>NC_091069.1:57632580-57935403 GCF_032405125.1 Capricornis sumatraensis
GGATCGAACCTGTGTCTATTAGGTCTCCTGCATTGGCAACCAGGTTCTTTACCACTAGCACCACCTGGGAAGCCCTTCTAGCATGCCTAGCAATAGGTAATTTGTTGCTAACTTGTGGTGTAAATCATATGGAACATTCCCCGTGGCTGTTAAAGCCTTGATATATGAAGCAGAATCTGTGACCACATCCTCTGCTGAGAAGAGGTTAGACACATGAAATCTCAGAACTGCTCACCACCCCCCACTCCTGCTGAATCAAAGGATTCATATAAACATTTAGTTTGAGAAGCTCTTGCTTAAAGTATTCAGTGCCTACATTTATTGACACAGAAAGATACTGTAAGAAAAAAAGCTGGTTTGTAAAATCATAGGTATATATACATGTGATCATGTTCTGTGGTATATCCATTCAAACCAGGAGAATTTGATTTCCCATATGAAGTTTCACTTGGGCTGGAATATCTTCTTTCAACTTAGCAGGAACCATTAGATTCCATGTCCCTCCACACAACAAAAGGAGGGCCAAGCTGAGTTGTCTTCACAGACTTACAGCTGACACACAGCTAAGTGGTGCTAAGGTGCTCCTTCGGAGAACCCAGGGGTTTCTAGTGTTGCTCATCTCTATACCATCTGCATTGTGTCCACTCAATTCCTTTGTCTTTAATGCTCTGTTTGGGACTTCCCCGTGATCCAGTGGGTTAATAATTCCCCATGTCGTGAGACAACTAAGTTGTGTGCACCACAACTACTGAGCCCACGTGCCACAACTGCTGAAGCCTGTGCACCCTGGAGTGTGTGCACCCAGAAAAGCCACTGCACTGAGACGCTCATGAGCTGCAAGTAGAGTAGCCTCTGCTCTCCGCAACTGGAGAAGAGCCTGGGCGTGGCAGCGAAGACAGATAAATGAATTTCTAAAAATGTTCTCTTTGGTGGAGGATGGCATGCAACTGAAGTTTCCATTAGAACACTTATCATGAGACAAGTTACTCATAATTTTTTCTTTTGAATAGACATTTCTCTCTTGTCTTCCCCACTAGAATATAGATTCCAAGAGAGTAGGTGTCTTTGCTCACCACTGAGTTCACAGTGCCTAGAAGGCAATGGCATCCCACTCCAGTACTCTTGCCTGGAAAATCCCATGGACGGAGGAGCCTGGTAGGCTGCAGTCCATGGCGTCACTAAGACTTGGGCACGACTGAGCGACTTCACTTTTGCGTTTCACTTTCATGCATTGGAGAAGGAAATGGCAACCCACTCCAGTATTCTTGCCTGGAGAATCCCAGAGACAGAGGAGCCTAGTGGGTTGCCGTCTATGGGGTCGCACAGCGTCGGACACGACTGAAGTGACTTAGCAGCAGCAGCAGCAGGATGGTTAAGAGGGACATAATAGGCAACTAATACCTATTTACTGAATAAATATTCCGTTTCTTACGAGGTTTCAGAGGTGATGGTGGTTTCAGGCATTCCTCCAAGGACATGTGTTGGCAGGCCATCACCGTCTGCCCTGTGGCACTTTCCTGGTTCCCAACTTGTCCATCTCCTTCACGGGCAGCTTCTCCCACTCCTTCCAAGTGCTAAGATCCCAGGGCTGATGAATATCTCCCTCCTTTCATTCAGACTGCCAGGGTAAGAGCCTCCACTAATCCCTTCTATGCAGAAAAGACCTGGTTTTCAAAATTACATATTTCCACTCACATATGAAAATGTAACAGCTGCTTCTCAAATGTTTATGTATCTGATGAGCAAATCACTCTTATTAAGGCCCCGATGAAGAAACATTAGGGCAAGGTCCAGGCTTTCAGTCCACTTGCAGATCTGGCACCAACAGTTTCAGATTAAGAATTAACCATCCAAGGTGAGAGTATAACATATGCTGCAGAGCAGTATGTGAAAAATTGTTAGATAAACTATACAGGCAATTAGTGGTGCAACAAAGAGTAGGGCACTAATATTTATTGGGGGGAATAATCCTACACAAGATACCACTAAATCCTAAATCACTAAAACACCTACTTCATTGGACTGCTATCTGCATTTAACCTGATACATTTAATCTGCTGAAGGTCACAAGTGGAGAAGTAGGGGGCTGAGAATTTCAGCCATCTTTATCCATGCACTTCCATGTGGGGGTTGCTTAGGGAGGGTAGGTACTGGAATAGGTGGGTAGACCTATATGCAAAGGGTTTTTTGGGTTTTTGTTTATTTTTTTTTTTAACAATAAAGGCAGGCTTTCCAGGTGGCTCAGTGGTAAAGAATCTGCCTGCAAGTAGGACATCCAGGAGACACCAGTTTGACCCATGGGTTGGGAAGATCTCCTAGAGAAGGGCATGGCACCCCACTTCAGTATTCTTGCCTGGAGAATCCCACGGACAGAGGAGCCTGGCAAGCTACAGCCCATGGGGTCACAAGGAGGCAGACATAACTGAAGCGACTGAACACGTACATACATGCAAGATTATTAAAAACAAAAATGAAGCTGATGAAGCAGTAAATAAAAATGACATGGTTGGTCTAGGAAGTTGAGCAGGTACAGCTTAGATATTAACATGGCAGCCAAAACAGCATGCCCTTCTAGGTGGGAAGTGTCTGAGAAGGACTGTACAGCAGGACAGAAGGAAGCCTCACCAGGCTGCCCGTGGACAGTGGGGCAGGATGCTGGGTGCTTGAGGGGAAGGGTAGCCTGAGGCACATCCGGGTGAGAAAGAAGACAGGAAGAGGACAGACACGGATCGAGAAATCATGAAGACCTGCACCGAAAAGATGCAGGCCAAGACCAACTGGGTCCCGGTTACAGAAAGAAACAGCAATGGAAGTCAATTTTAGTAGTTTAGTGATGATGGCCACGGGAATGGAAAGGTCAGTTTTCATTCCAATCCCAAAGAAAGTCAATGTCAAAGAATGCTCAAACTACCGCACAATTGCACTCATCTCACAGGCTAGTAAAGTAATGCTCAAACTTCTTCAAGCCAGGCTTCAGCAGTACGTGAACCGTGAACTTTCAGATGTTCAAGCTGGATTTAGAAAAGGCAGAGGAACCAGAGATCAAATTGCCAACGTCCGCTGGATCATTGATAAAGCAAGAGAGTTCCAGAAAAACATCTGTTTCTGCTTTATTGACTATGTCAAAGCCTTTGAATGTGTGGATCACAACAAACTGTGGAAAATTCTTAAAGAGATGGGAATACCAGACCACCTGACCTGACTCCTGAGAAATCGGTATGCAGGTCAAGAAGCAACAGTTAGAACTAGACATGGAAAAACAGACTGGTTCCAAATAGAGAAAGGAGTACATCAAAGCTGTATATTGTCAGCCTGCTTATTTAACTTATATGCAGAATACATCACGAGAAACGCTGGGCTGGATGAAGCAAAAGCTGGAATCAAGATTGCTGGGAGAAATATAAATAACCTCAGATATGCAGATGACACCACCCTTATGGCAGAAAGCAAAGAACAACTAAAGTGCCTCTTGATGAAAGTGAAAGAGGAGAGTGAAAAAGTTGGCTTAAAACTCAACATTCAGAAAACGAAGATCATGGCATCTGGTCCCATCACTTCATGGCAAATAGATGGAGAAACGGTGGAAACAGTGTCAGACTTTATTTTTGGGGCTCCAAAATCACTGCAGATGGTGACTGCAGCCATTAAATTAAAAAACATTTGCTCCTTGAAAGAAAAGTTATGACCAACCTAGGCAGCATATTAAAAAGCAGAGACATTACTTTGCCAACAAAGGTCCGTCTAGTTAAAGCTATGGCTTTATGTTTTTGAACAGTGGTGTTGAAAAAGACTCTTGAGAGTCCCTTGGACTGCAAGGAGATCCAACCAGTCCATCTTAAAGGAAATCAGTCCTGAATATTCATTGGAAGGACTGATGCTGAAGCTGAAACTCCAATACTTTGGCCAAGTGATTTGAAGAACTGATTCATTTGAAAAGACGCTGATGCTGGGAAAGATTGAAGGCAGGAGGAAGAGACAACAGAGGATAAGATAGTTGGATGGCATCATTGACTCAGTGGTCATGAGTTTTGAGTAAATTCCAGGAGTTTGTGATGGGCAGGGAGGCCTGGCGTGCTGCAGTCCATGGGATTGCAAAGAGTCGGACACAACCGAGTGACTGAACTGAACTGAACTGAGGAACTTGAGATGATAAATAACTAGACCAAGACATCCCAGAGGCAGCTGGAAATGCCTCCCCCCCACCGCCCCCACCCCGGGCTCCACAGAATACCCACCCTTCCAGCCAGCCTTTCTCAGAAGGTCTGAGAGTGACACCCTGAGCCAGTCAACAAGATGAAGTCAATTCACGTCTCTCCTGTGAACCTCAACTGGTACAAGTTACACCCATCCACGGGAAAGCAGAGAAGATAATTACTTGAATTGTGCTTGGGGTTTGTGTTTTAGATACTTGATAAAAGTGGACAGGAGACAAGATAGAAAGCCTGCCCCTGGAGGAGATGGCTGCTCTGAAGTATGAAGAGATTAAACATCCCCTGGTGCCAAGGACAACAAAACCAGCTATAGCAGGAGCAGGGGCAGCTAGGTGAGGAGGAAAGACCCAGCCTGTGGGCAGAAGGAGCAAAGCAGAGGTCTGGGGAGTTTGGGGACCAAGTGAGCTAGGTGCAGCTGAGAAAGTATGCCCTGGGTGGGGGCACAGGCAGGAGTTAAGGGCAATACTGTGGGTTTGCTGGTATCCCAGGGCTGGCGCCACATCTCAGCTGCAAGTATTGACACCGCACACAACTACCTGCTTCTCCACGGATGTGCCCTCTGTCCCCAGGCAATGACTAACGGAGTACAAAATGCCTGGGATCACTCTGAGCAAGCAAGTCAAGCTCCTTGGGGGACAGCAGAGACCATGATTCCTATTTCAGGCTCTGCTTCTAGGGAACCATGACTCATACAGTAAAGCATCTGCCTGCAGTGCAGGCTACCTGCAGAGTACCAGGGTTTGATCCCTGGGTGGAGAAGATCCCCTGGAGGAAGACATGGCAACCCACTCCAGTATTCCTGCCTGGAGAATCCCCATGGACAGAAGAGCCCAGAGGGCTATAGAGTCCATGGGGTTGCAAAGAGTCAGACAGGACTGAGCAACTAACAGTTTCACTTTTTAGAGAACCTGACCATTATGTCTGCAGGGTCAATGTATGGACGATGGCAGGTCATGGACGATCACAAGAAGAAACCTTGAAGATTTTATTCGGGTGTGGTGGTAGGGGGTCATGATATGTGCACGCGCATCACTGGGGAGGCAGCCGGGATGCGATGGAGGTGGCGAGCCTGAGACAGGGCTGGCCTCAGCAGCAGACCTTGGGCCCTGGCCGCCATGCTGGTGGCCAGATGGTCAGGAAGGGCTCCCAGCTGCAGAAGAGATGGGCTTGAGGTAGGTCAGACGTGGTGAGCAGGCAGGATGGAGGAGAACTCAAGTGTCAGGGATGTCACAAGAAGGACATGTGAGTCCCCAGGGCCTGTGGGCCGTCAGGCTGATAGACCCCATGCTTGGAGCCCTGGGGAGGGATCTGCGCTGGAGTTTCAGCCAAGGCTTTCAGCTAAAAGAGTATGTCTTTTTTCTTTTGTTTTTTAGTTGCACCTTGAGGCATATGGGATCTTAGTTCCCTGACTAGGGATCGAACCTGTGCCTCTGCAGCGGAAGCCCAGAATCCTAACCACTGAACCCCCAGGGAAGTCCCTGGTGGTGTCTTCTTCTCACAGCATGGTAAGTCCAGGGACAAACAGAGCGGGGCTGGTGCAGGGGCTCTCAAAGCCGCTGGTGTTCCTGACTCCCACCAGTATCAACTCCAGCCCAGGCTGGAGGGAGAGGAGGGATGAACCGGAGAGGAAGGGGAGGCACCTCCATCAGGGGAGGAAAAACTTCCCTGGAAATCCCTGACAGGCTGGCAGTTCTGTCCCTTTGGCCAGAACTGCATCATGTGACCATCCCCAGCTGCCAGGAAGGTTTCACATGCTGCTCAGGCTGCTTCCTGCATGGAATGAGAATCCTGCCCGTGAGGAGGGTGGAGACAAGGAGTATTTCAAAGTCAGCAGTAGGGCCATTGATGCCTTGATAAGGGCATGGAGTTGTTTGGATAAAGGGACAATTAAGGCTGCTCTAAAGAGATTAGATCCCCAAGAGGAAGAACAAAGGGCAGAGCCTTTCAGGGATTGGAAAGAAGAGGAAAATGCTGCTGGAAATCAGACAAGGACACCTTCAATAAAATCTGTGACTCTGCATGACAATTTCAAGTCCATAACACTCTGGAAATTCAAGCATTTAAGAAAGGAGTACAACAGTTCCTAAACAAAATGCATTTTGAATCACTTTAACCTAAAAAAGTAATACAAGTGTCCCCACTAAGCTGACTTAAAACTCAACATTCAAAAAGCAAAGATCATGGCATCCAGTCCTATCACTTCATCGCAAATAGATGGGGAAAAAATGGAAACAGTGACAGACTTTATTTTCTTGGGCTCCAAAATCATTTCAGATGGTGACTGCAGCCATGAAATTAAAAGACCCTTGCTCCATGGAAGAAAAGCTATGACAAATCTAGACAGTGTATTTAAAAGCAGGGACATCGTGTTGTTGTCAAAGTTCCATATAGTCAAACCTATGGTTTTTCCAGTAGTCATGTATGGACGTGAGAGCTGGACCATAAAGAAGGCTGAGCGCCGAAGAATTGATGCTTTAGAATTGTAGTGTTGGAGAAGACACTGGAGAGTCCCTTGGATAGCAAGGAGATCAAACCAGTCAATCTTCAAAGGAAATCAACCCTGAATATTCATTGTAAGGACTGCTGCTGAAGTTGAAGCTCCAATACTTTGGCCACTTGATGTGAAGAGTCAACTCATTGGAAAAGATCACAATGCTGAGCAAGACTGAAGGCAGGAGGAGAAGGGGATGACGGAGGATGAGATAGTTGGATGGCATCACCAACTCAATGGATATGAGTTTGAGTAAGCTCTGGGAGATGGTGAAGGACAAAGGAAGCCTGGCATGCTGCAGTCCATAGGGTCACAAAGAGTTGGATGTGACTTAGTGACTGAATAATGACAATCACACACAAAAAAGATGACTTCTAATTTCATCAATTCCTCCAATGTGCTCTGCGGGGGGACTGAGATGAAATGAAGGACTGAGGGACTTCCCTGGTGGTCCGGTGGTTAAGACTCTGCTTTCCACTGCAGAGTGCACAGCCTCCATCTCTAACTTGAGAACTAAGAGCCCATATTCTGTGCAGTTTGGCAAAAAAAAAAAAAACGAGAGAGAGCGAAATGAAGGATTGAGACCCCACTTTGTAGAAACCCAAGGTCCAGGGAAATGACGAGAATGTAACTAAATGGTGTGGGGAAAGTGGGAGGGAAGGAGGCTGTTCAGAGGTGTGGTGCCTGACACACAGCTCAGATACAGACATGGTGTGGTCTTACCCAAGCCCACCCACGGGCACTGTCACAAAACCATGGGGCTGGGATCCAGAAGCTGAGAAGCAGTAGGTGAGAACGAAGCTCTAAACTAACCTTTCTTCTACCCTGACCCGACTGGGAGGGGAAGCTGTGGGAGAAGGGGTATGGTTAAGTTGGAAGAGCTAGAGAGCACACCAGCCAGTGTCTTCCCTGGGGCTCATGGAGTCTTGGTGACTTGTGCCCTTTGTCCAACCAAGAAGAATGCCATCTTCATACAAGCTAGGAGGCTAATTGCAAACCAGTTTCAGCTGTGGAACTCTTTTTTTTTTTTTAACAGGAATGCTCATTTTGAACCCTAACATATAACACAGATAAGAGACACAGATAAGAGCTGATCTCTTGCAGAGTCTCTCCACCTCAACACTGCAGACATTTGGGGCTGGGTAATTCTTTGCTGTCGGCTTCCCTGGTGGCTCAGTCAGTAAAGAATCTGCCGGCAATGTAGGAGACACGGATTTGATCCTTGGATTGGGAAGATCCCCTGGAAAAGGAAATGGCAACCCACTCCAGTATTCTTGCCTGGGAAATTATGGACAGAGGACAGAGAAGCCTGGTGCGACAGTCTATGGGGTCGCAAGAATCGGTCACGACTGAACAACTAAACCACCAGTTCTTTGCTGTAGGTGGCAGGAGGTTGTCTTGTGCAATGTGGGCTGTTTCATAGCATCCCTGGCCTCTATCCACTAGAAGCTGCTAGCATCTCTGGTCCTCCCCTCTCTCCCAGCTGGTGAATCAAAAACGTTTCCACTGCCTGTTGACTACCCACTGGGATAAAGTCTCTATATTAAAGCCTCAACACTGCTGTATTTGTTGTTGTGGTTTGTACGTATTTGTTTTTTGGCTGCACTGGGTCTTTCAGGCTTTACTAGTTGTGGTGAGTGGGGGCCACTCTTCATTGCCCTGCTTGAGCTTTTCATTGCTGTGGCTTCTCTCGTGGAGCACAGGCTCTAGGCGCATGGGCTTCAGTAATTTCAACACGAGGACTCGGAAGTTGCAGCCCGCAGACTCTAGAGCACAGGCCCGGTAGCATGGGCTTAGATGCTCCACGGCATGTGGGATCTTCTTGGACCAGGGATTGAAACCGTGTCCCCTGCATTGGCAGGCAGATTCCTATCCACTGTGCCACCAGGGAAGTCCCCACACTGCTCTATTTTTGAAGTATTTCAGGTAATGAAGCAAGGCAAAAACTGAAGATCAGTACCTAATCGTTTTCTAGATTTGGTTTGGATTGCATAACCTCAAGAAATCTTAACTCATCAAGGTATGGGGTGCTGTTCTCAACTGTCTCATGGGACAGGAACCAACTGGCAGGCACAGACAGGCCTGTGTTCAAATACCAGCCTGCAGAAGTGGGGTTCACAGGTGTGCGTGGGTTGGTGGGGAGAAGGACCGCTTTCACTCCTGGATCCATGCAACTTAATCATCTCATTGCACGCCCACCAGCAAGGTGGGAAACCTCTGTTCTATGGGACTTTCCTATTTCTGTTGGGTAGGCAGTGGCTCGGTTCTATTTTAGGAATGTGAAACTTCATTCATGAGGTCAAAACCACAACAAACCTGCTGGTGAGAGCATGGATGCTGCGATCACACTCAATCATCATCCCATATCTTCTAGTCTTCGTTCAATTTGAATGTTCAGTGCCTCCACCCATCTCAGCCTGCGATCCTCCAAACTGACCAGTGCAGAAGAACCACTCACTCCAAAACACACACAGATTCCCAGACCTTACTGCCTGGCAGGACCAGGTGAGGATACCAAATGTGCTTTTCAAGCAAGATCCCTCCAAGGTATGAGAGTGGGTACGGCTGTTTGGGAAACTGCTCACCAGCAAGTTTGCACAGCTGTGAATAACAATAGAGTTTAGCCTAAAGAATTTCCGATCTCCCTGCAAACTGTGTAAAAATTATGAGGACCTGTCTTCTAAATAGAAAATAAAAGTGTTGCCCTGTGAATAAGTAGTCTGTGTGCGTGTGTGCTCATTCGCTTCAGTCATGTCCAACTCTTTGCAACCTTTTGCAACTCTTTGCAATCCACAGGATTCTCCAGGCAAGAATACTGGAGTGGGTAGCCATGCCATCCTCCAGGGGATCTTCCCGACCCAAGGATCAAACCTGAGTCTCTTACGTCTCCTGCATTGGCAGGTGGGTTCTTTATCACTAGCATCATCTGGGAAGCCCGAATATTTGTATAGTCTACACTCTAATTTTGACCACCTACCAAGATGCAAGCACTCGCAAGACTACTGAGGTATGCTTTGTAATCTACTTCTAATTAACTGGTATACTTCAATGTTGAGAATACATGATGACTATCATTCAATTGCCTGCTTTTTATAGGTTTAAAAGCATTAAAGGAAGTTAAGGCTGAGCCCTTGGACTACATAAACATTTTCCAAAATGAGAACATGCCTGGAAACTTCAGATGTTGTTCCTTCAAGGTTTCACTGAAGTGACAAAGATGTTAAGAAGACAGCAACTCTTGCAGGGACAAATCCGTGGCCCTCTTGCACCATCCTTATCCTGGTTTTTATTCAAAAGTTGCCTCCCTCGATCACCCTCTGTAGCATTGCATTCCTACCCTAAGCCCACTGATTCACTTTTCTGCTTCATACACTCATCACAACTCATCCATATTTGCCTACTTTCTGCTTTCCCCACTAAAACATAAGATTCCTAGAGTAGGGACTGTTGATGTTGTTCATTGCTGGAACCTCAGATTCTAAAACAGTGCCTAGCATCACTTTTCACTTTCATGCATTGGAGAAGGAAATGGCAACTCACTCCAGTGTTCTTGCCTGGATAATCCCAGGGACGGGGGAGCCTAGTGGGCTGTCATCTATGGGGTCGCACAGAGTCAGACATGACTGAAGTGACTTAGCAGCAGCATGTAAAAGGCACTTAAATACTTGTTGAATCAATGAATACTTCATACACTTATCAGGATTCTTCCGTGGTTGCCTACTTTCTGCTTTCCCCACTGAAGCATAAGATTCCTAGAGAAGGGACTGTCAATGTTGCTCACTGCAGTCACCTCAAATCCTGAAACAGTACTTAGCGTGTAAAACGCCCTTAAATATTTGTTGAACCAATGAGCCAATGAATACATGAATGCACTGATCAGTGACCTGCAGCCAGATCCACACAGAAAAACTAACCCAAACTCAGCGAGATCCTAACAAGAGGCAGACATGAGGCCTAGATCCTTCCATGAGTCCAGACATCACGTTCATTGGTTGGTCGTGCAGTGTCCAGAGCACATGGAGAACACTGACGGGAATTCTTTTTCCATCAAGAATCTCTGTGTGTGTATGGTGAGGAAGGGGGATAAACATAGTCCAATGACTGTCCCACCCACCAACACAGAAATAAAAGAGCAACTGGAATACCATATACAGGTGAACTCTAAAACAGCAGGAGTTGCAGAAGCAGAGAGTAGACTGGATGTTACCAGGGGCTGGGGAGTGGGAGCAATGTGGAGGTGTCAGCCCCCAGTTGTAAGTACTGGGGATCTATTGCACAGCATGATGGTTATAGTTAATAACAGTGTATTGCACACTTGAAAGTTGCTAAGAGAATAAATGTTAAATGTTCTAACCCCTCCCACACACAAAAGATGATAATTATGTGATGTAATAGAGGTTTAAGCTAACGCTATGGTGGTAATTATTTTGCAGCAAATAAGTGTATCAAGTCAACATGTTGTACATCTTCGATTTACACGTTACATGTCAATTATATCCCAATAAAGCTGAGGGGGAAAAACAACTTAAAAAAAAAAAGCAACTGGTTCTGTTTTTCAAGAAAAAAGAAAATACTTAAACTGTTTGGCTGTTGCCTGTTACATGGTAGCCAAGTCACCTCTCTGAAGACGTTTGCTAGTATGTTCAAAGCAGGTTGGGTGATAATGTGAAGTTACACTCTGCCTAGGAAGTCTCCTTGGCAGGAACAGCTGTAGGTCTAGTCTCAACTGGGCAAATGTGTGGATTGGAGCTGGGTGACCAGACACCCAGGGGAGAACAGCAGGCATGATGCCTTCTGGGACAGCAGTGGTGATCACAGCAGCAGGAAGTTAGGGAAAGAACTTCCTGTCAGGTGAAGCCACACTGAGTGGTCTCCAACCCATTTTCTACAAAACCCGCTCTGAAGAGAGCTCAGTGTTGCCGGAAATGATTTCAGTCGTGATCCTGGAAAGGACAGCCACTGAGAGCCCTGGCCTCTGATGCCACACTAGCTGCAACACCACGACCCGGAGGTTTTTGGGCTTTTAACCTTTATTTTTGGACATAACCTCAAACACATAGAGAGACTGAAAAAAGAGTACAAACAATTTGCCTCGCTCAGACAACCTGCTTGTTACCATTCTACCACATCTGCTTGGTGATTCTGTTTTATGATATCCATACTACTTTTTTTAACCACTTGAAAGTAAGATGAGGACACAATGACATGCAACCCTAAATATTTTAGTATTTCCTAAAAAGGACACTCCCAGACACACCAAAGTATGATGATAAAAATCAGGAAATTATTATTGTTTTAATACTATTCTCTACTCTGAAGACGTCAGACGAATCTCTTTAGCAGTCCCAATAATGGCCTCAGAGCAAAAACAGGAACATACATCCAGAACCACATGTGACATTCAGCTGTCATATCTTTTTAACCTCCTTTAATCAGAAACAGTTCCTTTATCTTTCATGACCTTGGCATTTTTTGAAAAGTACAGCCTTGTTGTTTTGAAGAATGTCCCTCAGTGGAGATCTGCCCATTTCTTCATGATTAGATTCAAGGTACACATTTCAGGCAGAAATTTCCCAGAAGTGATGCTGGTCCATCCTGGTGTGTTTTCTCAGGAAACCCCTGACATTGCTTTGTCCCAATACCGTTGATGTTAAATCAGTTGCTCAAAGTTGTGTAAGGCAAGTTTATCCACTACCTAGTTACTATTTTCCCTTTGTAGTTAGTAAGTAACTTGATGGGAGATACTTAGAGACGTAGTAATTACCCTGTTCCTCATCCGATCTACTGGTTTCAGCACCCACCATATGGATAAAATTCTGTGTGAGGTCAAGTAAGGTCAAACTTCAGAGAGAAAACAAAAAAACAGAGCTGGTTGAAGCAACAGCTGATGAGAAAGAACAAGCACTGAAACTCTTGTCTCAGACTTAATTTGAATAACCCCGGGGTATGTTCAGTCCTAAAGGAAATCAACCCTGAATATTCATTGGAAGGACTGAAGCTGAAGCTCCAATACTTTGGCCGTCTGATTTGAAGAGATGACTCATTGAAAAAGACCCTGATGATGGGAAAGACTGAAGGCAAAAGGAGAAAGGGGTGGTAAAGGATAAGATGGTTAGATAGCATCACCAACTCAATGGACATGAATCTGAACAAACTTCGGGAAGTACTGAAGGACAGAGGAGCCTGGTGTGCTATAGTCCATGAGGTCATGAAGAGTCAGACACAACTTAGCGACTGAACAGCAACTAATGTTCACTCTTGGCTGTTAAGAAAAAACACCTCTAGATTTGCTTTTGAAAGTATTCTGTAAGTACCCATTACTACGCTAGTTTCTCTTATGGTGAGTCATGCCTGCTAGACACGGCCCTTCATTTACAAAGTGCGTAGCGGCAACACCCAAGTTCAGAGGTCTGACAGCTGGTCATCCTCACTCAGAGGCCTGGCTCTCCAGGGACATTGCTGAAGGGTCAGTTCAGTGATCCACTATTGGTGGATTGGTTCACTATAGGTGCGTGTATGCTAAGTCGCTTCAGTTGCGTCTGACTCTGTGCAACGCTATGGACTGTAGTCCACCCAGGCTCCTCTGCCCATGGGGATTCTCCAGGCAAGAATACTGGAGTGGGTTGTGAATAAGCCAAACTGGAGTTCCTAACCCTGACTGTGCCTTACTATAAGCCAATGCAGACTCTGGATTTTGTTTTTAAATATAGTTCTCATAGTGGACCTATATTTAAAAACAAAGCCCTAACTCTCCATTAAGCTGAAGCTCTAATATTTTGACCACCTGATGCGAAGAACTGACTCATTGGAATAGATACTGGCAAAGATTAAAGGCAGGAGAAGGGGACGACAGAGGATGAGGTGGTTGGATGACATCACCGACTCAATGGACATGAGTCTGAGTAAGCTTCAGGAGTTGGTGATGGACAGGGAAGCCTGGTGTGCTGTAGTCCATGGGGTCGCAAAGAGTGGGACATGACTGGGCGACTGAACTGAACTCTCCATTGCCGTATAGTAAGGCACAGCCAGGTTTAGGACCTCCAATTTAGCTTATTCAAAAAACTTTTTTTAAAACTCTGTTATCACAAAGTTGAAATCTTCAGAAAGAACATGTTGAAATCACACACTGGTTGTTACACTACGACACAGTGATGTCCACCCCTAACACTATGCTCTATATCGCACCTGCCTTTCCTCTTGGAATATGTATGTTTTATCAGGATTGGGATCATATTACTTATACTAGACATCTTCAGGCTGGGTTCCACTAGAGGTAAGCCCTACAGAAAAGTATTTATGTGTCTATTTCCTCTTTTTATTTAACTTTTAATTTTAGATTGGAGTACAGCTGATTAACAATGTTTCGATAGTTTCAGGTGAATAGCAAAAGGACTCGGTCACACATACACATGTATTCATTCTCCCTTAAACTCCTCTCCCATTCAGCCTGCCACACAACATTGAGCAGAGCTCTCCATGCTACATAATAGGACTGGGTGTCTATTTTAATTTTCGCAAGGATGGTCTATAACTCAAATCACTCCAGAAGCATGGGAGAGAAGTTAATTCATAATATACTGGGGTTGGCCAGAAAGTTCGTTTGGGCTTTTCTGTAAGATATTATGGGAAATCCCAAAAGAACTTTTTGGTCAACCCACTATCATGGTGGCCTTAGAGCATTCAGGCTTAATCCTCTTGTAGAGCCCCAGCTGGAGAAGGCAACGGCAACCCACTCCAGTACTCTTGCCTGGAAAATCCCATGGATGGAGGAGCCTGGTAGGCTGCAGTCCATGGGGTCACGAAGAGTCGGACACTTACTGAGCGACTTCACTTTCACTTTTCACTTTCATGCATTGGAAAAGGAAATGGCAACCCACTCCAATGTTCTTGCCTGGAGAATCGCAGGGATGGCGGAGCCTAGTGGGCTGCCGTCTATGGGGTCGCATAGAGTTGGACACGACTGAAGTGACTCAGCAGCAGCAGCAGAGCCCCAGCTGGGGAGGGCTGGTCTGTACTGTTGTATAATTTGCTTTGTTCACCTAATGATCCTTTAAACAGACATGTAATAAGCATATATCAGGCACAGGGAATATAAAGAAAACTAAGACATAGCCTTTCTCTTGAAACGAAAACTCCAACCAGGGAAAACAAAAATACCTAAATACTCAAAATGCCAAAAAGCGAAGGCGGGGCAGTACGCCTGGGGTGCCCCAGGCAACAGAACACTAGTGCCATCAGATGAAATCAGGGAAGCCTCCTTGAGGAGACAAAGTATAAACGGGTCTTTTAAGGATAGACTGGACCTCAGAGACACAAAGGAGAGAGAGGGCAGGTATTCCGGATGGGAGGACTGGCATGCCAAGATGCCCAGGATGGCTGCTCCGGCCAGGTCACAGGGGATCAGGGGGAAAGTGGGAGAAGATGTAGCAAAGAAGGAATCATTAGACTTCCATGGTGGTCCAGGGGCTAAGACTCTGTGCTCCCAATGCAGGAGGCCCAGGTTCAACCCCTGGTCAGGGAACTAGATCCTAAGTGCTGCAAATAAGAGTTCGCATGCCAACTAAGGATCCTTCGTGCTGCAACTGAGACCTGGCACAGTCAAATAAATGAGTGAACATCAAAAATTTGAGAAAAGAAGGAATGAGGGCCTCCAAATTGGCCCCAGAGGAGGAGTGACCTTAAGTAGTCCTTAAGCAGGAGGGCAGAGAGCTCACACAGGGATGTAAGAGGCCACGGGAGGGATGGTCAAGGGGCTCTGATGACCACCGCAGCCAGGGCTGATGGAGCAGGGGAGACAGAGAGGGACAGAGAGATGGGGGCTGACAAGAGTGGTAAAGGAAGAGGCCACAGAACTTGGTGACTGAGCTGGCAGCGGCTGTTCTTTTAGCACCCAGCCTGCTGAGATCCAGCCTGCATAACAAATCCAGGCTGCTAGTAGAAAAAAAAGAAAAGAAAAGCATGCAAGAAGGCCCCACCAGCTGTCACTGTTCCACCATGCACTGAGATGATTTCACGGCTGAGGTAGGGGTAACAAAGGGGGATAAGAGGAGGAGGCCAGAAGGGATAAGACAGGACACTGGAGTAAACTGAGGTAACTGCCCGGAGAACTGCCCAGGTCCCTCCCAAGCTCTAACAAAACATCTTACATATCTCCTGGGTGGTGGGCACCCATGTGCCAGCAAATTAGACATGCAGAAGATGCCACAGCAGAACACATCTGTGGCACCCTCCTGAATGCCACAAACACAGCAAAATCTAAAAGCTACCTTTTCAGTGGAAGATCTCCCTCTTCATCTAAAGGGAATACAAGTAGTCAGGCTGCATAAATAATACTTAATAGGAAAAAGTGAAAGTCAGTAGAATGAACAGTTAACAACAGCAACTCTGGGACTCAAGCTCCAACATGGGGACCTTTCCCTAAACTGGAGTATAATGGGCGAGTGAGTGTGCAAATTCTAAAATAACGAAGATCCCACCTCCCAGAAGAAAGAGTATGCATATAGGTTCTTATGCTTTGAGATTATGAAGAGATGTCACCAAATAGGACCTTAGCAATATTCCTCAGGGAGCAGTTAGCTGCTAAGTGGGGAAGGGAAGGCGGAGGATTCGGGAGGCAGTTTCTGTAGTAATCTGGTATAGTGGTCCCTTGATATCTACAGGAAATTGGTTCCAGGACCACCACCACTTCTTGGATACCAAAATCCATGGATGCTCAAGTCTTTTATATTAAATGATGCAGTATTCGCATATAATCTATGTACATCTTCCCATATATATTTTAAATCAGCTCTAGATTACTTATAATACCTAATACAACATAAATGCTATGTTCATAGCTGCTGGCACGCAGCAAACTCAAGTTTTGTTTTCTGGAACTTTCAGGAAATGTTCCTTTTTGAGTATTTTTGATCTGCAGTTGGTCAACACGGAGGGCTGACTATATTCAATAACACTTTTTGTCCTTAGGAACAGAAGAACCAAAATAGTCATATAAAACGACAAGTCAGAAAGTGACAATGACCCCAGAAAAGGAACTGGAGGAACAGGGACTGGGAACAACCCAAAGGTTGACAGGCCCTGGCCACTGAGAGCCTGAAAGGGAGGGAAAAACCACGGGAGGCAGAGGAAAGCTTTGTCTGAGTCATTTTAAGCTCAGAACAAGTTAAGAGTGTTTGAATTCCTAAAACCGACAACATTTATTCAGGTCTGTGAGAGGCATCACTAAAACATACAATTTCCTTTTATGCCTAAATCACATGTCCCTTTTACTCTCTGCTCCAAAAATGTGGAAAACCAGCTCTTGGGCAGGATCCCAAACAGGCATACTGTCATTCACGTAACCTCATTTTTAATCAGGCAGGGAGTATCTGCCTGGGGGTATAGCAAGAAGCAACACAGATACAGCCTCTTCTTCAAAAAGCTCTCATCTCATTTTTAAAATTAGACAAGTAGACCCATCACCAATGTTAATATTTTCCTCATTTTTCTTGTTAACTTATTCTACATTGGATATGAGGGCAGTGTTAGGAGATATTTTACATTTGGGGGACATGGGTGTATTGTGTGTTTGGTAGGGAGCTGAGAAAAGCCTCCCCCCACTTCTGGAAGGAATGATGGATAGGACTTGGCGGGGGTTGGGGAACCAGGTGCCCCTGAGCAGGGACAGTTGGCACTGAAGTGAGTGTCTGAAGGCCCAGCCTAGAGGGAACAACATACCGAGAGGCTGCAAAAGGAAGCAGAACGTGCCATGGTGGGCTGGGATTCCATCCTGAGATAAAAGAAGCAACTGTGCGAGAGGGATTTAAGCTGGAACTGGAGTTTGGAGAGACCTCTCTCGAGGCAGGACTGGAGACGGGGAAGTCCTATTGTGAGGCAGGACCAGTGAGGAAGTTGCCATGGAGAGTGAGGATACTGTGCCTGGAAAGGCAGGAACTTGGACCAGAGACCACCTCAAATCATCCTCTCAGGAGTTTTGATGGGAGCTCTTCTGATGTGGGCTGTGAATGCACTGAGTGCTACAAAAACAGAGATGCATTTGCCTCATCCACCACCTCCAGGTCAGTTTGCCTGAGTCTGAATCCCTGCTCCATCCCCTACAGTTTCTTGACCTCCCTGAGCCTCAATGTCCTCATTTGTAAAAGGAGGATAATAATGGTACCCAACTCATATGGGTTCTGTGAACATTAAAAGAACATACATACATATATGTCTATATAAACATAATATAACATATATGTGCCTGGGGGCATAGCAAGCAGCAACACGTGACCTAGACATATACATATATAACGTGTATATAACATGGCCTATACATATACACATATCATATGTCTAAAACAGGTAAGGATATAGTGAGTCAGTACAGCACTTACCTTTATTTCTGTCCTATATTTTATAGTATGTGGGTTTGTTGTAGAGAGTAGTATGTAAGATTTTCAAAAAGAGTCACCCTCTGCAAACCACAAAACACTCTTAGATTCTCATGAATTTCGATTCTCTTGGCAGATAATTGAACCCCTCTACTGTTAGCTCTGATTGCCCTCTTTATCACCATAAATACCTTCAGTGTTTACAGGAGACAAAGATACCATAAACCACATGTGGCTGCTGAGTAATTCAAATATGGCCTGTAGATACATACAAGGCTTTGAAGAATTAAGTTTTACCAGAAGAATGTAAAATAGCTCAAAAACAACTTTTATATTAATTTAATAATATTTTATACATATTGGTTTGATGAAAATAAATTATTAAAATTAATTCACCTGTCTTAAAAAAATCCTTCTAATCTCTTGGGTTTAATTGCTAAGTTCCTAACTTCTTAATTTAGCTGACTGGGTTATTAACTTTTGCCTATTTCCTTGCAAATATGAGTCATTAAGACCACATATTTCCCTTACCTTATTTAGTTGCAACCCACAAGCTTCAGGTGTACAATTCATTCTACAAATTTTGACGTATCTTTTTTCATTGCTATTACTTCTTGATCATTCAAATCTAAATACTTTCAAATTTAAATTTTCAAATATGTTTTAAAATTATAGTTTAAAACTGATACATAATTTAGTTTCATTGCATTCAGAGAATTTGGTCAATATGATACTAATTATTTTAAATATGTTAGAACTTACTTTATGACCTGGTGTATGTTCAATTTTTGTAAAAGTATACTCTTCAGTTGCTGGAACTATGTTTTCTATTTAATTGGTTTGATCAAGCTTATTAATTGCTTTGCTTTTTAAATCAATCCCTTACTGGTTTTTTGTTAGCTTGTTCCATCAGCTACTGAAATAGATATGCTAAAATCTCTCATTATGTTGTCACATTTGTCAACTTTTTTTTGTCATTCTTTTTACTTTGTCTAGTTTGGAGCTGTATTATTAGGAGCATACAAGTTAAGTTTAGTTCTGGTTTGTTTTATTTTAGTCTTCCTGGGAAACCAAAACTTTGATATTATATATATATGGCTTGGGTTACATTTCTACTGGACAGAGCCACTCCAAAGGAAGATTAAACAAGAAAACCAGATACCAAATCCTGGATGACTAAGGACTTGATTGCAGAAAATGACAGGCAAAGCACAGAGAGTATTGGCAGCCCTATTAGAAAAAAAAAAAGTACCACAACTCTGTCTTCCTCTTTTGTTGCTGAAGTCTAGATTGGAAATGAAAACAAGATGTTTGTGAAAAGCAGAAATGAGGTGGAGAACAACACAGAAGAGAATATCATAGTAGAAGCTGAGGGGAGAGAAAGGACTAGAGAAGGAGGAACTCCATATGAATAACAGAAAACCTGCTTCTGCTTTGAACTCAACACATGTAAGCCTTTGATTATGAAAATGACACCTTGCCTTAAAGGCAGACTTCATGTTCAAAACACAACGTCCTAGTCCATCAAAACAGACTTTTCAAATGTGTTATTTGTATCAATTTTTTCCTCTTTAATCATATCACATCACATGAAACAGAACCATTAATTCCAGATATTTCAAGCTTGAAAAGAGGAAGAATTCATGGGTATAAAGAGTTGATGAACCACCCAGTATTACTTAATTCTGGATATTGTTCCACACTCTAAAGGGGAGCAAGAATGTCTTGCATGGCCTCAAAAGATCAAACAAGAAATAAACTTTTCCTCTAGAACGTGGGGGAATTCTTCAGTAGAAACCCAGAGGTACAGGGAACACAAGTCACATAACTAAAAACAAAGCAGAGAAAGTGCAGCGTTAGAAAAGGTAAGGGAGACGTTCCCAGGGCTGTCTGTGGCAGTCTGGCCAGAGACAACCACTCCCTGACCACAGAGGCTCATGGAGCTAGAGGGCTTTCCAGGGCTCAGCCTGTCCTGCCGCCTGACCCAGGGTGGCCTGTAGCCTGGAGGTGACTGCACTAGCCGAGAATCTACAGCCCACAGCCATGTGGTAACTCATCGTGGCTCCTGGCACATGCCCTTCCTCCGTCTCTCCAGTTCAAAGCCAATGTTGAGCTAATCAGTTAGTAGTGAGGAACGACCCATGCAGAGCTGAGTATACACATACCCATGACCCAGGAATCACACCCGTACATAGACCTCATCAGAAATGCACATACAGGGGCTTCCCAGGTGGCATCAGTGGTAAAGAATCTGCCTGCCAGCGTAGTCGACACAAGAGACACAAGTTTGATCTCTGGGTCTGGAAGATACCCTGCAGTAGGAAGCGGCAACCCACTCTAGAATTCTTGCCCAGAGAATTCTATGGACAGAGGAGCCTGGTGGGCTACAGTCCATAGGGCCATAAAGAGCTGGACACGACTGAATGACTGAGCACAAGGATGGTCCAGTGGTCAAGACTCCATGCTCCCAATGCAGCGGCCCTGGGTTCAATCCCTGGCCAGGGAACCAGAACCCAAATGTCACAATAAATTAAAAAATTAAATATAATATTTTAAAAAGCTGTTAAAAAGAGAAATATGCACACACACAAGCCAGGTGTGAAAAGAGTCATGGCAGCACTAACTAATAGCCAAACCTGCCAACTGCCCAAGTGTCCATCAACAGTGCACAGACAATTTTCACCCACAGGCCCAATCAGCAATGAGAGTGAGCACCCTACAGCAAGAGGCAGTATCTGGAGTAAGTCTCAGAAACCCACGTCTGAAGGAAAGAAGACAGACACTGCAGAATTCTGGTGATACAAGCTCGAGAGTCAGCAGGGGTTCTCTTCCAGGATGCAGTGACTCGAAGGGGACCCATGGGGTGCTCCTGCTTCTTGATCTCAGAGCATCGTATGCTGAATTTGTAAAATCTGTTGGACAGTAATCCACTTAGGCCTACTTTTCTAGCATGTATGCTATACTTAGAAAAACAAGATAACGCTCTTCTAAGTAAGACAAGCCTGGTAATGTCCTTGTACCTCTCTAACCTCATTTTTCTTCTGCTCGCCACATCTTCCTTGCTCCCCTCTGCACATGTGCTCAAGCTGGGTCTCTCTCCCTAATGGCCTACGTGTCACCATCCATAGTGATGGTTTCCTCCCACACTAAGCCAGTGATTCACCCACTTCTGGATGCCTTTGCTAACTTACACCCCTCATACTGATCCAGCCCCTTGCTGCTGCTTCTCGGCAGTTAGGGAGTGCGTACCATTGTTAATGTGTGTATACTTCCAGTTGCTTTAATTCTGCCAAGCCTTCCCAGATGAACCAAAAACACAGAGCATGCCCTCTGGGAGCACCTCCACAGGCAATTCAGATTAAATTGATTAAACCGCTTCTCAGGAACCAGAAGGGTGTGCAAAGGGAGCCGTGACCCTTCTTCCAAGACTCTCCCTTCTGCCCCAGCACCTGGATGGACTCCCATAAAGGACTTGAAACCTCTCTATTGTCTCTTTCACCTCCCAACAGCCAACCTGCTAGACAAACTCCTGCCAAACAGACCAGCAGGGCAAACAGGGGAGGACTGGAGGAGGCACATCAAAGAACAAAGGGTTTTTCTTATCCTGCCTCGAACATAGTCTTAAAATTCAACACTATTACTCAGCCAGAAAAAAAGAACAAAATAATGCCATTTGCAGCAACATAAATGGACCTAGAGACTGTAATACTGAGTGAAGCAAGTCAGACAAAGACAAATATCATAGGATATCGCTTATATGTGGAATCTAAAAAAACGGCACAAACTTATTTACAAAACAGAAACAGAATCACAGATGTAGAAAATAAACTTATGGTTACCAAGGGGGAAAGAAGAGGGAAGGGTTACTTGGGAGACTGGGATTGACATATACACACTACTGTATATAAACCAGATAAACAAGAACTACTGTATAGCACAGGGAACTCTATTCAGTACTGTAGAGTGAATGGCCTATATGGAAAAAGAATCTAAAATATATATATATATATATATATACATTATATATATATATATATACATTATATATATATATAATATATATATATATATACACGGCTTCCCCAGTGGCTCCACGGTAAAGAATCTGCCTGCAATACAGGAGATGCAAGTTCAATCCCTCGGCTGGGAAGATCCCCTGGAGAAGGAAATGGCAACCCACTCCAGTATTCTTGCCTGGGAAATCCCATGGACAGAGGAGCCTGGCGGGCTACAGTCTAGCATGTATGCAAAAGAGTCGAACACGACTTAGTGACTAAACAACAACAAACACATATTTAGATATAACTGATTCACTTGGCTTTACAGCAGAAACTAACAAGACATTGTAAACCAACTATATTCCAATAAAAACTGGTAAGTTAATTCCAAAAAATTCAATAGTAACCTATCATGGTAATATGAAACAATCTGGCAGTTTAAGCCAAAATTATAAGCATTTTCAAAATAGGCAGTCATTAATGTGCATGTTTATCATTGATGCCTGTCAGCCCTCTCCCTCTCTCTTCCACAAACACCTTCATGCCTTCTCACCTCACCCATTTTCTTTTCTCGCCTAGAGGAAGACCCAACAACTAATCATAACCAAGATTCATTCCATCTCACAGAAATAGCATCCCTCAGACACCAGACAGACCTATGAAGTGGTTCACTATACTCTGGTCACAGGGCTCTGCCCGTTTACATCAGTCTCTCCTCGTCCAAGCCCTGGCTGGAATTCAGGTGATTCCTGGCTCTACAACTAGAAATGTAAGACATTCTCCTAACCTGTCAAGCTTTCAGGATTAGGCAAGTGAAACCACAACTCATCCTGACAGTTTCTGCTTCTGTGCCCCTTCACTCAGCAGACAGGATTCCTCCCCAAGGTTCCTCTCTTCTGTGGAAGCAGATTATCAAGTGGAGGGCTCAGCTTAACACCAGAGGGCAGGAGCCACATCTCCTTCCTCTTTGTAATCCCAAAGTCAGATCCATGCTTGGCCTGATGAGCAGGTAAACCAAAGGGGCAGATGTAGGCTGGCAGGTAAAAACCATTTTCCTTTGTAAACAGACTGATACTTAATGAAGCAAAGGCCACAGACATGAACTAAGACATGAGGACATAAAATGTGTCTTTCCAGTGAGCTAGTGATTCCGCAGGACCCTCTTCATTGGTGAACACATTTGCCATCAGAACCACAGAACCAGGGGCCTGAAAGGGACCTTGGCCATCTGCAGGACAAGCCTCCCACTACAGATCAGGAGATGGAGTCTTACAGGGGGATCATCGTGGCCAAGGTCACCCACCTCTTGTGGGGTTGGGCAGGACCTAGCTTCTTCCTATTCGAAGATGCTCTCAGAAAATCTTGTATTACTTAACACACTAAAGGCGCATATGAATGCACGCCCATGTCAAGCTACTCCTTACAATTCAGGAAACACCAAAGGTCACCACAAAACGTGTCTCTTCCGCAGGGCTGGCCGCACAGAGTGGGCACGAAAGGTCACTGGCGAATTTCTACCTGCAGACACTGCACATCACGCCTTCCCGATGGATGCGAAAGACAGCCGCCGGAGCTGCTAGTCACCGAGGGACCCCCAATCCTGTCCCGGGGAAATGAGCTCGGAAGCTTCGAGCAATGAATTAAACCCCAAGTCGTTGCGGAACACAGAAAGGAAAGGGACACCGCGCCTGGAGCGCACATCCCGGTCGTTCACCCCTCCGTCTACACCGCGTCCACACTTGCGCGGGCCGCGGCGTACCGAGCCGGTCCGCTCCGCGCGAGGCCACGACGCCCAGCCCGCGCCCCCGCCAGGCGCATTTGGGGGAGCCGTGCCCTGGGCGCTGCCCGTAGGAGGCTGGGGCGGAGCCGCCGGGCCCAGCCACGCGGGGGCAGGAACCGATCGCCGCCGCCGCCCCCGGCCAGCGGGCCCCGCTACGCCGAGGAGGGGGCTGCGCCACGTACCTCGGCCGGCAGGTGCCGCCGCCGCCGCCTCGGTTCGCGGCTGCAGGGGACGCCGCTCCGCGCCACCCGCCGCCTTCTTTCGCATATTAGGGAGCGGGCGCCAGCCTGCCTCTAGTCCCGGGCCCCGCGCCCCGGCCCGCCCCCAGCGCCGCGCTAGCGCCCATTCAGTCCCAGACCGAGCGCTCCCCGGCTCGGATGCGGAGGAGGGGCGGGGGCGGGCTTTGGAGTCACGAGGACACGAGAACCAATCAGAGCGCGCGAGGGCTCCCGAGGCTGCCTCCGCTCCCTGGACTCGCAACCCTCCACCCAGCGGGCCTAGGGGAGCAGGGCGCCCCCAGCTGGATGCGCGTTGGACTGTGTGCTGGCGCTGACGGGGTCCCGGGCACCCACCGCCCTCTAGATCTCTGCGCGCGGTTAGATGGTGAAGGAACAAAAGGTGTTTGGACTGAGTATAGCCTTTTACTGCGCAGAGCACTCGTAGACGCGGAGCCGCTGAATGCAGGGGCTTTATGGAGTCACGTGCTTTATTCTCTGGGATGGACCTGCAGACAACGCTGGATTGGAGTTCCTGGGGCCCTGGAGACAACGAGAGCTGCCTGAGTGTATCTGGAGATTTACTGAACAGTTTTATGTTGTTCCAAGTATTGGAGAAAAGTGAGAGAGCACTAATTTCGGGGATGGGTTATTGAGACTCAGCAGAAGTGAGTCACACTAAATCTTTTAGTGGCAGAGTATGAATGCGAACCTGCGTTTGAAGCGCTCATTTCCGTTTCTCTGGAGTCCCCCTTGAATCTGGAGAGGAAATGTCATACAGTTTTTTAAAGCGTGAATATTCGTGAATCCCCAAGTTCAGGAATTAAAAGACTTGAAAGCATACGATATGTTGTTTCTTTAATAGAGCCAGGTGTATATTATGCGCCTTGCGACATTTCTGTGCGGTAGGACTTGTTGAGTTCAGTAAGGTCGGTGAAGTTGTTCTGCTTTCAGACTTTCTTTTGGGGTTGGCGAACACAGGGCATCGCAGTCATGTGCCTGTGATGTAGGTTACGGTTCCAGTTTGAAAAGCAAGATCCTAGACACGGAGCCAAATATATTTGCATAAACGGAGAGTCTTGTCACTTTTTTTTTGTTTTTTGCAACAGTTGGCACATGGTTTGCACAGTTCTAAACAGGACTTGGAGTTGTCTGTCCTCTTCCCCAGCTGGGGGCAGGGGGACTGGGGGGAAAATGTGAGATCTTGGGTAACAAAGATCAAGAGGGAAAACTTGGAAAGGAAAGCATGGAAGGACTGCCTTCACACCTTTCAAAAGGATTTTGTCTTAAAAGTGTTTCTCGATTATTTAAAGGTGAGGACATGTGAGCATTTTTAAAATATTGGAGGAAAAGTTGTCACTAGGAGATCTGAATTCTGAGTGTTGGCCAAGGCTGGCTAGCAGAGCCGAGGCCTAGCTCTCTGGGGTCAGTGACAGCTGCAAGGAGAATGCTAAGCACCTCAGCCCCTCTCTCTTGGAGATAAACAGAGGCCTGCCTTATCAGACACTCTTTACTTTTATCTGCCTCAGCTGCTATTCCGCTTTCCTCCCAGATATTCTTTATTCATAAAGCCAGACCTCATTTAAAAGTATTTTTAAAAACGGGTACAGCTGATCTTCCAGTCAATCCACCACCAGCAGAATCATTGTTGTTTAGTCATTCAGTCACTTAGTTGTATCAGACTGTGACCCCATGGGCTATAGACCTCCAGGCTCCTCTGTCCATGGGATTTCCCAGGCAAGAATACTGGAGTGGGTTGCCATTTCTGTATCCTGCATTGGTTGGCAGATTCTCTATCACTGAGCCACCAGGGAGCCCAGCAGAACCATGGTTAGGCCTTATCACCCCCATTCTCCTCTCCTGTGCAGGGACCTCATCCACCCACCTCCACATTTCAGCTGCCCAGAGGCAGGCAAGAACCAGATACCTTTTATGGCTGGCATGAGGCTCAGCAGTACCCTCGCTTGGAAGATTGTGAGAGAGACTGACTTTCTGTGCAACAAGACAAGCTGTGCTCTTAATACTCCTTCCACTAAGCTGCAGGGCCACCTTTAGTTACTTTTGGCCACAATGCAGAGCATGCAAGATCTTAGTTCCCCAAGGAAATCAACCCCAAGTACTCTAAAGTGGAAGCGTGGAGTCTTAAACACTGAATGACCAGGGAAGTCCCCACCACCCTTAGTTACTATTCAGGGTTACGACAGAGATCCCCAAACAATAGATGAGAATCAGCCACTGTATCTCAAAGCCTCATAGGTTTGTGTGTGCTCAATCATATCTGACTCTTTGCAACCCAATGGACTGTGGCCCACCAGGCTCCTCTGTCCCATGGGATTTCCCCAGGCAAGAATACCAGAGCAGGTTGTCATTTCCTACTGAAGGGGATCTTTCAGGCCTAGGCATCGAACTCATGTCTCTGGAGTCTCCTGCACTGGTAGGTGGACTGTTTACCTTTGCTCCACCTGGGAAGACCTCAAGACAGATACTGGTCTCAGAAAAGCCTTTGGACCTTGGCTAGCAAAATGGTGGGGCTGTTTGTGAACCTGGGACAGCACCCATGATTTTGTAATTTGTTCATTACTTTATGCTCATTACTTTGGTCATTCTCATAGCAGATACTGTGATTACTTCTAACATTCACCTCATCTTCCCCCTTCTGTGATGCAACATACAGTTAAGGTAAGCCTGCCCCACTCTTAGCTCTATGACTGGTCTCTGATTGGTCCAAGTCACTGGTTCTCAAAGTATGGTCCACAGACCCCTGGTCAGGGGTGTCCCTTTCAGACGACCTTTCAGGGGCAACCTTTCAGAGAATCTCTGAAGTCAAAATTATTTCATTATAATCTAAGACATTATTTTCCTTTGTTACTGATGGTGCAAAAGCGAAGGTGTGCAAAAGGTGTTCTGGTGCTTTCCCAAAGGAAGGGCACCCAACTGTAGTAGTGTTTTCATCATCACACACTCATGGTGGGAAAAAAGAAAGGCAGTTTCATTTGAGAATTTTCTGGACTGAGCAACAAAAATGTGATTAACTCATTAAAAGCTCAGTGTCTCTTGAGTACACACCTTGTAAATATTTTACCTGGAAACTGCACATAAAACACTTGCTGCAAACTGACATGTAATAGTTGTGCAAGAAGAAGCACTCATGCAATCATTTGAGTTGCAAGCTGAAATAGCTGGTGCGTTTTTTGTTTTGTTTTTTCATGGGACTCCATTCTTACTTGAGAAAACAACTGACAAATTATGGTTATCTCAGCTTGGGTGTTTGGTAGACTTCTTCTTGCAAATGAACTAAGCAAGCCTGTCTCTTCAAGGAAAATAATTGATTACTTGTTGCCAATCTTGAAAACCTTCTGGATTTCAAAAGAAATTTGGAATTTTGGAAAACTTGTGTTGCCATCAATTTGACGGCTTTTTGGTATTTATATAATTAAAGAAATAACCTCTTGTAGAGTTTTGGTGTACTATCAAAGAAGAATATCCATAATATTCCTGAAAGACTATTAGAGTACTCTTTGCTTTTCCAATTTTGTATCAATGTGAAGCAGGTTTTCTTCACATGATTTAACCAAAACAACTTATAACAGATTGAATGCAAAAGCAGATATGAAAATACAGCTGTATTCTATTAAGCCATACTTAAAGAGACTTGAATATGTTTTTTTTTTAAAAAGCATTCTTCTCACCATCTTTTTGATTTTGAAAACAGCCTTTTTGTCAACATGAAATTTTATTATTTTTATGAATTATTTTATTATTTTTAAATAATTCAGTTTTTTCTTTCAGTTGTATTGAGATATAATTGACATACAGCACTGTATAAATTTAAGATGTACAACATGATTTGACTTACATACATCATGAAATGATTATCATAAGTTTAGTAAACACCCACCATTTCATCTAGATACAAAATTAAAGAAATAGAAAAAAATTATTCCCTCATGTAAGAACTCTTAGGGTTTACTCCCTTAGCGATGTTCATGTGTAATATACAGTAGTGTTGACTATACTTATCATGTTGTACATTACATCCCTTGTATTTGTTTATTTCATAACCAGAAGTTTGCACTTTTTGACTGCCCTCATCTAATTCCCCTCCCACCATTCTCTGCCTTTGGTAACCACAAATCTGATCTCTTTTTCTGTGCATCTGCTTGTTTTTTGTTTGCTTGTTTTTGAAGTATAATTGACCTACAACACTAAGTTAGTTCCTGTTACACAATATAGTGGCTCAATATTTTATACATTTCAAAATGACCACCATGATAAGTCCAGTTACAATCTGTCACCATACAAAGGTATTACATAATTACTGACTTAAAACTCAACATGCAAAAAACTAAGATCATGGCATCTGGTCCCATCACTTCATGGTAAATAAATAGGGAAACAATGGAAACAGTGACAGACTTTATTTTCTCGGGCTCCTAAATCACTGCAGATGGTGACGGTAGCCATGAAATCAAAAGACCCTTACTCCTTGGGAAAAAAGCTATGACCAACCTAGACAGCATATTAAAAAGCAGAGCCATTACTTTGCCAACAAAGGTCCATATAGGCAAAGCTATGGTTTTTCTGGTAGTTATGTATGGATGTGAGAGTTGGACCATAAAGAAGGCTGAGCGCTGAAGAATTAATTGATGCTTTCAAACTGTGGTGCTGGAGAAGACTCTTGAGAGTCCCTTGGACTGCAAGGAGATCCAACCAGTCAATCCTAAATGAAATCAACCCTGAATATTCATTGGAAGGACTGATGCTGATGTTGAAGCTGAAGCACCAGTACCTTGGCCACATGATGCAAACAGCCAACCCACTGGAAAAGACCCTGATTCTGAGAAAGACTGAAGACAGGAGGAAAAGGGGGGCAACAGAGGATGAGATGGTTGGGTGGTATCATTGACTCAATGGACATGAGTATGAGCAAACTCCAGGAGATTGTGAAGGTTAGGGAAGCCTGGCGTGCTACAGTCTGTGGGATCACAAAGAATTGGACAGGACTGAGTGACTGAACAATATTCCCCACACTGTACCTTATATAATCATTGCTCATTTATTTCGCAAATGAAAGTTTGTATCTCTTAATCACCCTCACCTATTTCTTTCCCCCTTCACTTCTCTCCCCTCTGGCAAAAACTTGTTTGTTCCCTGTATCCATAGCTCTGTTTCTGTTTTGTCATGTTTATTTGTTTTGTTTTTTAGATACCACATGTAGGTTAAAGGTTGAATCATACAGTATTTGTCTTTTTCTATCTGACTTATTTCACTTAGCATAGTACCCTCTAAGTCCATATATGCTATTACAAATGGCAAACTTTCATTCTTCTTGACAATTGATCAGCATTCCATTGTATATATATGTATATATAAAACATATGTATATATAAAACATCTTTCCTGATTTATCTATCGATGGACACTAAGGTTGCTTCCATATATTGGCTATTGTAAATAATGCTGCAGTGAGCATAGGGGTGCATATATCTTTTTGAGTTAATATTTTCATTTTCTTTAGAATGGAGTGGAATTGGTAGATCACATGGTAGGTCTATTTTTAACTTTTGGAGGAATCTCTATACTATTTCCATAGTGGCCACCATAGTGAACAAGGGTTCCCTTTTTTTCAACATCCTTACCAACACTTGTTATTTGTTGTCTTTTGATGATAGCCATTCTAGCAGGTTTGAGGTGATATCTCTTTGTGGTTTTGATTTGCATTGGCTCAGATCATGAACTCCTTATTGCCAAATTCACACTTAAATTGAAGAAAGTAGGGAACACCGCTAGACCATTCAGGTATGACCTAAATCAAATCCCTTATGATTACACAGCGAAAGTGAGAAATAGATTTAAGGGCCTAGATCTGATAGAGTGCCTGATGAACTATGGATGGAGGTTCAGTGACATTGTACAGGAGACAGAGATCAAGACCATCCCCATGGAAAAGAAATGCAAAAAAAGCAAAATAGCTGTCTGGGGAGGCCTTACAAATAGCAGTGAAAAGAAGAGAGGCAAAAAGCAAAGGACAAAAGGAAAGATATAAGCATCTGAATGCAGAGTTCCAAAGAATAACGAGCAGAGATAAGAAAGCCTTCAGCGATCAATGCATAGAAATAAAGGAAAACAACAGAATGGGAAAGACTAGAGATCTCTTCAAGAAAATTAGAGATACCAAGGGAACATTTCATGCAAAGATGGGCTCAATAAAGGACAGAAATGGTATGGACCTAAAAGAAGCAGAAGGTATTAGGAAGAGGTGACAAGAATACACAGAAGAACTGTACAAAAAAGATCTTCACGACCCAGATAATCATGATGGTGTGATCACTCACCTAGAGCTAGACATCCTGAAATGTGGAGTCAGGTGGGCCTTAGAAAGCATCACTATGAACAAAGCTCGTGGAGGTGATGGAATTCCAGTTGAGCTATTTCAAATCCTGAAAGATGATGCTGTGAAAGTGCTACACTCAATATGCCAGCAAATTTGGAAAACTCAGCAGTGGCCATAGGAATGGAAAAGGTCAGTTTTCATTCCAGTCCCAAAGAAAAGCAGTGCCAAAAAAGCTCAAACTACCGCACAATTGCACTCATCTCACAGGCTAGTAAAGTAATGCTCAAAATTCTCCAACCCAGACTTCAGCAATACGTGAACTGTGAACTTCCAGATGTTCAAGCTGGTTTTAGAAAAGGCAGAGGAACCAGAAATCAAATTGCCAACATCCGCTGGATCATCAAAAAAGCAAGAGAGTTCCAGAAAAACATCTATTTCTGCTTGATTGACTATGCCAAAGCCTTCGACTGTGTGGATCACAATAAACTGTGGAAAATTCTGAAAGAGATGGGCATAACAGACCACCTGACCTGCCTCTTAAGAAATCTATATGCAGGTCAGGAAGCAACAGTTAGAACTGGACATGGAACAACAGACTGGTTCCAAATAAGAAAAGGAGTATGTCAAGGCTGTATATTGTCACCCTGCTTCTTTAACTTATATGCAGAGTACATCATGAGAAATGCTGGGCTGGAAGAAGCACAAGCTGGAATCAACATTGCCGGGAGAAATATCAATAACCTCAGATATGCAGATGACACCACCCTTACGGCAGAAAGTGAAGAGGAACTAAAAAGGCTCTTGATGAAAGTGGAGAGTGAAAAAGTTGGCTTAAAACTCAACATTCAGAAAACGAAGATCATGGCATCTGGTCCCATCACTTCACAGGAAATAGATGGAGAAACAGTGGAAACAGTGTCAGACTTTATTTTTCTGGGCTCCAAAATCACTGCAGATGGTGATTGCAGCCATGAAATTAAAAGATGCTTACTCCTTGAAAGGAAAGTTATGACCAACCTAGATAGCATATTCAAAAGCAGAGACATTCCTTTGCCAACAAAGGTCCGTCTAGTCAAGGCTATGGTTTTTCCAGTCGTCATGTATGGATGTGAGAGTTGGACTGTGAAGAAAGCTGAGCGCTGAAGAATTGATGCTTTTGAACTGTGGTGTTGGAGAAGACTCTTGAGAGTCCCTTGAACTGCAAGGAGATCCAACCAGTCCATTCTGAAGGAGATCAGCCCTGGGTGTTCTTTGGAAGGAATGATGCTAAGGCTGAAACTCCAATAATTTGGCCACCTCATTCGAAGAGTTGACTCATTGGAAAAGACTCTGATGCTGGGAGGGATTGGAGGCAGGAGGAGAAGGGGACGACAGAGGATGAGATGGCTGGATGGCATCACTGACTCGATGGATGTGAATCTGAGTGAACTCCGGAAGTTGGTGATAGACAGGGAGGCCTGGCGTGTTGCAATTCATGGGGTCTCAAAGAGCGACTGAGCGACTGAACTGAACCGATGATTAGTAATGTGGAACTTCTTTTCGTGTGCCTGTTGGCTACCTGTATGTCTTCTTTGGAAAAATGTCTATTCAGATTCTCTGCCCATTTTTTAATACATTGTTTGCTTTCTTGTTGCTGAGTTGTATGAGTTCTTTGTTTATTTTGGATATTGAACCTTTATTGAATGTATTGTTTACAAATAGGTGAAGAAATATCTTCTCCCATTCAGTAGGTGGCCTCTTCATTTTGTTGGTAGTTTCATTTGCCACTCAAAAGCTTTAGTTTGATGTAGTTCCCTTTGTTAATTTTTGCTTTCAATTTCCTTGCCTAAGGAGACATATCCCCAAAACATTACTTATGAGGTCAAAGAGCATGCTACCTATACTTTCAGGTCTTACATTTAAGTCTTTAATCCATTTCTACTTTATTTTTGTTCATAGTGTGAGAGAATAGTTCAGTATGGCACTTTTGCATGTAGCTGTCCAGTTTTCCCAACATCATTTACTAAAGAACTTCTTTCCCCCATTTTATATTCTTGCCTCCTTTGTCACCAATTTATTTCTCATGTAAATATGAGTTCATTTCTGGGCTCTCTGTTCTGTTTCATTGATGCACGTGTCTGTTTTTGTGCCAGGACAATACTGGTTTGACTACTGAAGGTTTCTAGTTTGGAATCCTCCAGCTTTGTTTTTCTTTTTCAAGATTGTTTTGGATACTTAAGGTCTTTTGTGTTTCCATATACATTTTGTGATTATTTGTTCTAGTTCTGTGAAAAATGCCATGACATTTTGTTAGGGATTGTGTTGAATCGGCAGACTGCTCTGCATAGCATGGTGAGTTTAACAATATTAATTCTAGTCCGTGAGTATATCTTTCCATTTGTTTGTGTCATGTCCAGTTTCAAAAGAATCTTAAGAGTTTTCCAAGTATAGGTCTTTAATCTCTTTTGTTAGATTTATTCCTAGGTATTTTATTCTTTTTAATGTGACTGTAAATAGGATTGTTTTCCTAATTTGCCTTTCTGATAATTCACCATTAGTGTAAAGATATGAAATAGATTTCTGTGCATTAATTTTGTATCTACAATTTTACTGAATTCATTGATGAGTTCTAGTAGCTTTGGGTGGCATCTTTAGGACTTTCTGGGTATAGTATCATGTCATCTGCAGTGACCATTTTACTTCTTCCTTTCCAATTTGGATTCTATTTCTTTCTAAAAAATATATATATATATTATTGACGTATAGTTAACTTGAAATGTTTCAGGTGCACAGAAAGATAATTCAGTTATACAAATACACACATATTATTTTTAAAATTATTTTCCATCATAGGTTATTGACTGTAGTTCTGTATGCTACAGAGTAAACCTTTGTTGCTTGTTGCATATCTATTTTATAAATAGAAATATAGCATTCTATTCATACTAAGTCAAACAAGTAGAATCAAAGTGTCATAAAATTTTAGTTAGGCAAAAATTCATGTTTTCTAAAATATATATATTATACATATTTATATATACAAGTATATAAAAGCTTTTCTATTACACTTGATAAAGGCTTGAGAAAGAACATAAAAATAAGAAGAGATGGAGAAACTGGAGAACATAAACTAGATGAAATGGGAACACTGAATATGAAATAGAAAAAGTGAAACAAACTAAATAAAAGTAAAAGATCATCATATAGTCCAGTTGTTTTTAAACATGACTGCTCATTAGAAACATATCTGGAGCTCTGGAGGAAAAAAGCAATACTTGAGCATTTGTATTTTTCAAAAAATTTCAAGATGATTCTGATATGCATCTGGATTTTAAAAAGAGATTGCAGATTTTTCTATTAGATCCTAGTTTTGGTGATATAGAGTTCTATTATTTTTCTGTTGACTGATTGTGATACAATGGTATTAAGTGAATTACAGTTACATGATCACAGTAGTAAAAGATGTTTATCAATTTCACAATCAATAGCCAGACAAAAAATAAAAGATATTTACAATTATAAGCCATAAGGGGAACATGATTAACTTAACAATATAAAGTAATTACATAGAATTTTGGAGGGGTGTCAAGTAGAGTGATGTTGTAAGTGGAAGTACATATATGCACATATTTTCATCCACCCAGCCAGTCTATGTCTTTGGTTAATGCATTTAATCTATTTACACTTAAGGTAATTATTGATATCCTGGATGTTCTTTGGAAGGAATGATGCTAAAGCTGAAACTCCAGTACTTTGGCCACCTCATGCGAAGAGTTGACTCATTGGAGAAGACTCTGATGCTGAGAGGGAGTGGGGGCAGGAGGAGAAGGGGATGACAGAGAATGAGATGGCTGGATGGCATCACCGACTCGATGGACGTGAGTCTGCGTGAACTCTGGGAGTTGGTGATGGACAGGGAGGCCTGGCGTGCTGTGATTCATGGGGTCGCAAAGAGTCGGATGTGACTGAGCGACTGAACTGAACTGAATTGAACTTGGGCTCCTCATTAATTTTTGTGAGTGTAAAGGAGTCCTGAGACTAGAGTTTAAGACTTACTGGTTTCAGCCACGCATATTTTTCTCATCCTCCTTGCCAGTAGGATTGGTTCATGGATGGCCATAGGAACCAGACTGTTCCAATCACAGGAGACTGTGGGAATTTATTAAATCATATGAGAGAGATGCTGTCATACCCTGCTAGACAAGGGCCAAGCAATGTGTAGTCCTAGAGATTACTGATAAGGCCTCCAAGGAAGAACTTACCTTAGGAAGACAATAATGTTGTGGAGAAAATACACAGAGAGATTAGAAAGAAACCATTCTTTTTTGACGTTTTGAGCCACTTGATCAAACCAGACCTGCAGTCCATCCTACTTCTACATATTGCAGTTTATAAGCCAATGAATTCCACTATGGTTACACTAGCCAACCTCAGGTGCCCCCAGTTAGTGCATTATGTACCTTTGTGTGTGTGTGTGTGTGTGTGTGTGTGTGTGTGTGTGTTTCCTCAACAGCTGCATAAGGCTCAGGATAATATGCTTTCTAGGGTTTACTCATTCAGTTGTAATCACTACAACACAAATTAATTTCTAAGATGAATTTGGAAGGCATAGGAGGTTCTGGGAGGTAAAAATCCTAACACAGATGAGTGGCGTCAAAAGTGCCAACAACATTTTTGAGAGGACAAAGAACCGTGGCATCTGATCTTGACTAGCAAGATTACAACAGATTTTTATTTTCTTTTGTTTTCATATAATCTCAGATTGGATGACATGAGCATGTATCAATTTTACGTTGAGAAAAAGTAGAACGATATTCTTATTTTTTTTTAATAGCTCACTGAATGAGGGCACAGACTCAGAGCAGGTTGGAAATGGAGTGCAGATTGCTCCCTTGATGAGAGAACTCTTGGGCTAAAATTGCTAGCAGGGAAGAAAGAAGATCTGTAAAGCATGCAAATGGGCTTAGAAAACAAACTTCCTTTCATTTCCAGTGTTGCCCAGAGCCAGCTTCCGAGATTCAAGGGAGTGAATAATGTCCTGAAGGGGTAAGAAATCATTAATTATGCTTCAATCAAATTGGCTGGAATAGTTTCAGTTAAAAAACAGAGAGAGAGAGATCAATATGAAGATTATTCCAAAACTGAAAAAGGTTTAAGACATAACATTAAATGAAAACAAACAAACAAACACAAGGATAGATTGTATGCAAATTTTTCCATGTGGCCAAAAACTGGAAGATAACTTGGAAAAAGAAACCAGTTGTGGGATAAGGGTGATGGTGAGTAATCTTTCTTCCTTTTTTAAGAAATGTACTTCCATGTTACTAAATGTTATTTTTTACAATAAATAAAAACAAGGAAGTCATTGGTTCAAATTACCTGGTTTTTCCAGTTGTCATGTATGGATGTGAGAGCTGGACCATAAAGAAGTCTGAGTACCAAAGAACTGATGCTTTTGAACTGTGGTTTGGAAAAGACTCTTGAGAGTTTCTTGGACTGCAAGGAGATCAAACTAGTCAATCCTAAAGGAAACCAGCCCTGAATATTCATGGGAAGGACTGATGCTGAAGCTGAAGCTCTAATACTTTGGCTACCTTACGCAAAAAGCTGACCCACTGGAAAAGACCCTGATGCTGGGGATGATTGAAGGCAGGAGCAGAAGGGGGCAAAAGAGGATAACATGATTAGATAGCATCACTGTCTCAATAGACATGAGTCTGAAAACACTCGTGGAGATAGTGGAAGACAAAGGTGCCTGCTGTGTTATAGTCTGTTAAGCTACAGAGTCAGACACGAGTTAGTGACTGAACAACAATAACAGAGGCCTCTCCAGATGCTCTGTTTTCATCTGCCAAATGACTGTCATCTAACACCAAGACAGGAGCTGCACCTTCCCCAGGGACCGGCATCCTTGAAGCTGCTAGGGATGATGCTGATGTGACTATTTTGTAAGCGGCCAGAAAGGACGGAAAGAAGGAAGGAAGGAAGTTGTAGCAACCAAGACTGAGGATGTGTGAGTTGGGGGCTCAGGAATCCCTCCCCCTCCACCACTGCCTCGTGGGGGTTCTGGCCCAGGGATTGTCTTCATCTTTTACCCCTGGTGGGTTTCACCTTCTGTTAGACTCCCATTCAAGTCCTCTGGGGACTCTGTGCTTCTCTCAGTCCCCAGAGGCTGGAGCACAGCAGCAGCCAACAGAACACAGACTCCGTCTGCTGCCCTGAAGCACAAAGGAAGTCGGTCCCTTGAGGTTTTTCTAGGAATGTTTCCTATGAACAATCAAAGGAGAAGCAGGAGTAAAACAAACAAGGGAGGGAAAGAGACGGTACAAAAGCATCAGGGGAGACTGCTGGCAGAGGGCAGTTTATTGAGGAAAGAGTTCTGCAGAGACTGAATCCTTTTGGAAGCTATGGGACATGTCTTCACACACAGAGATTCAAGCAGGCCCTCATTCCATCCATCTTCCACCTGTATATTCATTGCACAAACATTTGCCAAGTGCCTGTTATGTGCCATAATTATTATTAGCTTATGGTATTATGCTAATCAAGATGCTGAGCTGCATTTTATCTTCAAAACTTCCCTTTGAGGGAAGAGATATCTTGTCTAAGGAGAAACTTAGGGAAAGAAAATAAACTACCCAAGATCATATGGAAAGGAAATAACCCACCAAGATCACATGGCTAAGAAGTAGCAGAATCAGGGTTTGAACCCAGGCCATCAGACTCCAGAGTCCACCTAAGACACTGGTCCTTGCTTCAGGACCTTTAAAACCTTCTGGACCAAATGGTCTAGTGGAAGAGAAAGACACTTGAGAATAAATAAACAAAATCGGTCACACAGTGAGATATAAGAGGAAGACAGTAAACAAAGCACCAAGGGAACCCCAAGGAGACCTGGCTGGATCTGCCTGAGGGCTCAAGGGCACCTCTTAGAGGGGTGAAAGTTGAATGTGGCATTAAAAGTTAAGGTAAATATACTGGTAGCTACATTAATTTGGGGTTATATTAGTTTACTGTTACTGTATGACAAATTACCATAAACTTAGATTAAAACAACACAAATTTACTATCTCACAGATTTTGGGGCAGGGTGGGGAGAATACATTATGCACCATATGGCACGCAGAATCTTTGTGGACCAAATAGGGATCAACCCCATGCCTCCTGCGTTTGCAGCACAGAGACTTAACCACTGGATCACCAGAGAAGTTCGTTCTATCTCACAGTTTAAGTTCAGGTACAGCGTGACTGGATTCTCTGCTTAGGATCTCATGTGATTGAAATTGTGTTGGCCTTGGCTGCAGTCCTCGTGTGGGCTTGGGATCCTCACTCAAGCTCACTGGTTTTGGGGCACAGTTTATTTCCTCATAGTTATGGGCTTGCAGTCTTCATGTTGTTTGCTCACTGTTGGCCGAGGAAGCATCCCCAGCTCCTAGGGGATGCCCATAGTTCCTTGCTTTGTTGCGCTTTAGGAGGTTCGCAACACAGATGTTTGCTTTCTTCCAGGCTAGCCAGAGCAGAGCTCCATGACTTTCTTTTTTGTTACCACTCGAACAAAATTTTCTGCTTTTAAAACCCTCATACAATTAATTTCAGTCTGCCCAGAAGAATCTCCTTATTTTAAGATCAACTGAGTTGCAACATTAATTACATTTGGAAAATTTGTTCACAGTAACCTAGATTAGTGTTTGATTGAAGAACCAGGAGAAAGTATATGTCCACCAGAGGCTTGGGATTTGGGAGCTGTTTTAGAATTTTCTGCCCATCACAATTGTTCTTATTCAGTTGCTCAGTCCTGTCTGACTTTTTGCAGCCTTATGGACTGCAGCACGGCAGGCTTCCCTGTCCTTCACTATCTCCCAGAGATTGCTCAAACTCATGTTCACTGAGTCGATGATGCCATCCAACCATCTCACCCTCTGTGGCCACCTTCTCTTCCTGCCCTCAATCCTTCCCAGCACTGGGGGTCTTTTCCAATGAATTGGCTCTTCGCATCAGTTGGCAAAAATATTGGAGCTTCAGCTTCAGCGTTAGTCCCTTCAATGAATATTAAGGGTTGATTTCCTTTAGGATTGACTGGTTTGGTCTCCTTGCTCTCCAGTAGGACTTAGCAAATGGAGAAAATGAAGATCAATCCAGGAAGAGAAAACAGGATGAGCAAAGGATTCCAAGAGACTGTTGGAAAATGAAGACAAAAAAAAAAGAATGCCATGCTCCAGCAATACAGCAGGCTAGCTGCTGGAGAAATCTGCCAAAAACCCCAAGTTGCTGAGGAAACTATCAAAGGCATATTTTTACAGGAAGGCTGAGTTGCCCCTCTGAGGCAGAAACAATGAAAAAATGTTACTACAGAGAGATGAGCAGGAGTCAGAGTTGCCTTGGATCCATCTGTTAATTCTGGCCAGGTAGATCAGAGATGGAGACAAAACTGTTAGATTAAATGGGAGATCCTTATGGGTACCCAGAACCCTCAAAGAGGGGAAATTTCAACAGATGTAGTCAGATCCCACTCTCCAAGGGAGACAGTGAGATACTCACCATAGATAATTACTAGCCTTAAGATACCTTCTTTTGGGCTTCCCTGTGGCTCAGCAGAAGTCCAGCGATAAAAGAATCTGCCTACGATTCAGGAGCCACAGGAGATCTGGGTCTGATCTCTGAGTCGGGAAGATCCCCTGCAGGAGGGCATGGCAACCTACTCCAGTATTCTTGCCTGGAGAATCCCCATGGACAGAGGAGCCTGGTGAGCTACAGTCCACGGGGTTGCAAAGAGTCAGACATGACTGAAATGACTGAGCATGCACACACCTACTTTTATTTCAGAGTGGAACCAAAATAAAGAGAAAGTTTCCTCAGAGAATTCCAACCAAAAGCCAACACTCATGCAGGTTTGGGGCTGGAAATCATATCACTTTTGGAACAAAAATCCTTTTTTTAAACTTATTTTTAAATATTTATTTATTTAGCTGCGATTGGTGTTAGTTGCAGCATAGATCTTTGATCTTCGTTGTTTTAGTGGCATCATGTGAGATCTAGTTCACTGACCAGGGACGAGGCTGGGGATCCCCTGCGTGGAACCACTGAGTCTTAGCCACTGGACCACAGGGTAGTTCCCCCAAAACCTTTGAAAATGGTTGAAGGTTGATGGTTTTCTCATATGCCTGTAAGAAGTAGATCACCTCTAGGGACATGCTTCATAGACCCAAGCTGAAGACCATTCCCACAAAGTTCCTTTGGTCATCAGAGGCACACCACCCAGAGAGACAATTCATCCTTCGTGGCCATTTCCCTAGGATCAACGAGGAAAACATCACAACTTTTCCATTTTCTATACACATAAATTAAAATTTTTTACTGTAGTATGAGGCCGACCAAGAAGATCAAAAATCACAAATGTACAGCTCAGTGAATTCTGGCTCAGTGACGATACCATGTCAAGAAAGAGTGTCGGAGAAGGAAATGGCAGCCCACTCCAGTTTTCTTGCCTGGGAAATCCCATAGACAGAGGAGCCTGGTGGGTGGCAGTCCACGAGGTCACAAAGATTCAGACATGACTTAGAGCCTAAACAACAACAACAGCGTGTACACAGCCTGGTACACAGTAAATGCTCAATAAACAGTAGCCTTTGTGATGGTGGAACATGGACATGAACATGCTGGCCCTGGCAGATAGTAACTCTGCCTCCACCTCCTCGTTAATGGAACAGAAATCAAATGTCAGCTCTGTAGGCTTGTTGGACGGTTGTAGTGTGTGAGGAGCCTGGTACATAGAAAGTGCTCAATAAACAGTAGTCATTGTGGCGGGTAGAGAGGTAGGCAGGGAGAGGAGTGTTGCCTACATTCCCAAAGCAAGCCCCATGCTCCTTGTGGTCTCCACCTTCACTCACCCTCCTCCCTGTGATGGTAGCCACTCTTCTGATTTCTACCTCAAAGATTTGTCTAGCCTGTTTTTGAACTGTTTACAAAAGAAATCCCACTATATGGACTCTGTGTCTGGTTCCTTTCATTCAGTGCTAGGTTGGTGGGTTTCATCTATGTAGCCACATGCAGCTTAAATGTGTTCATTTTCATTGCTGCCTAGTATGGATATATAACAATTTTTTTTTAATCCCCTTGACTGATATTTGGATTGCTTCCAGTTGGAGACTATAACAAGTAATGATGCTGTAAATGTTCTTGTTATGTGTTTTGGTTTGTGTTTTTTTCTTTATTGTTTCCTCCTGATTCCTTTATAATTATTTCTGAAGCAATCGGGCAATACTCTTAAACTATGCTTGTGGGCACATAAATAGACACAACTTTTTTTTGAAGGCATTGTAATTACAACATTAATAGCAATTTTAAAAATAATAGTAACAATTTAAAAAACAGTGATGGGAAATGTTATGATTCTTATGACAACCCTAGTCAGTGAGTACTATTATTATCCCCATTTTTTTAAATTGATTTCTACTGGTGTATATTTGCTTTACAATGTTGTATTAGCTTCTGCTGTGCAGCAAAGTGAATCAGCTATATGTTTACATGTGCCTGCCCTTTTCTGGATTTCTTTCCCAGAGCACCAAATAGAGTTCCCTGTACTATACAGTAGGTTCTCTATCTATCTATTTTATGCATAGTATCAATCGTGCATATATGTCAGTCCCAATCTCCCAGTTCATCCCACCCCTTACCTTTCCTCCTTGGTATTCATAGTTTGTTCTCTACCTCTGTGTCTTATGCTTTTATAACCTTCAAGAAGAGGAAGAATGGACTTCCCTGGTGGCCTGGTGGTTAAGAGTCTGTCTTCCAATGCAGGGGACGCAGGTTTAACCCCTAGTCTGGAAAGGTTCCATGGGCAACTAAGCCCATGGGCAACCACTCAGTCCACCCTCTGGATCCTGGGAGACTCAACTACTGAAGCCCTTACCTCATAGAGCCCATGCTCTGCAATAAGAGAAGCCACAGTAATGAGAAGCCCTTGCAGTGAGAAGCCTGTGTACCACAAGGAGAAGTAGCCCCGCTTGCCACAGCTAGAGAAAGCCCGTGAGCAACAAAAACCAGTGCAGCCAAAAACAAATAAATAAAAATTTAAAAAAACCTTCCATGACAAAGGAGGCAAGAATATACAATGGAGAAAAGACAATCTCTTTAACAAGTGGTGCTGGGAAAACTGGTCAAAGAATGAAAAAGAATGTAAAAGAATTGTAAAAGAATGAAACTAGAACATATTCTAACACCATACACAAAAATAAACTCAACATGGATTAAAGATCTAAATGTAAGACCAGAAACTAGAAAACTCCTAGAGGAGAACATAGGCAAAACACTCTCCGACATAAATCACAGCAGGATCCTCTATGACCCACCTCCTAGAGTAATGGAAATAAAAGCAAAAATAAACAAATGGGACCTAATTAAAATTAAAAGCTTCTGCACAACAAAGGAAACTCTAACCAAGGTGAAAAGCAGCCTTCCGAATGGGAGAAAATAATAGCAAATTAAGCAACTGACAAAGAACTAATCTCGAAAATATACAAGCAAATCCTGCAGCTCAATTCCAGAAAAATAAACGACCCAATCAGAAAATGGGCCAAAGAACTAAACAGACATTTCTCCAGAGAAGACATAGAGATGGCTAACAAACACATGAAAAGATGCTCAACATCATTCATTATCAGAGAAATGCAAATCAAAACCACAATGAGGTACCATTTCACACCAGTCAGAATGGCTGCTATCCAAAAGTCTACAGGCAATAAATGCTGGAGAGGGTGTGGAGAAAAGGGAACCCTCTTACACTGTTGGTGGGAATGCAAACTAGTACAGCCACTATGGAGAACAGTGTGGAGATTCCTTTAAAAACTGGAAATAGAACTGCCTTATGACCCAGCAATCCCACTGCTGGGCATACACACCAAGGAAACCAGAATTGAAAGAGACACGTGTACCCCAATGTTCATTGCAGCACTGTTTATAATAGCCAGGACATGGAAGCAACCTAGATGTCCATCAGCAGAAGAATGGATAAGAAAGCTGTTGTACATATACACAATGGAGTATTACTCAGCCATTAAAAAGAATACATTCGAATCAGTTCTAATGAGGTGGATGAAACTGGAGCCAATTATACAGAGTGAAGTAAGCCAGAAAGAAAAATACCAATACAGTATACTAATGCATATATATGGAATTTGGAAAGATGGTAATGATAACCCTGTATGTGAGACAGCAAAAGAGACATAGATGTATAGAACAGTCTTTTGGACTCTGTGGGAGAGGGAGAGGGTGGGATGATTTGGGAGAATGGCATTGAAACATGTATAATATCATATATGAAATGAATCGCCAGTCCAGGTTTGATGCATGATACAGGATACTTGGGGCTGGTGCACTGGGATGACCCAGAGGGATGGGATGGGGAGGGAGGTGGGAGGGGGGTTCAGGATGGGGAACACGTGTACACCCATGGTGGATTCATGTTGATGTATGGCAAAACCAATACAATATTGTAAAGTAATTAGCCTCCAATTAAAATAAATAAATTTATATTTAAAAAAATAAAGAAAAAAAAATCTTCCAACTTAAAAAAAGAGAAGAAGAGCAAGAACAGTCTTAAAAGAGTATTGAAGTCCCTGGAAGTCCAATGTCATCCCACCCTGTTAAATGACTGTAACATATAACTGAACCTAGACTACCTGAGACAGTTCTTGCACTCAGTTATGGCTACATGGAGACCCTTAGAAACCTAGAGTCAGAGAGAGAAGAAATCTTATATATCATCCAGCCCAGAATTTCCCAAACTTCAGTTGTAGAAATGCTGTCCCTGACTTTTGCCGTATTTTTGTACTACCTTACCATCACTTAATATTTTTCTCTCAACCGTCTAATGTTTTATCCCTGAAAGATCTGCTCCAGCCTTTCCCTGCTCAGTGACAGCTGTGAATGGATGGATGGTTTTGATGTGCTGGCTATAGCCTCTCTATTACACATGAAAACAAACACATAGCTATTTAATTTGTCAGCCTGCTACCTGTGTGAGACATTCTCCACGCCTCCTCCAGGCCCACCTCCACCTTGCTCTGTCTGAGAAGCTGAGCCCTGCAGACCACCTCCAGCTGCTCCCTCGCTCTCTGGTTTTTGTGTGTATTCAGCTAGAGGCACAGAGGGTAGCTGCAGGTCAGGGTGCTCACGCCTCTGGCCTCTGACCTATTTTTCCCCAGTTGTCACTGGCCATATTCTCTATCGAAGGCTACAGGTTTGGTCCTGCAGACCCTCTCTCACAGCTAATAGCTTCATGTTGTCACCCCTTGTGATCAGAAAAGCAATTTTTGTTTTCTTCTGAGTTGCTGGCTAGGTAATTTACAATATGATAATCCTGCTCACACTCAGAGTCTGGACATTTTAGTTCAGCCACTCAGTTGTGTCTGACTCTTTGCCACCCCATGGACTGCAACATGCCAGGCTTTCCTGTCCTTCACTATCTCCCAGAGTTTGCTCAAATTCATGTCCATTGAGTCAATGATGTCATCCAACCATCTCATCCTCTGTTGTGCCCTTCTCCTCCTGCCCTCAATCTTTCCCAGCATCAGGGTCTTTTCCAATGAATTGGCTCTTGGCCTCAGGTGGCCAAAGTATTGGAGCTTCAGCTTCAGCAGCAGTCCTTCCAATGAATATTCAGGGTTGATTTCCTTCAGGATTGACTGGTTGGATCTCCTTGCAGTCCAAGGGACTCTCAAGAGTCTTCTCCAGCATCCTAGTTCGAAAGGATCAATTCTTCAGCACTCAGCCATCTTTATGGTCCAACTCTCACATGGACTTGAGTTTAGGATTCCTGCCCTCAGGATTCCTGCTTTAAGAGGTAGCTTTATTTATTTATTTACTTGTGTGCTTACTGATTTTGTCTGCATGGCATGCAGGATCAAACTCAGACCCACAGCAGTGAAAGTGCGGAGTCCTAACCACTGTACTGCCAGGGAATTCCCAGGGGCAGCTTTAAAATGACCATTTAGGACTTCCCTGGTGGTCCAGTGGTTCAGAACTCACTTGCAATGTAGGAGACACAGGTTTGATCCTTGGTACGGAAAGTTCCCACTTGCCACAGAGCAACTAAGCCCCTACCCCACAACTTCTGAAGCCATCACACCCTAAAGCCAGTTCTCTGCCAACAAGAGAATCACCACAATGAGAATCTTGGTGCATAGAAACTAGAGAGTAGCCCCTGCTTGCTGCAACTAGAGAAAAGCCTGCACGCAGCACAGCCAAAAATAAATAAATATTAAAAAAAAATAACCATTGAGAGTTAAGTGCTAGAAAACTTAGTAACCTCCACATGCACTGTCTTATAAGTATTAGGTGCTTGCTGCCCTGCTCTGTCTGTCCTGCTCACTCATGACCTTTCATTGGATGGCTGGCCTTCCTCCAGCTCACTGTGCCCCACCCCCTTCTCCCAGCTCTTAGAATCCTGACAGTAATAAATTTTATGACTCTACCTCCTTTGTGTAGGTGTATTGAAACTGTGCCTTCAGTCAACATGACCCCACAGGTTTCATTTCCTCAAAGTGGAAGTTCACATGCTGAGGGAGCTCTGTGCTGTGCACCACCCCCTACCCACCCCCACAAGAGTGGCCCTGCCCCTGCACTCTGCGGGTCATAATCAGCACATTATTAATTAAGAACTCCAGCTTCTGGTTTCTCAACGTATCCCTTCAGGTCAAGGAGTGATAATGGCTTCCAGATGTTGCAAGTCTCTGGCATTTTACCATCTCCTCTTGGCTCCCTTAACCGGGCTTCTGAGGTGGCACTAGTGGTAAAGAACCTGCCTGCCAACGCACAAGACTTAAGAGACGTGGGTTTGATCCCTGGGTCAGGAAGATCCCTTGGAGGAAGGCATGGCAACCCACTCCAGTATTCTTGCCCAGAGAATGTCATGGACTGAAGAGCCTGGTGGACTTCAGTGCATAGCGTCCTACCGAGTGCAACATGACTGAAATGACTTAGCATGCATGCGCTTGGTCAACAGTTCCTTCACTGAGCTGTCCTTAGCTTCCCCCTTTCGTGGGCTATCTGCTTTCTGCTAGGAGGATGTGATGTCAAGCATCACCAATGGAAAGCATTCATTTCTTCCACCTATACAGGAGCTAGCTAATACCCAGGAGGGAACCCACTCATCCAAGGTCCCTTGGCTATGAGTGCCAGAGTTAGGAATGATCTTCTTGGTTCAATGCACCTCTTCTTCTTTTTAAGTATTTCTTTCTTTTGCTGCGCTAGGTCTTACTCATTCGGAATCCTTGGTCTTCATTATGGTTTTTAGTTGTAGCATTGCAGCATGTGGGATTTAGCTCCCCAACCAGGGATCGAACCCAGGCCCCCAGCATTGGGAGCCCAGAGTCTTAGCCGCTGGACCACCACGGAAGTCCCTGATTCAATGCCCTTCTCACCATAGATGTTATTTCTCAGGGGAGAAGCCAGTCTGTTCTGATAACAGTGCCCAGGTGTTCCTTGTTGCTTACTAATCTCTCTTACACTCCCTTCCATGTCTGGGCCTTGGATCTACCTAGACCAAAGTAGATGGCTCATTCCTTCTCTCCCCTAACTCAACACTCACATCTGTCCTGTATGGCCCTTCTAGAGCACTCACCTTTTCTCAAACACATGTGTACTTCACCTCTGCTTTGATCACAAGCCCTTCCCAGCAGAGGCCCAAAGGTCTAACCAAATACCTGTTCCTCTCTCAGCCCGCTGCCCAACTTTTCTCCTCTATCCAGAAAGAATGGTTGCCTCCCCTGTTCTTCAAAAACTTTAACTTAACACTGGCCTGAATGGCCACTAGCATGTATGTGTTTTCCTGACGATCCTGCGATTGCTGCTTTGAATGCTCATGCTGTATTGCTCTTTCTGACTCAAACAGTCCCTTCACTGTGCTATGCTGAATTAAATTGCATTCATTGGGCCATCAAGAGCATTCAGATGTGAAAGATATACTGATGAGTCACAGATGAATGCCTATCATGGTCATCTTAAACAATTCTTTAATCATTCATCTATATTGGCTCTGCTGGGTCTTCATTGCTGTGCGTGCGCTCTCTCTAGTTTGTAGCAAGCAGGGGCTACTCTTGCGGTGCACAGGCTTCTCATTGTGGTGGCTTTTGTGGTTGCACATGGACCTAGGGATTCAGGAACTGTGGCTCCCGGGCTCTAGGGCACAGGCTCAACAGCTATGACACGTGGGCTTAGTTTGACCTCAGCATGTGGGATCTTCCCAGATCAGGGATTGAACCGGTATCTCTGGGATTGGCAGGTGGACTCTTTAGCACTGAGCCACCAGAGAAACCCTATTCTGGGCATTTTTAATGATTATTTATTTTCAAATGATATACTGATGACATGGTCTGAGTCAAGAGTGGGGTCCAGGTGGGGGATGGGGCTCTTGCCAGTCTCTCATTCTTCCCCTGAGGTCTGAGGTAAAGAGGCAAGGAAGCAATCATCCAGTTTTATTATGGGCCCTGGGTCCTCTAGCCAAGGTCCTTAGATGGGCAACATTGGCCCTATAAACCCCAGTGATCCCTTGCAAACTGTAGAGTGAGGATGTACCTTGTGGGAGTGGGGATGAGGGGAGGGACAGGGAGGAGCCTCAGAGCTCTCCTTGAATTCCCAGAGGGACTCAGCTCCAAAGAACACTTTGGCCTCCTTCATTCCTTCCTTCCTGTGGCCTTGACAATGAAGGCGGCCTTGCTGAGCTCCACATTGGGTTGGGTCAAAGCTTCTGCACGTTATCAACTGTTCTTGCTGGGGTTTTCCTCTCTGCAAGGATCTGCCATGGGGATCCTGAGGAAGGGTAGCACTGGCCTCATTGCTGTTGTTCAGTCGTTAAGTCATGTCTGACTCTTTGTGACTCCATGGACTGCAGCACACCAGGCTTCCCTGTCCTTCATTGTCTCCAGAGTTTGCTCAAACTGATGTCCACTGAGTCAATGATGCCATCTAATCATCTCATTCTCTGTCGCCCCCTTCTCCTCCTGCCCTCAGTCTTTCCCAGCACCAGGGTCTTTTCCAATGAACTGGTTCTTTGAATCCAGTAGCCAAAGTATTGGAGCTTCAGCTTCAGCAACAGTCCTTCCAATGAATATTCGGGGTTGATTTCCTTTAGGATTGACTGGTTTGATCTCCTTAAAGTCCAAGGGACTCTCAAAAGTCCTCCAGCACCACCATTCGAAACCATCAAATCTTCGGCACTCAGCCCTCTTTATGGTCCAGTTCTCACATCCACACATGACTGCTGGAAAAACCATAGCTTTGACTAGACAGACCTTTGTTGGCAAAGTGTTGTCTCCGCTTTCACTATGCTGTCTAGGTTTGTCATGTGTGTGGGCTAAGTCCTTTCAATCGTGTCCAACTCTCTGTGACCCTACGGACTATAGCCCACCAGTCTCTTGTCCAGGCAAGAATACTGGATTGGGTTGCCATGCCTTCCTCCAAGAGATCTTCTAGACCCAGGGATCGAACACATGTCTTTTACATCTCCTGCACTGGCAGGCATGCTCTTTACCACTAGCGCCACTTGGGAAGCCTGGGAAGGTTTGTTACAGTGGCAGCTTATTTGGGATTATTTGAATCCAGAGTCATGGCCATGTTTTTGCCTCCTTCAGATGTAGTTCCTATGAATCTCTATCCAGGACCTGAGCCTGGGGGGCAAAGTCCTTTCTGGAGAACATCTGGAGCCACCTCCGTGTTTACCCATCTTGGTGGGTTGACCTACCGGCAGTCAAGTCCCACCTCTGAGCACCTCAGGGACCTTGGACTGTGAACTAAAGTGATCACATGTCAGGAGGACAGAATTCCCAGAAAGGGCCAGGTTTTTAGGCAGAAATCTTGGCTCTTGGAGGGAAATCTGGAGTGGGTAGTGACTGTAGGGCTGGCTCTCCAGAACCTTCTTCCACAGAGGAACAAAGAACTGGAATGGAGATGTGGGTTTCAGGATTGATGGGTGGTCTGGGTTTTACTGCCCATGATTCTCTTCTTCCCTTTTTTCTATCTCACTCAGAAGGAAGAGGCCTTGGCAATGACTGAAATTTGCAGGAGCCTAAGGCTATGGTTTTTCCTGTGGTCATGTATGGATGTGAGAGTTGGACTGTGAAGAAGGCTGAGCGCCGAAGAATTGATGCTTTTGAACTGTGGTGTTGGAGAAGACTCTTGAGAGTCCCTTGGACTGCAAGGAGATCCAACCAGTCCATTCTGAAGGAGATCAACCCTGGGATTTCTTTGGAAGGAATGATGCTAAAGCTGAAACTCCAGTACTTTGGCCACCTCATGCGAAGAGTTGACTCATTGGAAAAGACTCTGATTCTGGGAGGGATTGGGGGCAGGATAAGAAGGGGACGACAGAGGATGAGATGGCTGGATGGCATCACTGACTCGATGGACGCGAGTCTGAGTGAACTCTGGGAGTTGGTGATGGACAAGGAGGCCTGGGGTTCTGCGATTCATGGGGTCGCAAAGAGTCGGACACGACTGAGCAACTGAACTGAACTGAACTGAATGTGTCTTCAGGGCTTCCCTGGTGGCTCAATGGTAAAGAACCCACCTGCTAATGCAGGAGACACAGGTTCAATCCCTGGATCAGGACGATCCCCTGGAGAAGGAGATGGCAATCCATTTCAGTATTCTTGCCTGGGAAATCTCATGGGCAGAGCAGACTGGAAGGCTGCAGTCCATGGAGTCACGAAGAGTCAGACATGAATCAGGGACTAAACAAGCAAACAATGTGGCTTCAACCCTAGAAGGTGGTGTTGTGCCCAAGGTTCTCTGATGTCCTGCCACCTCACAGAGCCCTGGGAGGGTGCCCCAGACTGTCCACCTCCACACCTGTTCTGCCAATGCCAGCTCCTTGTGTGTTCTTGGGCAAGTCACTGAACTTCTCTGAGTCTTGACTCCCTCAGCCGTCAGAGGGAGACGATACTCCTACAAGGCCCTCAGTGTTACTTTGAGGATCAAGATGATGAGCGCGGAAGTCTTTAATTTACTCTCAAATGTGATCAGTATGAATTACTATTTATCCTGGGACGCCTTCCTTCCTTTGGGCCCTGCTACATGAACCAAGGTGTAAATGGTTAGTAATGAACCTTTTGTTTCCCTTTTCGAACCACTATTTGCCCTTGTAACCAAGACCTCCATGCCTTTATTCAGAGAAAAGAGAAGGGGATCAATTTCAAGTTTGCAGGCAGGTGGGGAAATACAACTTCCAAGTTAGAGGGGAGGGTCCTGTTTCCTTCATGGGCTACTTTGCTGGCATTGCCACCTCCCATCACAGAAGGATGGACCTGGTAATTACCTATGCCGTCAGGGAAGTCCCACGCAGAATGCTGAGGGGAAAAGAATTTCCAAGGACAAAACATTTGCTAGAAAAGTCAACTTCCCAAACTTCCTCTATTTGTAAACTGCTTCAAACAAGTTAATGGGTCCATGAGGCTGTTTTCGGTTGGAAAGCTAAAAAGAGACCACATCAGTGGAAAATGGAAATGAGTCTTTCCTGCCATTCCTTGTTAGGCTAGTTAAAGGGGAGACAACTGCCAAAAAAGTTTAGTAACATTTGAAGTCGCCTGTTGAGTTCAAGGTGTTTGTTTTCATCGGATGTGCTGGCAGCTGCTTTCTTTCTCTCTTGCTCAATCCTTTCTCCTGCATTCCATCAGAGTTCTTGTTTCCTGTCCAAGGGGCTCAATTCCTTTTTGAGCAATTTCTGTTTTGTAGTCTCTGATCTCTTCTTCATCCTCTAAATATGGACACTGATTCATCCAAGAGTTTCCCAGTTAACCTTGGTGTAGCCCCACATCGCCTTCCTCAGCATCTGGCTCATAAATTAATTCGTCTTTCAAGTCTAACTCAATTCTGTATGTCACTTTCCTGTTTGCAAACTTTTCATCAGGCTCCTTATTATCTACTGAAATAGCTTTCATCTCCTAAGCTTGGTCTTAAGGGCCTTCTTCCATCTGGTCCCCAGGGCAACAACCAGCACAGACTTGCAGATGAACCCGGTTGCTCCTGCTCATTCATCCCTTTGTCAGACACCTGTTGATCCCAGACACCCTTTCCAACCTCATCTCCCATTTCTCCCTACTCCTGCCCTGCTCCCTGGCCCAGTTCCCATTCACCCCCTTTCTCCAAGGCCTCACCTATCCTGTGTCTGCATATTTGTTATACTATTCCTTCCACCCCAACTCTTTAACTTCCCTCTTGAGTGAGTGGAAGTCGCTCAGTCGTGTCCAAATCTTTGCGACCCCATGGACTGTAGCCTACCAGGCTGCTCCCTCCATGGGATTCTCCAGGCAAGAGTACTGGAGTGGGGGGCCATTTCCTTCTCCAGGGGATCTTCCCAACCCAGGGATCGAACCCGGGTCTCCCGCATTCCAGGCAGATGCTTTAACCTCTGAGCCACCAGGGAACTTCCCTCTTAAAACCTCCCAAGAACCATCTCAGATGGCACTTCCTCATCAGTCCAGCCTGTGTGGATGGAGCCTGACCATATTGTAGGAGATCTGGGTGGGCAGTTTCCCACATAGCCCAGAGCTGCCCAGACTCCTAGAGGAAATCTTCCAGGTTCCTTCCTGAAAGGTGGGTCAGGCTGCCAGGATGTTCTGAACCCTGAGCCGCAAGAAGAGTTGAAAGTCCTTGAATTTATAAATTAATGGCATGAGTCCTCCATCCTTCTGTTCCTCACTCCACATTATTCAGTCTTTTGGCCCTCAATCCAGAGACCCACTCTGTTACCCTCTGCAGAGAGTGAAACTCCAGATTTCTACTGCAGCAAGAGAGGGGTATGTGCCCAGTGGAATCAAAAGGGTCTTGAGGGACCTAGGAAAGACAGTAACAGTAGATACTCATAGATGGCTTACCAAGCGCAGACATTGTTTTTGGTGAGCTCAGGGTAATTTACATATCCTAGCTTGGTTTGCATCTATAAACATATATTTACATTTATTGTTGTTGTTTGTTCTTGTTGTTCTAGTCAGGAGGTTATGACCTACTTACTGTTCCGACCCCATGGACTGTAGCTGGCCAGGCTCCTCTGTGGGATTTCCCAGGCAAGAATACTGGAGTGGGTTGCCATTTCCTTCTCCAGAGGATCTTCCCGATCCAGAGATGGAAACTGTGTCTCCTGCATTGGCAGGCGGGTTCCTTACCACTGAGCCACCTGGGAAGCCCTCTTACATATTCTGACTGCTCCTCAGACAGTGCTTCTCCTAGCCCTCACCCAATTAACCACACAGCTCCTGCCTGCTGGACCCAGAAGTTCCTGGGTCTTGTTTCCTCCCTCTGAGGAGTCTGTGGTGCGAAACCTTTGCTCTATCTGTTTCCAAGTCATACTTGGGATTGGGTTCAAAAGGCTGCTCAGCCAGTTATTCTACCTTGGTTTGCTTTCCTGCTTCCAAAATGCTGTTGCTATTATTTCTTCCTCAGATTCTTCCACAGAAAGCATCTCTGTAATTACGCTAGTGGGCCGAGAGATGTTTATCTTTATGGAGAGAGTTGCGCACACATCTGACTTGCCACTGCCAACTTCCCACATCTGTGTCCTGCCCGAGGCCACACCATGAATCAAGTGCAAGGGACAGGCCTGTGTGCATTCAGGGCACCTACTTGGCCGTGCTCTTGAAAGAGCAAATAAGGCATGCAAAAGGTGATGACAAGTGGATGGACTCACCTCCCCCTCGTACCTCACATGGGCAGACACAAAACTCAGTGGTCTCAGCCACCTGAGTGGAGGAGCCGAGAGCATCAGGCGCTCTGCCTTGGACACCCCCAGCCATGTCAGCAGCCTGAAGCCATTTACACTCTTATATATGACCGTAGCTCTGGCATTCAGGAAGCGACACTGCTCAGCTCCACGTGTGCGTTCTGAGCCCTGTCCTTGTGGCTGAACTGGGCCATCTCTCCTCCTTTGCAACTGGGTGACCCGGCTTTAGAGTTTCTATGTATGTCCGTTTCTGGGCTTCCCATACACAGGTCTCCCCACAACCTGCCACTCCTTAGGACTCCGAAGAAAGGTAAACGCGGAAAGGGTTTTTTTTGCTTGCTGTAGTTGTTTTCAATTTCCAGTTATTTATTTTTGGTGGTGCTGGGTTTTCCGTGGTGCGTGCAGACTTCCTCTAGGGTCGGCCAGAGGGGGCTACGCTCCAGTTGTGTTGTGCTGGCGTCTCATCACTGTGGCTTCTCTCACTGTGGAGCACGGGCTTTAGAGCACAGACTCAGTAGTTGTGGCACACAGGCCCAGTTGCCTGGGGCATGTGGAATCTTCTCAGACCAGGGATCAAAACCACATCCCCTGCACTGGCAGGCAAATGCTTAACCGCTGTACTACCAGGGAAGTCCAGGGTTCATTCTTTGCGCTATATAGTCTGTGGGCTTTGACAAATGTATAATAATACGGATTCACCATTAGAGTGTCATATAGAATATTTTCACTGCCCTAAAAAAAAATCCTCTGGCTATGTTTAGTTTTGGTGGGGGGCTTCCCAGGTAGCACTAGTGGCAAAGAGCCAATGCTTGCCAAGGCAGGAGATTTAAGTGACACAGGTTTGATCCCTGGGTTGGGAAGATCCCCTGGAGGAGGAAATGGCAGTATTTCCAGTATTCTTGACTGGAGAATCCCATGGACAGAGGAGTCTGGCAAGTACAGTCCATAAAGTCACAAAGAGCTGAACACGACTGAAACAGCTTAACATGACGTTTAATATTTAAATCTTGAACACTCTACTTAAAAGTTGATGTACCCACCATATCCACCTCTGTGCTCTTCTTCACTGGGATGGAGTGGGGAGGGGGTGAAGGGGCTGGGAGCTTCCAGAGGAGGCTGCATTTCTCGCGCTTTGTTCTTTTCTTCTGCTCACACAACACCTCTCTGGGAAGGAGGTAATTGCCACAAATCAGTAAAAGTTGAACCTTTGTATTTTCCTTCCCTTCCTCTTTCTTGAGCTGCATCACCCCAGATGCAGCAGTGAGAGGCAGTTGGCACTCACTTAAGAAAGCCATCCAATGAAAACATAAGTCCTTTTATTTTGTGGTGACCTATTATGATGCGTTTATAAATGTACATTTTACTCTTTTGTCAGAACGTTGGTCGAAAGCACCTGCCTTGGTTTTCTGGAAAATTCACATGCTAAAAATACCATTGGGTAATATAGTTGTGCCCTGTGTAATTTGGAGTTTCTGATAATAGAGTCAAGTCATGTTCCTTCAAGGAAAACAGCCAGGCTTGTCCTGTCTGGGCATCAAGGAGACACCCACATGGGCAGGATGACTGCCAAAATATGTAAGACTTTATAGAATATCGATACATATTGGTCTTCCCAGGTGGCTCAGTGGTACAGAATCTGCCTGCCAATGTAGGAAACACATGAAACTCAGGTTTGATCCCTGAGCTGGGAATTTCACAGAGGAGCCTGGTGAGCCCCAGTCCATACGGTTGCAAAGAGCTGGACATGATTAGACTGAACACCCAGCATTGGTATGTATTTGTCAGGATGCACCAGGTTGTGGGCTTCCCCGATGGTTAAGAATTCATCTTGCAATGCATGGGACACCGTTTCGATCCCTGGTCCAGGAAGATCCCACATGCCTTGGGGCAACTGAGCCCCTGTTCCACAACTACTGAGCCTTTGCTCTAGAGAACAGTAACTGCTGAGCCCGTGTCGGCAGCTACTGAAGCCCACACACCCTGGGGCCCAGGCTCCACAAGAGAAGATGCCATAATGAGAAACCCACGCACTGCAGCTAGAGAGTAGCCCCCATCTCCACAACTAGGAAAAGCCTGTGTAGCAATGAAGACCCGGCACAGCCAGAATTAGAAAAAAAAAAGGATGCACCATTTTATGCTGTAGTAACAATCAACCTTCCATCAGTATCTTAAAACAGATTTATTTATTGCTCACATTCCCTGCTTCTCCTGCACTGGTGGCAAGGCGAGAGGCAGGAGACGTATTCTGCCAACTACAGAAGGATGTTCATCAGAAGGATGCTGGCTGTGGAGCTGGACAAGATCCTGGAGGTGCCGGATGTGCCAGGATCAGTTCTTTCCTGAGATTGTGAGGCAGTGTGGAGGGGTCCCAGACAGGGCTGGTTTTGTGGTCATGTGACTTGTGCAGCCTCATAGACCGGCATGTGCTCAGAAGAGTCCTGTGCTTGCTTTAATGCTCAGCTGACTCTGTCTTGAAACCTTCGATAATTTTTAAGCAAGGAGCCTTGCATTTTTATTCTGCACAGGGCTCTGGAAATTATTGTAGGTAGCCTTCCTCGTCCAGTGGAGGGGAGATGAAAGAATAGTAGAAGCGCATTCTAGAAATAGGAAGCCGCAATTTTTTAACCAACCTGTAAGAAATGTTTGGGGCTTTTCCCAGGTGGTGCTAATGGTAAAGAACCCACTTGTCAGTGCAGTAGATGGATGTAAGAGACACAGGTTTGATCCCAGGGTCGGGAAGATCCCCTAGAGGAGGAAATGGCAACCCAATCCGGTATTCTTGACTGAAGAATCCCAAGGACATAGGAGCCTAGAGGGTTATGGTCCATAGAGTCACAAAGAGTCACACATGACTGAAGTGATTTAGTACTAGTTCTATGAAGTGCCTGATTCACTTAACAATTTGTATGGCAACTAGTGCATATCAGCCCAGAGTAGGTTGACGTGATATTCCTTAAGAGGACCCACATCCACTAGGACAGTTGTTTGGGTGTAGAAGCGATTCCTTAGCTTGGAAACCAGAAGGCGGTGGGCAGGAGAGGCACTCCTATCTCTCTGAGTCTCTGTCTCACAAGGCTAGATTTTAAGGAGGAGAAATTGAAAGATATGACTTCCTGGGTGGTACAAGTTAAACATGGTACCCACTACTTGGCCTTAGGATGGGAGCCAAAGTGGGATTGGATTTGTGTGTTCTAACAAGCAGTCTTTGCAAACAGTATTATCATTTTTATTACTCTGAGGTTATTCCCTTTTGGGGCATTTGGGTCGCAAAGAGTTGGACATGACTGAGCAACTTCACTTTCACTATTCCCTTTTAAAAATGTTATCCGTTTATCCCTAGCAAGTACCTGTATGATCTCGCCTTCCCTTTCAATCCTTTTCTATGCCAAAGTTGGCATGCATGCATGCGTGCTCAGTCGCTAAGTTAACTCTTTGTGACCCCGTGGACCATAGCCTGCCAGACTCTTCTGTCCATGGGATTTCCCAGGCAAGAATATTAGAGTGGGTTGCCATTTCCTCCTCCAGAGGATCTTCCATGATTCAGGGATTAAACCGGGTCTCCTGCATCTCCTGCACTGGCAGGGGGATCTTTACCACTGAGCCACCTGGGAATGCCACAAGGCTTGTATGGCTGTTAATCATATCACTCCTTCCAGTTGATCCTGGATGTGGCCTCAGAATATCCTCCCCAAACCATGCATAGCACTCTATGTCGTCACTGAAATCATGGTAGGTAGGGACCCAAGGAAAATCCTAACCATCCCACTGCTCGCCTTTGCTGCTGCTGCTGCTGCTAAGTCGCTCCAGTCGTGTCCGACTCTGTGCGACTCCATAGACGGCAGCCCACCAGGCTCCGCTGTCCCTGGGATTCTCCAGGCAAGAACACTGGAGTGGGTTGCCATTTCCTTCTCCAATGCACAAAAGAGAAAAGTGAAAGTGAAGTCGCTCAGCCATGTCCTACTCTTAGCGACCCCATGGACTGCAGGCCTACCAGGCTCCTCCGTCCATGGGATTTTCCAGGCAAGAGTACTGGAGTGGGGTGCCATTGCCTTCTCCAGCTCGCCTTTAGTCAGGCCCAAAGTAAATGTTTCAGCCTGTGACAACCATGTTATGGGATATCATTGTATAATAATGTATCCAGTCTTTGTCCTGGAGTCCTGGCATGCTGCTTCTAAACTCTTGGCACTTCCTGACTATTAGGAGTATCTTTGTTATTTGCAAGAGGCACTGGGGCCACACCTGAGTTCATGCTGATGAGGTCACTTCTGATTGGCCCTAGAGAGCTTCAGGCTGGCCAAGAGCTTCAGCTTCTGGCCAAGCCAGAAAGACCAACTGTGTGATTACAGAGTTGGGGCTTGAGTCAGGTGATATTGGTTCAGAGGGGTCGGGGGGCTGAAGATGGAGTTCAATTACGTGGCTTGTGATTCCATTAATCAAGCCTGTGTAATGAAACCCCAAGAAAAACTCAGGACACTGAGGCTTGGGTGAAGTCCTGGCTGGTGAACTTACATGAACATACATGTGCTGGGTGGGCAATGTACTCTGGAAAGGAAACAGGAGCTCTGAGTGTGGGACCCTCCTGGACGTTTCCCTATGTGCCTCTTCGGTTGGCTGGTCCTGTTTTTTGTGTGCGTGTGTGCTAAGTCACTTCTGCTGCTGCTGCGGCTAAGTCACTTCAGTCCTGTCTAACTCTTTGCAACCCCATGGACTGTAGCCGGTCAGGCTCCTCTGTCCATGGGATTCTCCAGGCAAGAATACTGGAGTGGGTTGCCATGCCCTCCTCCAGGGAATCTTCCAAACCCAGGAATTGAACATGCATCTCTTATGTCTCCTACATTGGCAGGCAGGTTCTTTACCACTAATGCCACCTGATTTGTATCCTTTATAATAAAATTGAAATCGTAAGTCTAGTACTTGCCTGAGTTCTGAGTCACTCTAGTGAATTATCAACCTGAGGGGGTAATGGGAGCCCCCAAATATCTAGCTGGTTATTCAGAAATCTGGGTGGCTTGAGGACTGCCGCCCCCCCACCCCCAACGCAAATCTGTGGTTTGCTTGTGGTACAAAGGCAGTCTCATCGGAGACTGTGCCCTTAGCCTGTGGAGTCTGAGCTAACCTGGATCCCATATTCTGGGATGGGAGTTACATTGCAGGAATGCAGATGTGAAAAGCAAAGAGGAAGCCACACTCCCCTGAGGCTGCCATGGTAGCAAGTGCTGGAGATGAGGAAAGGCAAAATGCACCTTTATAGACCTCACCTAATCTTGCAAGCAGGGCATGTTCCTCCACGGCCAACATGAGAGGAGCTGGGCTTCAGTAATGAAGTATGCGAATTTCCTCAGGCCCTGTAGGTACAAATGAGGTCACATTCATGACCTTGTTTCTCAGGTTCTTGCCAGTATCCTCCCCTGCAAAGTGCCTGTGCCCCATGAGAATTTCTGGGAGCGCCTGGGGGGTGTGCTCATGAGCATGCAAAGGTTTACTGGATGCTGTGTTTCCACCGGACCACACTGCAGTAGCTGTCTTCCACTCGCCCCTCCAGACCACCTCCCCACCCTCTAGCCATGCCCAGTGTCCTGCAATGCTGACCGTTGTGAATGGGCTCATCCAAGGCTACTTTGCCCTGGCTTCTCTGGTCAGGTTCAGCCAACGGAAGGCACTGGGGGCAGGAAGTTATTGCTTACTCGAACTTGCAGTGAGTTGTCTAATTCTCCTAACAAAGGCTGCAGCTCTGACCGGGTGGCCGTATTCTAACCACTTCAGCACTTGTGCCTTCAGGCCTGGGAGAGATGAAGCCTGCTCACCCTGGGATTCCTCACCCCTTGGAAGTTTCCGTTCATACTGCCTATGCTCGCTTAGTCGCTCAGTTGCGTCTGACTTTTTGTGACCCCATGGACTGTGACCTGCCAGACTCCTCTGTCCAGGGAATTTCCCAGGCAAGAATACTGAAGTGGGCTGCCATTTCCTCCTCCAGGGGATCTTCCCTACCCAGGGATCAAACCCATGTCTCCTGCATTGGCAGGCAGATTCTTTACTGCTGAGTCGCTTGGGAAGCCCCTCACACTGCCCACATCTTTGTACATGGCCCTTCTTCAGACTCTCCTCAGTTTGAGATGCCATTTGCTTCCTGTTAGAACCCTGACCACTGCTGTTTCCACAGGACATACATCCTCAGAATCACCCCACCTCCCTTTGGGCATCACCAACAATTCTATCCAGTCCTGCCCAGTCTAGTGCCTACTGCAGTGTGGGAGAGAGGCTGTGCCCCACTCTGTCCCTCTTTTAGAGGGAGTCTGAGCAATGTACTGCTTGTGCTCCAATGTCTTCTAGAATTTTAAGTTGAAAAGGCTCTTTTTTGACCTGTATGAGGCTGGAGGAGGAGTCCTGAGAGATCTGGGTCTGGGAGCCGGCTCTGCTACTAAATGGCTCTGTGTCCTTACAAATGTCACTCTCATATTTAGGTTTCAGTTTCCTCATCTGTAATACAAGAGTTGGATTTAGTGTTCTTTTGTTTTGCATTGCTCATTTTCTCTCTTTTAAACAAATTTTATTAATTTTAAAATTTATTTTTGGCTGTGTTGGGTCTTTGTTGCTGTGTAGAGGCTTTCTCTAGTTGCAGAGCATGGGCTGTAGAGCACAAGGGCTTCAGTAGTTGCAGAACGCAGGCTCTGTAGTTGTGGCACATGGTCTCAGTTGCTCTGAGGCATGTGAGATCTTAATTTGATCCCACATGATCTTGAGCAGGGATCAAACCTGTGCCCCTTGCATTGGTAGGCAGATTCCTAACTACAGGACCACCAGGGAAGCCCCTGGTCAGGGTCATTTTCATTTACTGTTTTTTTGGTTTTTAATTGAAATGAAGCTGTGTTCGTTTCTGATGTATGGCAAAGTAATTCATATATGAATATGAACATACATATTTTTTCATTTTAGGTTATTGTAAGATATTGAATATAGTTCCCAGTGCTATACAGTAGGAACTTGTTGCTTATCTGTTTTATATTTAATAGTTTATATCTGATGAAATTAAAAGATGCTTGCTCCTTGGAAGAAAAGCTATGACCAACCTAGACAATGTATTAAAAAGCAGAAACATTACTTTGCCAACAAAGGTCCACCTAGTCAAAGCTCTGGGTTTTCCAGTAGCCATGTATGGATGTGAGAGTTAGACCATGAAGAAAGCTGAGCTCTGAAGAACTGATGCTTTTGAACTGTGGTGTTGGAGAAGACTCTTAAGAGTCCCTTGGACTGCAAGGAGATCAAACCAGTCAATCTTAATGGAAATCAATCCTGAATGTTCAACGGAAGGACTGATGCTGAAGCTGAAGCTCCAATACTTTGGCCACCTGATGGGAAGAACTGACTCACTGGAAAAGACCCTGGTGCTGGGAAAGACTGAAGGCAGGAAGAAAGGGGATGACAAAGGGTGAGACAGGTGGATGGCATCACTGACTCAACAGAAATGAGTTTGAGCAGGTTCCAGGAGTTGGTGATGGACAGGGAAGCCTGGTGTGCTGCAGTCCATGGGGTCGCAAAGAGTTGGACATGACTGAGCGACTGAAATGACTGATATCTGATGATCCTAAACTGTTGATTTATTCCCTACCCTAACTGTTTTCCTCTTTGGTAGTCACATATTTGTTTTCTGTGTCTGTGTGGACTCAGTGATTCTTTAGCTGCCCTGGGCCTTCAATATCACTTTAGCCAGAGTGTTTCCTGTTTAATCTATTTTTAGAATTTGGGCTTTCATGAAGATTTCCTTTAAAGCGGGAGTCCCCAACCTCCAGGCCTCGAACTGCTACCTCCAGTCATATCAGCGGCAGCTTTAGATTAGAAATAAAGTACACAATAAATGTAACATGGTTGAGTCATCCCAAAACCATCCCCCCCCCCCCACCTCTGGTCCATGGAAAAATTGTCTTTCATGAAATCTGTCCCTGGCGCCAAAAAGGGTGGGGACCACTGCTTTAAAGCATGAATTCCAAGGCTTTAAAAATGCTTGACAAAAAAAGTGGGCTAGATAACTTTAAGGTCCCTTCCAGTCCCAACATATTTTTTTCAGACATGTCATGCAGCTTGTGGGATCTTAGTTTTCCAACCAGGGATTGAACCCTTCCCTCAGTAGTGAAAGCAGAGTTCTAACCACTGGACTGCCAGGGAATTCCCAGTCCCAACATTTTTGAGCATAAAAATCAACCTTGCCTTCCTCACCACTGTACCACAGAGGAGGGTCTGGTTCCAAGAATTAATGGAAAATTGATGGCTAAAGGCACATCTCCTGCCAGGCTGTCTCATGGCAAATCGACCATGACCCTGTAAATGGTTTGCTCCCATCCCATCCATCTTTGGCATCTTCTCACTTACTTCTTGTTTACTTCTGCCAATATTCCTAGGCAAAGGGGGAAAAAATTAATTTAAAACCAATTGCATAAAATGCAAACCAGCCCAGCAAATGCAAATGTGGAAAAGATGGCAGCTTTAGATGAACTGGCTGCCGAGGTTTGCAAAGGCATGGTCCACAGCAGTGGAAGCTGGCAGTCCCTCGGTGGTTTGTTCCAGACATGTGGTGCTGGACAGGATTATAGAGTGGTGATTAATAGTTTGTGTAGCATCTGAGCCTGCTTCCTGATTGTGGGGAATCTGCCCTTGCATGAATGTCTGGCTCTGGAGCCCAAAGGGGTGAAAAGGCTCCCCTTGAACTCTGGTAGGGGGAGCAAAGACACATGAACTAAGTACAACCCATCAGAACCTCACTTGATATTTTCAATCCAGGGTGAACAATGTAATGGAAATTCCTTCTGATGGGACTGATGGCTAAGGCATTCAGTGTCTGGTGGCATTGGTAGTACCCGGGCTAGCAGCGGCCACAGTGCAAGCAGAGGGTCTAGCATCCAGTTACCTACAATCTGTTTTGAAAGAGGCCAGATGTTACAGATGATGTGAAGGGATGTTAGTTTTTCCAGAGTTTCTGCATCTTGCCAGCCTGTGCCTTTTCCAACATTCTCCTTCCTTCTGTGGTTTCTGAGTTTCCTTGACATTCAATCTCCTTCAAACTCTCCCAAGGGATTCCTCTCTCAGGCTCTTCTCTCCATCTTCTCAGCAGATGTTTAGGCAGCTCTTGTTGCCTCTCAGAAGAGCAAGCAACACCTCTTGTGCCTTTCTCCCCACCTGCATCTTTCTCCTGCCCATTTTATGCCCCCAACTGTGCCCATACAGGCCAGTGGGTACTCTTCTCTTGCAAATGAATCTCCCAGAGTGAGCCTTCTTGTCACACATGTGTGTGCTGGTGGTGAAGACTGATGCATCTCACATGAAGAAAAAAGGCGTGGGACCTCCCTGGTGGTCCAGTGGTTAAAAATCTGCCTGGCAATGTAGGGAACATGGGTTCGATCCCTGGTCCAGAAAGAGTCCACATGCTGCAGGACAACAAAGCCTTTGTGCCACAACTACTGAGCCTGTGCTCTAGAGCCTGGGAGCCACAAGTACTGAGGCTCGCACGCTTTTGAGCCTGTGCTCCACAACAAGAGAAGCCACTGCAATGAGAAGCCCGAGCTCTACACTGGAGAGTAGCCCCCATTCACCACAACTAGAGAAAACTCTGATGCAGCTATGACGAGCCCTGTGTGCCGCAACAAAGACCCAGCACAACCAAAAGTAAATTAAATAAATGATGAAGTGGAAACAAACGTTTAAAGAAAAAAAGACCTTTGAGCAACCTGGCAAAGATAAGCTTCATTCACTTCCTTTTCACCCCTTTTCTGAACATCTCCACTGCTCCAGGTCTGTGGTAGACCCCATGGGGATACTGAGAAATAAATGGATGTGCAAAATAAGAAAAAGGATGTGGGACTCTGAATTGGGAGACCTGGGCTGGGACCCTGGTCCCAGGGTCACTCACACTCTGTAAGAATTGGGTAGGTTCCCTAACTTCCCTGAGCTTCAGTTTCCTTATCTATAAAGTGGGCTCATCAATGCACATATTCTATGGATTGTAGGGAAATTTGTTAGGTGCATCTAAGCATTCATCAAATTTACCAGTTTGTAGGAAAACACCCATAAATGTGTGTCGCTGTCAACTGAAAGCCCCGCAAATGATGGAGGGGATTTCCGCCTCTAATCACCCTAAGTGGTGGGGGAGGCACACTTGGGAGTTGGCTACCTGGCAATGTGGGGAAAACTATTTGCAATTATGTCATATGTTAATTTATATCAGTCAAATATCTTCTTATATTTCTTGACAAGAATGCTTGTAAAACAGAGTGGGCAGGAATGCTGAACAAGTAGGGCAGTTAACAGAAGAGAGGGCGGCCAGAGGGAAGAGAGTACCAGAGGAGAAAGGATATGGCCTTCTTCCTCAAGATCCAAAATATCAGTTGGAGCTCCAGCCATTATATCCTTGTTCCAGATAGCAGGATGCAGAAAGGGATAAACATTGCATGTCGTTGGCCTTCAAAGAAAAGTCTCAGAAGCTACCACACAACACTTCTACTAACATCTCATTGACCATAACTCAATTACATGACCATATCTAGTTGCAAGGAAGGCTGGGGTATTTAGCTTTACTCCAAAAAGCCAGTGAAAACTTTGTGACCCCACAGATGGTAGCCTGTCAGGCTCCTCTGTCCATGGGATTCTCCAGACAAGAATACTGGAGTGGATAGCCATTTCCTTCTCCTGGGAATCTTCTCAACTCAGGGATCAAACCTAGGTCTCCTACCTCACAGGCATTTTCTTTACAGTCTGAGCCATCAGGGAAGCCCAAATGAAAACTGGGATTTGCATTACTGTGAAAGAAGAGGAGAGCAATATTAGTGTTATGTATCCGTCGGCAAATGCTATAATAATTCTGCATAACAAATCACACAAAACTCAATGGCATACAACAACAAGCATTGATTTTTCTCCCTCAGATCTGTAGTTTGGCTGGGAAAGCTCTGCTTGAAGCCACAAACCTCCCGGGCGCGGATTAAGCCTTCAAATTGGCTTACATCCACCTTCCTCTTTATTTCCCTTGGACTAGCCCTGCCAGGGCATGTTCCTTTCATGGCAAGTGGCAGGAGCCCAGGAAGTTGAGCAGAGACCCTTGATGCCTCCTGAGGCCTCGTGAGTACCTCTTTGCCCACACTTCATTGATTAAAACTGGTCATGTGGCCATGCCAACATCAAAGACAGAAGTATATTTCCTTCATGCTAATGTGTGCCACTGCAGAGTCACAAGTTAGGATGCAAGTATAAAACTCTAATATGTGAAGGGTCTGAAAAACAGTAAACAATGATTCATCCCATGACAGAGAACAACGAACATTGCCAGGAAAGGCAGTATCCATGGTTTTGGTCCCCTGAGACCTCCCAGGAGCCTACTGATGCTGCTGTTTCTCTAACTGTGGTTTCACGCTCTACTTTCCTACTTCTGACGGCCCCACTTTGCAGGTAGGAGAACAAGTCCAGCCTCTCATATAAGCTTTCCTGGCCACACTTCCTGGCTCCCCACCTCACCAGCTACCCTGTATTTGTCTCCTTGGAGGTCTTGCCAAGAGAAGCAGGGTCTCCATGGGGTTCAGGACTCCCCCATGTGGGTCCAGCCATCATTTCCCCTTACTCCAGATCCCAAGGGGCCAGCCAACATCAGATCCATTTCTCCTGCTTAGTCTCCCAAATGCAAAAGCTTCCTAGAGCTGCCCTCTCATAGAATAAGGGTTGACAGTACGTCTGGCAGACAGTGAAGGCCCAGTTAGCCGAACCCTCAAATCACAGAAAGGCTTGTTTATCTTTCCTGGGGTAAGACGGAGTCTACAGAAGTGAAGATTTAGAACTCAGACGAGCTTTTCAAAGTGTGACCTTTCCAGAGTTTACATTCTCAATAAATCAACCTGCTAAATTGTAATTGGTTGAGCTTAAAGCAGAATTCCGAAAGGTTTGGTCAACATTTTGGCACAAATAACCTTCTGTGTGTCTCAGTATTACCACTTTACTTAGTCCATTTCTATTAGTAACGTGAACAGCATTTTCTTGAGTACAGCCCAAAGTTAGCGCATACTCAGGAGTTGGTTAAAACAGCCATTTTCCATAAAGGCTGTGACCTCTCTGCTACCACCTTCTCCCTGTAAAAACCTTTTCGATGTGGTTTTTGTAAGCTGATTTCTAAACGTCCGTTCACAAAAGTTATCTAAAAAACAAGCCATGCTTTTCTTGTAAAGTTAAATATCCACCTGCTTTATGGCCCAGTAGTCCTACTCTTGACACTTTTACCTTAGACAAACAAAACTTATACCCAGCCACACAAAGAAATCTGTGTAAATGTTTATAGCAACTTTATTCTTGGTAGCCAAATGCTGGAAAAACCCAACAGTTCATCAATGGATGAATGGATAAACAAATTGTGGACTATACACACAATGGGAAACTCTTCTGCAATAAAAAGGAAAGGATTACCAACACATTAAACATAGATGAACCTCATAGACGTGATGCTGCGTGAAGGAAACAAGACACAGAAGACCGTGTACTGTTTGATTTCATTTATATGACGATCTTAGTTCGTCTGGGCTGCTATAACAGAATACCACAGACTGGGGGACTTGAAGGCAGCAGAACTTTACCTCTTACCCTTTGGAGGCTGGGGAGTCCAAGGTCAAAACACCAGCAGTTTTGGTGTCTGGTGAGGGCTTTCTTCCTGGTTCATAGAGTTCCCATGCTCTCACTCTGTCTTACATGGTGGAATGGGTGAGGGAATCTCTCCGGGATCCCTTCTATACGGGCACTACCATTCATGAGGGCTCTACCCTCATGACCTGATCATTTCCCAAGGACCTCATCTCCTAATACCATCAACATATGAATTTTGGAGGGATATAAACATTCAGTCTGTAATAGACACTAGAAAAAAAAAAACAAACAACAACAACAAAAAAACAGTGTATGGTGATAGAAGTTAGAAGAATTGGATTGACTGGAAAAGAACAAGAAGGAACTTTCTAGGAAATAGAAATGTTTTATGTCTTGATTGGTGTAGTGGTTCCCCTCTGTAAATATATGTCAAAACTCATCAAACACTATAGGTTAGAACGGAGCATTTCACTGTGTGTAAATTATACCTCAATCAAAAAGATTTAAAAAAAAAAATCAGGCTATTCCTCAAATGGTCTAAGAGTGAACTTGGGAGAACTGTGTTCTGAACATTTATGGAGACATCAAAGACCTTTGAGCTGGAGAGATGGTTGAGGATGTGGTCGGCAACCAGCTGGAAACATTTTCATTTTGTATCATCAGTTGATCATTTAGGAAAGGGTTTTCCAAAAATGGAGAATGAGGCCCATTCAATTAGTTTCTTAAAATAATTTTACAAGGGAAAGTGTTAGTTGCTCAGTTGTGTCCAACTCTTTGCAACCCCATGGACTGCAGCCTGCCAGCCTCCTCCGTCCATGGAATTCTCCAGGCAAGAACAATGGAGTGGGTAGCCATTCCCTTCTCCATGGGGTCTTCCCAACCCAGGGATTGCACCCAGGTCTCTCGAATTGTGGGCAGATCCTTTACCATCCGAGCCACCAGGGAATCCCCTAATTTTACAAATGGACCTCAGTAAGCGCAAATGTCATTACTTGTGACTTTTATGTCAAGGCCCCATGGTACTCCCTTGCTGAGGACCAAGACAGTCCAAGCCCTCAGACCTGGGGCTTGGAGAGACTGTGACAATTGGGTCACAGCCCCACATGATCCATGAGACTCTGAAGGTGCCAGAGAATTAGAGGATCCTGTTAGCTGGGGGTCAGGGAGCCCAGAGTGAGACTCCACTCTTCCAACAATCTACATTGGATTCTCCCGGCAAGAATACTGGAGTAGGTTGCCATTTCTTCCACTAGGGGATCTTCCCCACCCTGGGATCAAACTGGTGTCTCTTACATCTCCTGATTTCGCAGGTGGGTTCTTTACCACCAGGGCCACCTGGGAAGCCCCCAGTCATCTACGCTGACCAGTAACTCCACCCCAGCCCTGCCAACACTCAATCAGAGAGAAGCTGTGCAGTGACCTTGGACAAGGTGTTTGTTGCCTCTCCTCGGATCTATCCGAGTCCTCAGGCTCCTAGAACAGGTTGTTCATTATGATACTCCCATGACCAAAATCCTTTTTAATCCCTGTGTGACCGTCACTGCCGGGAAAGGAGAAAATCTCCTCTGCGCTGAAGGCTTTGCTTTGTCTGATGTGGTCTGACTGACTGACTAAGGCCTGAAGTTTTCCTCCTAAGCTCTCTAGGGCAAGTTCTTTTGGCAAAAAGCTATACTGAAAAAAAAAAACAAAAACACAGCATACTAACAAGAAACAGTAGAGAAGCTACAAAGGAAACTGGGATGTCCTTTCTCTCCTTTTTTGTCAAAACGTCCTTGCAGAGGTAGGGAGCCCACCCAAGCAGGGGGACCATCACTGAGTTCTGTCAGTTGCTAGGTGGTCCCAGCCAGTCTCCTGTTCAGTCGGCCTCCTGGGATGATGGTGTACAACTCACTCTAAGGGCTTAGCTAAGAGATGGCTCCCTTCATTCTTTTATTCCCCCAGACTCCATTTTTGCAGGCCCATCCAGAACGCAGGACCTTGTACACACAACCACACGTCCATACCACAACCATGGCACACAGTTTAGAAACTTTTATATTACTCCCCACATCACACACACAGAGACCACACATCACACGCGTACAAGCACATGCCCTCTAGACACATAGCTCGACACATATCTAGACGAACGCACACACTCAGCTCTCGTCAACGCTTGTTCTGGGCAGGAACTGAGTCGGTATTAGCTTTTGTATTCCCACAGTGTGTTCCTCAATCCCCAAGTCACAAGGAAACATCACCAGAGCGGATTGTTCATTTCCCCATCTGAACCACGAATCATTTGCTGATGCCCACTATTTTAGGCAATAGTAGACAAGCTGTCCTTTCAATCATTCAACCCAATCACTCCAGTTCCGTGTCATCCTGCTGACGACCACGGTCACTGGTAGAAGAAACAACACATTCGGCTAGAGCACACCAAGAAGCGATTATGGGTTGTTAAGGTATTGAAATTATTCTATACGGGTTGCCATACATCTGCTGTCTTGTTCCACCTGAAGACCACACTCCCTCAGCTCTGGCCCCTCTCCTGGGCTCCCCACATTCAGCAACTAAAGGGTTATAGCTTTGCCTAACAAGAGAGCCCCGAACTCTGGTCCTGGGTTGTGTTCAGCTGGGAGTCCGCGATGTATTCGTATTTCCATTATTCGTCATTCCCGTTCTCAAGGAATGGGTGAAAAGTAGCTTTGCCCTCTTTTCGGTCTCTTGTGATTGTCAAACATAGATTGTTTATGTATGGATTAAGCCCATCTCTGTGAATGGCGCCATAGGTGGATACTCAGACGGATACCGCCCAGAGTCCCAGGAGGGTCTTTTACCTGCCAGACCTACTCTCCAGGTGGGGCAGATGCGGGGCACAGAAAGCACATCCAGTCCAGCAGACAAACGATGGGTCTGGGGGCGGGGGTGGCTGGACAGCTGCAGGCAGGCTCTGGGTCAGCAGTCAGTACCAAACAACAGTGGGCCCCATTGGCATGTTGAGCGCGCAGGAACCCAGAGAGCCTGCAGGTGGTCGAGGATGGAGAGCGGGCGGGGACTGACCGTGAGGGAGGTGGGGCCAAGCCGTCATCGGTTATTTCCTTCTCCAGCAAGTACCTATGGGACACCTATGTGCCAGGCACTATACTAACCATTCAGGATACTTAGGGAACAAAATTAACCCCTGGGGGAAGTGTAGGCAGCACTCATGCAGTAGACAGAAATGTAACAAGGCAATTCCAGGGACATCCCTGGCTGTCCAGTGGTTAACATTCCGTGCTTCCAATGCAGGGGGTCTGGTTCCACCCCTGGCTGGCAAACTAAGATGCCTCATGCTGCCCGGTATGGCCTAAGGAAAAAAAAGGCAATTCCACTCCAAAGCGATGAGACCCACAATAAGGGAAGTGCTGTCAGAGCCCAGAGTAGGTACACTAAGTCAGACCCAGAGGGTTCAGGAAGTGCTTCTCCAGAGGGCATATGGTCTAAGCTGAGACCCTGACAATTGGAAAAGTTGTTCAAACAAATTCTTTTCTTACATATAATTTTATTTGTTTGTTTATGGCTGTGCTGAGTCTGTTGCTATGAGAGCTCTTCTCTAGTTTCAGAGAGCGGGGGCTACTCTCTGTTTGCTGCGCATGGGCTTCTCGTGGTGGTGGCTTCCCACTGCAGAGCACACAGCACACAGGCTTCAGTAGCTGCGGCTCCCAGGCTCGAGCACAGGCTCGATAGTTGTGGCCCACGCATGTGCTCAGCTGCTCCATGGTATGTGAGATCCTCCAGATCAGTGATCAGACCTGTGTCTCCTGCACTGGCAGGCAGATTTTTTACCACTGAGCCACCAGGGAAGCCCCTCAAGCAAAGTCTTAATGAAGAGGAAGGAACAGTATGTGCAAAGACCTGGAGGCAAGAGACAAATGGGTTTATTCAGAGAGTGGAAAGGAATTTCTCAAATCTGAATGCTTGGAGCACATGACAGCCGGGGTAGCCCACGAGGCTGGCGTGGATCAGGAGGGAAGCACGCGGGCAGGCAGGTTTCCAAGGGCAATAGAGGGAGTGAGTCAAGTGCAAGGGCTGAGGGATAAGCCTCCTAGCTGTGTGACATTTGGAGGGTCATTTGACCTCCTCTACCTCAGTAGAATGGTTGTAATGCTTGCTTCTGCAGGATGGAGACAGATAATGCCTGTAGCACATCTAGAATTTCATGGCATGTGATGTGTCCATTCATATCAGCCATTACTGGGCCCCTAAATCCCAGGTCAGGAGTGGTTCCAGAAACAGGGAACAGGCTGGGCCTGCAGGCCTGGACTTGCAGCTAGTCAACAGGCTGCTACCTTCAAAGAAGCACACAGTGTCAAATAAAATACTGGCAGTCCAGCGGTTAGGATTTCTGGGGGCCTGGGTTCGATCCCTGGCTCAGGAATTAAGATCCCACAAGCTGTGCAGCCATTCCAAACATAGATGAGTAAATTAAGAATACATTCAACACAATCAACAGGATAGGTGCAATGCTCTTTCAAGTAGCATTTTGAGAGCAGCAATGTAATTTCCACAGTTTAGCTTGCCAAAGTCTTAAAACTTTTCCTGTGAAGGAAGCACAATGTCCTCCTTTATAGAGAAAAAAGACTTTTCACCTGGAGAGTTTATGGCCTGGAGTGGGTCAGTTTGTCAGTTTCTCTGTTTCCTCCATCCTACCTGGGCCCGTAATCTCGATGCCCCCTGCCACTCCCCTGTCACTGTGCCAAGCCAAGTAACAGAATAATAACTCCTCCCTTTCAAAGGACAGTTTTTTGAGCAGCCTGACTGTAGGCACACCTACTGGCCCTGAGGGCTGCTCCCCAGAGGGCTCATCAACCTCCTGGGAGGCCCCAAGTCACCAGGACACGGCTGGGTGTTGGGTGGATGTACGAAGGATGGTCGCTCCAGCTACAACCTGACGTCTCCTTGTTAGGGCTGCCCGGACCCAACAGCTTCCCACGTGCCTTCCAGTTGGGTCTGGCACATGTCAATCTGACCTCAGCAGTCTTTTCAAGGAAACAGCATTCTTGGCCCAGCCCTTATGAGAGATTGGGGTATAATTCTTTCATATGTTAGTTTTCTCTCGCACTTTAACTCCGTGGAGTGAGGACCTATGTCCTCTACTTTTCTGCTCTGTACCTGATCCCCAGCATAGTGCTAGACACTTGAGCTTACTCAGTAACCTCTTGGTAGTCATACACCTATGATGAGCAAATATACCTAGGTAGGTGTGTATTCCTATGTCATGATGTCAAGGGCAGTTCTCAAAAGGTTGTGTGAGTACTGTGAAAAATGAGCAAAAAACGCTGGACTTGGGCAGTTGTTTCATAGTCTTGGTCAGGATGGGTCCATACAAAGAGGATTTATTGTAAGGCTTCCTTGGTGGCTCAGTGGTAAAGAATTTGCCTTCATTGTAGGGGACCTGGGTTCAATCCCTGGATTAGGAAGATCTCCTGGAGAAGGGAATAGCTACCTACTCCAGTATTCTTGGCTGGAGAATCCCTTGGACAAAGGAGCCTGGTGGGCTACAGAGAGTCCACAGGACTGACTAACACTTTTACTTTCACAATAACCTCAGGGAGCACACCTGCTGGAGCCAGAATTCGAATCTGGTGACTATTTCCCCCACCAGCCCCCCACCCCTCCACAACCCATCTCTCCCTGAGTTCTTTCATCTCTGCTTCAAAGTTAAGAATTTTTCCTGCAGGCTTTGGATATCTCCTGCTTTGCAATAACTCATTATTTTGGGGTTATCATGCTACCCCGAACAGCTTCAACCCTGCATGATCTTACAACTCCTGTGGCCCACAATATAACACAATAGATTGGTTTCTGTGTCTGTTACTGTGGATGCCTGAGAATCTAATTGGCTCAGCTTGGATCAGCTCTTCCTTGTGGTCTAATTGGTTATGACCAAAGGTGAGTTTCCTGGGAAAACACGGTCATTCAGGCTGCCCCCACCTTCCTGGAAGGGTGCAGAGTACCTCCCAATTAAAAGGTCTTTGGGAGTTACACATCCCAAATCTGCTGAACACACCCAATTCCCAATCGTGCAAGAGCCAACAGTAAACTCTTCCTCCACATGTAAATTGGCCCAAGGTTGTTCATTTTAAGGATTTTGGGGGCTGCCCACATAGGGCTTCCCTGATAGCTCAATTGGTAAAGAATCTGCCTGCATTGCAGAAGACCCTGGTTCAGTTCCTGGGTCAGGAAGATCCGCTGGAGAAGGGAAAGGCTACCTACTCCAGTATTCTTGGGCTTCCCTTGTGGCTCAGCTGGCAAGAAATCCACCTGCAATGCAGGAGACCTGGGTTTGATCCCTGGGTTGGGAAGCTCCCCTGGAGAAGGGAATGGGCTACCCACTCCAGTATTCTGGCCTGGAGAATTCCACGGACTGTATAGTCCATGGAGTCGCCAAGAGTCAGACATGACTGAACAACTCTCACTTTCACTTTCTTCTACCCCCCACAGAATATTTAAGGCCCTGGAAGAAGAGAGGAAATTTTGAAATAGAAGAGTCCTGATCTCTGAGATCTGTTTCTAGTGATAGAGACTCAATCACTTAGTCACACAGTGATTGAGTCAAACGTTTACCTTTGACTAGGTAAAAGTTAGACTATGGAGTAATTTTAGGGGCAGGACCATGGGAACACAAGCTTGAAAAGTGAGCCAACAAGACTGGATCAAAATCAGCAGCTATCTTCAATCATCAGATTGACAGATATTAAGAAGAATGGCCACACCCAAGTTTGGCAGGTTGTGAGTGAACAAGCACAGTCATCTACTGCTGATGGGAGTAAAAATAAAACGGAGTGATACTTCTGTAGAATATCTGGCAGTCGGTACCAAGATCATAAATATGAATCCCACCAATTCTAGGTCCAGGAAAGATGAAAGCCGCAAAGTGTTATAAGACAATGAGGACGTGTGGATGACTTTGATGACATGAGCCGACACTCAGCAGCATTTATATCCTTTCTACTGTGTAATGACTCCTCTCCTAACCCCGTATCAATAGCATAACTGAGACCATCAATAACTTTTCCTGATTAATTGTGCCTTTCTCAAATGAAAGCAGGACATGATAGCAGACAAAGCAAATAAGACATAAATCAACTCTCCTGAGTTAATAACTGTACTCTTTCCCATTGGATTTGGACACTACCTCAGAATCATTCTCAGTATAACCTACACAGTCCTTCCTAATCAAGGTACAACTTTTATTCCATTTTTTATTCACACCTGCTTGCTCCATCCCTGTCCCCTGCCCTGCTCTCTGGACAACCCTGTGGGATTCCTCAAGTCAAATGGCACTATATTTGTGAGGATATTTATTCTCTTTTTTTTTCTTTCTTTTTTAAAAAAATTATTTATTTTTGGCTGCACTGGGTCTTCTTTGCGCTGGGTTTTCTCTAGTTGTGGCGAACAGGGGCTGCTTTCTATTGTAGTGTCAGGCTTCTCGTTGTGGTGGCTTTGCTTGTAGAGCACAGGCTTCAGTAGTTAGGGCTCTTGAGCTCCGCAATCAGGGCACATGGTCTTCGTTGCCGCTGGACATGTGGGATCTTTCTGGACCAGGAATCAAACCCATGTCCCTGCATTGGCAGGCTGACTCTTTACCACTGAGCCACTAGGGAGGCCCTCTCTTATTTCCTTCCTTCTTTTAAAATTTTTATTTATTTATTTTAAAATTGAAGCATAGTTGATTTACAACATTGTGTTAATTTCAGGTGTACAGCAAAGTGATTCAGTTATATATATGTATATACTTTTTCAAATCCTTTTCCATTATGGTTTATTACAGGATGTTGAATATAGTTCCCTGTGCTATACAGTAGGGGCTTGTTGTTTATTTTGTATACAGTAGTGTGTATTTATTTTCTTTCTAACCAGTCAAGTGGGCTTAATGCTGCCGATCAGATTTTCAAGTCATTATTCAATTTTCCCTTCCCTGAAAGCGAAACCCTGCAAGGACGACCTTACAGGCTGACACAGGTAGAGTCTAAGATGGAGGCCTGGGAGTGATCCTAGGAGCATTTCTTACCCGCAGCTTGACCCACAATCCTGCAAAGTCAGGCTTGTGTTTGCCATCTCTAGCCTTTCCGAAAGTCAGAAGAAAGTTATTTGGTTACATCGGTCACACTATGATATGCTGACCTTGTCAAGTTAAACTTTAAAATGCCACAAGTAGGATTTCTCTGGTGATCGATCCAGTGGTTAAGAATCCACCTGCCAATGCAGAGGACATGGGTTTGATCCCTGGTTCAGGAAGATTCCACATGCTGAGGGGCAACTAAGCCCATGTGCCACAACTACTGAAGCCTGAGCACCCTAGAGCCTGTGCCTGGGGACAAGAGAAGCCACTGCAATGAGAAGCCTGAGCACCACAACGAAGAATAGCCCCCACTCATCACAACTAGAGAAAGTCCACAAGCAGCAATGAAGACCCAGCACAGCCAAAAATAAATAAAAATTTTTACAAAGAAATGCCACATGTTTTCAAACCTAGAAATTTAACTAAAGTTGATACTGTTTTGAGTTGCATAATTTACTTGAAAACTGCAGTCTACTTATGGTTTTATCTGAAAGTTTTATGTCAACTTTTGACCCAGAGTACTGGAGAAAATGATGAAATGAATGGTACTATCTTCATTTAACACATTTAACACCATGCCTGAAGCAGAAAAGATGGTCTGTCAATGGTAGCAATGTTCATTTTCCTTCATCCTTTTTAGACAAATAAACATTTTCAAAGTTTATATCTAAGCCAGAGGAGTTAGAAGAAACAGCAGTCATATCCTATACTTGAGACAGGAAGATTTTTAAGAGACATTATAGTTATTTTCCAAAATTTCTTTTGACATTTAAGCCCAGATCATCTTTGTTGCCTGGGAGCCGTGTATCATAGGTTGTTTAGCAACAACCTTGGCCTTTACCCACTGGATGCCAACAGCATCCCCTTCTCAACTGTGACAACCAAAAATGTCTTCAGACGCTGCCAAATGTCTCCTGTAGGGAAAGAAGGTACAAAATTGCCCCCCTCTGAGAGCAACTCATCATTGTCAAATCGTTTGTATGAACTGTAACAGCAGGGAAAAATATTCTGTGATAAACCACAACTGCCTTATAAAGAAAAAAACCTGTTATGCAATAGGCCTTTTGGTTCAGCTCTGATCACCTGATAGATTTGGACATGCTCAGTTCAACTTGGAGCTGCATTTGTCATCAGGCAGCCATCCAAAAGTGATCATTCCCAGCAGAAGTGCTAGAGAAATCCCGACAATTAGACCACCCAGAAATGCTGGATACACTATTTTTACAAACATCTTTTAAAATATAGAGTTAAAATAGAGAGAAAGGAAGAGAAATCTACAGAGATTCAAGATGAGAAAACCAAAATACAGGGCTAAGCAAATGCTAAAGTTAGAACTCATCCAGAAGACACCTGCCAATCCTTGAGAGCCTGGAGCACGTGTATTGTCCTAGGTCTTGTGTGCTGGCAGTAGGAGCAAGTTCTGGAATCTGTGTGGTCTGGACAGTAGGATTAGAGACTCTTTCATCAAACCAGTACCTCTGAAAGGTAAAACTCTTGGTAGGTGAACTAGAAAAATGCACAGGTTTGATTCCTGGTTGGGGAACTAAGAAGCTGTGAGGCCATTAAAAAAAAAAAAAAGTATCAAATCACAAATAAAGAGAACAAAAGAAGAAGAAAAGAACCAAAAAAGAATTCTGAAAACACCACCAAAGCAATTAGCAAAATGGCACTAAGTAAATAGTTATCAATAATTGCCATAAATGTAAATTTCAATAATTGCTTAAATGTAAATGTTCTAATCACACAGAGAGGCTGGATGGATACAAAAACAAGACCCAGACCCACATATGTGCTGTCTACAAGAGACTCATTTCAGATATAAAGATATATAGAGACTCAAAGTTATGGTTTAGAAAAGGGTATTTCATATAAACAGAAATGAAAAGAAACCTGGAAGGGAGTTCCCTGGTGATAGTGGTTAGGATTCTGGGCTTTCACTGCCATGGCCCAGGTTCAGTCTCTGGTCAGGGAACTAAGATCCTGCAAGCTGCACGGCAAAAAAAGAGAAGAAAGAAAGAAAACTGAAAGAACAATACTTACATCAGAAAAAAATAGAATTTAAAACAAGAGACAAAGAAAAACATAATATAATGATAAATGGATTAATACAAAAAGAAGATAGCGCTGGAAAATATGTATGCACCCTAAATAGGAACACTTAAATACATTAAAGCAAATGTAACAATATAAAAAAGAGAAACTGAAAACCACTAAAGAAAATCAAAGAGAAAATTTTAAAAATACACAGAGACAAATGAAAATGAAAATAGAACAACACGAAATCTTTGGGGTGCAGCAAAATCATTTCTACGAGAGGATTTTATAGTCACACACCCCTACCTCAAGGAACAAGGAAAACCTCAATTAAATCATCTGCTCTTACAGCTTCAGTTCAGTTCAGTTCAGTTCAGTCACTCAGTCGTATCTGACTCTTTGCGACCCCATGAATCACAGCACGCCAGGCCTCCCTGTCCACCACCAACTCCTGGAGCTTAAAGAATTAGAAAAAGAAGAACAAACAACACCCAAAATGAATAGAAGAAAATAAATAATAATAAATATCAGAGCATAAATGTTAATAAATGAAATAGAGACTGAAAAACAATAGAAAACATCAATGAAACTAAGAGCTGCTTCTTTGAAAAAAATGCAAAACCTTTAGCCAGACTCATCAAGAATAAAACAAAAAAGTGTAAGTCACTCAGTCATGTCTGACTCTTTGCAATCCTATGGACTATCTATAACCCACCAGGCTCCTCTGTCCATGGGATTCTCCAAGGAAGAATACCGGAGTGGGTTGTCTGTCATTCCCTTCTCCAAGTTATCTTCCCAACCCAGGGATCAAACCTTGATCTCCCACACTGCAGGCAGATTCTTTACCACCTAAGCCACCAACGGTAGCTATCAAGGGAAAAAAAAAAGATAGCTATCAAGAAAAAAGAGAGGGCCCAAATAAATAAAACCTGGCATGAGAAGAAAGACTGCTACCTGTCTGTTGCACACGGGAGGGTGTCACTCCAGAGCCTTGTTTCAGATGTGTAAGTTCCCCCATCCATTAAACCATTTATGTCTCTGGAGAATAAAAAAAATAAGAAGCAAAAGAGGAGAAGTTAAAACTGACACTATAGAAATACAAAATATAGTGAGATGACTATAAGCAATTATATGCCAATAAAATGAACAAACTATAAGAAATGGATAAATTCTTAGAAATATGCAGTCTCCCAAGACTGAGTCTGGAAGAAATAGAAACTATAAACAGACAGGTTACCAGTAATTAAATTGAGTCAGCAATTTAAAAATTTCTAAGGAAACAAAGTCCAAGACCAGATGACCTCACAGGTGAATTCTACAAAATATTGTGATTCTTCTTAAAGAAGAATTAATCTCTATCCTTTTATACTATTTCAGAAAACTTTAGGGGAAGGAATTCATCCAAACTCATTTCATGAGGACAGCATCACCCTGATACCAAAACCAGAAAAGACACACAAAAAGAAAATTACTAGCCAATATACTGGTGAATATAGATGCAAAAATCCTCAGTAAAATAATAGACAACTGAATTCAACAAAACATTAAAGGTTTCGTACACCATGATCACCCTGGAGGAGGAAACGGCAACCCACTGCAGTATTCTTGCCTCGAGAATCCCATGGACAGAGGAGCCTGGCTGGCTACAGTCAACAGGTCACAAAGAGTCAGACATGACTAAAGCAACTTAGCGTGGCACAGCACACCATGATCAACTGGAATTTATCCCAGGGATGCAAGGATGCTTTCAAGATTTCATTAGTAACATTATGTTGGCTGCGGATTTGTCAAATATGGCCTTTATGTGTAGGTAGGTTCCCTCTATACCCACTTTGTTGAGTTTTTATCATAAATGAATGTTGAATTCTGTCAAAAGCCGCAGGGCATGGCCACAAAAATAGAATAAAATAAATCAGACTGTCATGCAGCAATAGATAACTGAAACAACACCCAACTGAAACATGTACATAAATTCATTCAAAGGTAAATATGAGAATAGAAGCACTTTTTGTACTAGCTCCAAGCTGGTGACCCTCAAAATGCCCATCAACAGCGGAATAAATAATTTGCAGTATATTCACACAGTGGAATGCTATGCAACAATAAGAATAAACAAATCATGGCCACACACAACAACATACATGATATCCACAAACATTTAGGGCTTTGAACAACAGAACACAGACACAAAAATAATGTACATGGATTATTCTATTTATACATAATCTTATATAATTTTAAAATAGGCAAAACAAAGAAATCCATGATGTTAGAAGTCAGGATAGTGGTTGCCCTTGAGGGACGTACTGACTGTAAGATTTATACTATGGATAATGCTCTGTTTCTTAAATTGAGTATCAGTTACACAGGTGTGATCAGTTTGTGAAAATTTGTCAAAATGTTTACTCTAACTTGTATGTTTTTATATACATATGTTACCTTTCAGTGAAAAGTTCAAGAAAGTTGTTCCTGGAAGGCAATGAAACAGACTATTTCAAGGGGAGAAGTATGGGGAGAACAGAAACAGTAACTGAAAGATGATGGTCTTGAGGTTTAAAGGAAACAATCTTGGTTCCAAGAGAAAGCAAAAAAAGCCTGGAAGCCTACTAAGTTTTCAAGGGAACTTTATTGAAAAAAAAAAAAAAATCCCAAGACTGGCCTGGTACAACCTCCGAGAGTTAATCCACTCCCTTCCAAAGCACACTAAACCCCAAGTCTGTACCAGCAGAAGCAGACCTTGAAGGCAGTGAAGCTCCAAGAAGCAGCCCTTCCAGAGCCCACCCAGATGTGGCCATGAAGGATGAGAGACAGGGAAGAACCTGAGAAGGCAGAGCTGTGAACACAAAAGATCTTTATGTCGTATAGAGCCTCTCCCTCCCTAACACCATCCAACTGCCTGAAAGAGAGGTGTGAGGGCTGGAGCTCCAGAAGCCAACTTGGACCTTGAGTAAGGGAGCCATGGGCTATAAAGCAGTGGAATGCTGAGCTAAAAGGAGGATTTTCAGGACAGTGAAACAATCCTGTATGAGACTCTAATGGTGGATACATACCATAGATTAGTCCAAACTCATAGAATATACACCAAGCTGCACTAATGTAAGCTACGGACTTTGCATGATGACGCATCAGTGTAAATTTATCAGTTGTATCAAATGTACCACGCTGGAGGGATATATTGATGGTGGGAAGACTATGCATGCATGCAGACAGTGGCCATATGGGAAATCTCTATGCCTTCTGCTCAATTTAGCTGTGAACTTAAAACTGCTCTTAAAAAGTAGTTGTTTGTAAAAAATGGAAAGCAAGGGACTTCCTGGATGATCCAGGTGACTAAAACTTTGTGCTGTCAATGCAGGGGGTGCAAATTCAATCCATGGTTGGAGAACTAAGATCCCACATGCCTTGAAGAGTGGCCAAAAAAAAAGGGGGTTAAAAAAATGAAAAGAAAAATTAGAATAATAGAAGAAATTGACTTATCTGTCATCATAATAGGAGATTTTAATACATTTCTCTGTAATTTACAGGCCAAATAGATAAAAATTAAAAATCAGTAGGAAATTTGCACAATGCAAAAATGCTTGACTTGCATAGTATTCCACACTAATTGATATAGTGTTCAGTCCATTAGGTGAAAAGAAGGGAAAACTATGCAGAGCAGCTCCTAGAATGCTCCATGCTCTAAAGGGCAGAAAACAGGGATGGCCCAGGCAAAGCAGTCAGTATCTAGGCCAGCCAACCCAACTGCCCCCCCTTCCTACTAACTGCAAGGACACCCCTCATCTAGCGATTTTTCCAAGGCCACTGCTGAGTACAGTGTAGGGGAGGACTCCCCATCAGAGGCTGCTTTAGTGGCCCCTTCTTCTCAGCATCCTTGCAGGGCCTGGACTGCCCTGGGGTTTGAGCAATCACAGACCACTGTTTGCCAAACTCGGGGATTTTCTGGAAATACATCCCTGCAGTCCTAGTGGGCATGTATTCTATTTGAGTTCACAAACTCTGTTAACTAATAACTAACTTCAGAGGTCTATCCAGGCCATAGATCTGGAACTGGACTTGCCCTTATGGTTTCTGACTCAGAGATAAGCATTGCCCCTTTGGTCTCAAGCTCTAACTGAGGGCTGTCTCGGGAACTTGAAAGAAGAAACAGAGCTACTCTGACCTTTACCTCCAGTCTATATCCCAGTGCATGTTGAGGAAAGAGACAATTTATTAACTCCGATTACAGGTAGATTCAGGGACAGACCTGGTTGTGTGTGAGTGTGTGCTAAGTTGTTTCAGTCATGTCCGACTCTTTGCAACCCTATGGACTGTAGACAGCCAGGCTCCTCTGTCCATGGGATTCTCCAGGCAAGAATACTGGAGTGTGTTTCCATGCCCTCCTCCAACAGATCTTTCCAACCAGGGATCAAACCCATGTCTCTTATTTCTCCTGCATTGGTGGTGGTGGTGGTGGTGGTGGGGGTGGTCTTTACCACTAGCACCACCTGGGAAGCCCCAGACCTGATTATAAGCAGAGCTAGATCCTGAAGCTCAAATGAGGTCCAGACTCTTATCTTCCGTCTCTCAGTTCTGCTTGCTTCTACTTGGCCTCACGCTAAATCAGTCTTTGTCCAGATGGTGGGAAAAATAGTTCCTGGAAGCCTGAGATTCCTACCCTTTCAAACTAGCCAATAGCTAAGAGAACATCTGCCTCCCTATATCCATTTCAGGTAATTCTCTGATTGGTTTATCTTGAGTCACATGACCATCCTAGTGACCATGTGGGTGGGGGACTTGGGTCAGCATAGAATACGGGTAAGGGAGGGGCCCCAAAACTATGATTGACAGCTCTGTAGGGACTATATAAAGGTGAGTGAATTGTTCTTGCGGAGAAGGCAAGGGCACCCCACTCCAGTACTCTCGCCTGGAAAATGCCATGGATGGAGGGGCCTGGTAGGCTGTAGTCCATGGGGTCGCACAGAGTCAGACATGACTGAAGCGACTTAGCAGCAGCAGCAGCAAAGTGTTCTTGCCTGGAGAATCCCAGGGCCGGGGGAGCCTGGTGGGCTGCCGTCTATGGGGTTGCACAGAGTCGGACATGACTGAAGCGACTTAGCAGCAGCAGCAGCAAAGTGCTTTCAAGGACGGGATGCTGAATAGACAAAGACAAGAAAAGTTCACAATCGAAGGGCAAGAGAAAACCAAGGCCAAAGAGTAGGATGAGGCTTGGGGAGTAATTCCGCATAAGTTCCTGAACATTTCTTATAAGGGACCTCCAATATGACTGAGTTTCCTGACAATGAAAACCAAGAAGGAAAGATGATCAGTGATACAAACAGATACTAGTCCGGGTCTCCAGGCCCTAGGAAGTCCACAGCATGTTCCAAGTTTCCTTCTGTTTCCCTGGAGCCTCCTTTCTCATGGCTTGTTGATCCCACAAGCTCTGCCTCCCCTCCGCATGGCTCCCAGACGCAAGGCTTGCCTTTTATTTGACTTCTACAAAAGATTCCACTCACACAGAGTAGCTAGTGAAGATTTTCACAGGAAGCCAAGGTTGGGAGGATGCAGGGTGGTCTTCAAATTTCCTTTGGCTCTGATTATGGATTGAACTGTGCTAAACCCGCCTGCCCATATTCATATGTCGAAGTCCTAAGCCCAGTCCCTCAGAATGTGACTGTGTTGAGACAGTGTCTTAAAGATGAAGTAAGGGGTGGTGGTGGTGGGATGAATTGGGAGACTGGGATGGACATCTATACACTATTGATGGATGGTGGTTTAGGTTTAGTCACTAAGTTATGTCCAACTCTTGAGACCCCATGGATTGTAGCTGGCCAGGCTCCCCTGTCCATGGAATTATCCAGGCAAGAATACTGGAGTGGGTTGCCATTTCCTTCTCCAGGGGATCTTCCCAACCCAGGGGTAGAACCCTGGTCTCCTGTATTGCAGGTGGATTCTCATTCTAACTAACTAAGCTACCAGGGATGCCCTGTACACTATTGACATCAAGCTTCCCTGGTGGCTCAGGGAGTAAAGAATCTGCTTGCAATGCAGGAGACCCCGGGTTTATCCCTAGGTTAACCCTGGAGAAGGAAATGGCAGCCCACTCCAGTATCCTTGCCTGGGAAATCCCATGGATAGAGGAGCCTGGGGGGCTACAGTCCATGGGGTGGCAAAGAGTCGACTAAACAACTAACATTTTCACCTTCATAGGTTATTGATACTATGTATAAAATAGATAACTAATGAGAACCTACCGTATAACTTCGGGAACTCTACTCAGTGCTCTGTGGTGACCTGAGTGGAAAGGAAATCCAATGAAGAGGGGATATGGGTGTGTATATATATATATAGCTGATTCACTTTGCTGTATAGCAGAATCTAATAAAATATTGTAAAGCAACTATACGCCAATAAAAAGTAATTTAAAATAAAATAATTTTTATAAACAATAAAAAATAAATACACAGTGATGAAGTTTAAAATGAGGTCGCTAGAAGGGGCCCTGCCCCAGGATGACTGGTGTCCTTAGGAGATCAGGACACAGGCAGGTACCAAGAGAAGGCCACGTGAGGGCGCAGGGAGAGGGCAACCCCCTGCAAGCCAAGGAAAGAGGACCTGGAAGAAATCAACCCTGTGGCCACCTTGATCTCAGTCAGTCTCCAGAACTGTGAGAAAATTAAATTTCTTTTAAGCCACCCGGCCCACAGTACTTTGTTGTGACAGCCCTAGCAAATTAATATAGGCCTCCAGCCATTGGCCTTCACCTCACCCACCACCTTACAGACCTCCCTCCCCCTTCCTCCTCTGGCTTTGCTGAATTTCCTCTTCTCTTTCTCAGAGGTCAAAGTCCCCTCTTTATCTCAGGCAAAGCAGCCTGTGCCACATCTTAAGCTGCTTGGCCATATATTTGGTAACTCACCGATCTTGGGCTCCTACCCCACGCCTCACAGTTTATCAAAATATTTTCCCAAACAAGGACTATTTTCAGCCTAAGCAATACCAGCAACTGAAGCTGAAAACAGTTCCCCTCCTTTTAGCATTGTGCCTTCGATGAAGACAACACTTGTGTTAGAGAAGCGTCCCTGTGACCCTCACATAAAGGACACTGAGTCATGTTCAGGGCGTCCACCACCAATGCCTACAAGAAACCCAGTCATCTCAAGTTCACAGTGTGGACCCTGAACCCAAGGGCAATGGTCATGGAAGCAAGTGGGAGACTTGTAGGGAAAGTCAGTATTCAAAGAAAAGATTTCAAGTGCACAGCCTTGAACTCAAGTGCACAGGCTGGCTCCATCAAATCTGAAGCATGCATACCCTGAGTGTTCTCAAGAAAATTCTCTGTGAGGGCTGAGATTAGAGCTGGCAGCAATAGTTCAAATCTAAAAGCCTCACAAGGCCACCACACTCTGGCACTGCAGTTGTAGAGTAGAGCAGATTTGCAGTTTTAAAATCACCCTGGTGGCTCAAACAGTAAAGAATCTGCCTGCAAAGCAGGAGACCCAGTTCTATCCCTGGGCTGGGAAGATCTCCTGGAGAAGGGAATGGCTACCTTGCCAATGGTATTCTCGCCCAAAAGATTCCATGAACAGAGGAGCCTGGCAGACTATAGTCCATGGGGTCATGAAGAGTCAGATGCAACTGAGCAACTAAAACTTTAAAACTTTTTTAAAAACTTGAGTAAACACTATTACTGTGCTCATTTTAAAAAGATTTTTAAAAACTCTTTATGTTGTTTTATTGGCTGTGCTGGGTCTTCTTTGCTGCCTGAGGGCTTTCTCTAGTTGCGCCAAGCGGGAGCTATTCTTAGTTGCGGTGGGAGGGCTTTTCATTGTGGTGGCTTCTCTTGTGCAGCACGGGCTTTAGGCACGTGGGCTTCATGCCTAGAATTGTGTTGCGTGGGCTTAGTTCCTTCGAGGCAAGTGGGATCTTTCCGGACCAAGGATTAAACCTGTGTCCCCTGCATTGGCAGACAGATTCTTAGCCACTGGAACACCAGGGAAGTCCCTAACGATTTTTTTAAAATATTTTTTTATCTAACCTATTTATTTATTTGGCTGTGCCAGGTCTTAGTTGTGGCATGCACAATCTTTAGTTGTAGCATATGGGATCTAGTTCCCTGACCAGGGATTGAATCCAGGTCCCCTTCACTGGAAGCTTGCAGTCTAAGCCACTGGACCACCAGAGAAGTCCCTGTGCTCATTTTACATTTGAGGAAATTGAGGCTTAGTCTGGTTGAGTAAGGTCAAGATCAGAACCAAAATTTTTACTCTGGTCCATTTGCTGCGGAGAGCTCTAAACTTCTAAAATTGAGTTCTTGACCATTCTTAGTGCGAAAAGCCTTACATGTTAGTGGTTAAGAGTAGAAACTGTGGGTTTAAATCCTGGCTTTATTATTTAGTAGCTGAGAGATTTAGTGTGCTACTTACCCAGTCCTTGCTTCTTTAACTGTAAAGTAAGGAGTGGAATGGTATTTGTTTCATGGGGTTGTTCTGAGCATTAACTAAGCTTAGAATAATGGCTGGCATATAGTAGGTACTTACTGCACTTAAAAAATATATATTTACTTATTTGTTTATTTTTGGTTGTGCTGGGCCTTCACTGCTGTGTGTGGGCTTTCTCTAGTTGTGACAACCTGGGGCGACTCTTCCTTGCAGGGCGCAGGCTTCTCACTGCGCTGGCTTCTTATTGTGCTGGCTTCTGCTGCAGAGCACAGGCTCTAGGGTGTGAGGCCTTTTGTAGCTTCCAGGCTCTAGAACACAGGCTCTGTAGTTGTGGCGCGCCAAGGCCTGTGGACTCTTTCCAGACCGGAGATTGAACCCGTAAGCCCTGCACTGGCAGGCATATTCTCATCCAGTGCACCACCAGGGAAGTCCCCAGTTTTCTGCACTGGGTCTTCGTTGTGGTGCAAGGACTTTCTCTAGTTGTGGCACCTGGGCTTCTCTTGTTTGGAAGTATGGGCTCTAGAGCACGTGGGCTCAGTAATTGTCAGCAAGTGGACCTAGCTGCCCCTCAGCATGTGAGATCTTAGTTCCTTCACCAGGGATTGAACCCCTATCTCCTGCACTGGAAGGCAGAATCTTAACCACTGGACCCCCAGGGAAGATCCCTCGAAGCACTCTTATCTTCTTCTCTAAATAGAGCTTTTTAGTGTCTGTCTTACAAAAAAGATCTTAATGACCCAGATAGCCATGATGGTGTGATCACTCACCTAGAGCCAGATGTCTTGGAGTTCCAAGTCAAGTGGTACTTAGGAAATATCACTACGAACAAAGATAGTAGAGGTGATGGAACTCCAGCTGAGCTATTTCAAATCCTAAAAGATGATGCTGTGAAAGTGCTGCACTCAGTATGCCAGCAAATTTGGAAAACTCAGCAGTGGCCACAGGACTGGAAAAGTTCAGTTTTCATTCCAATCCCAAAGAAAGGCAATGCCAAAGAATGCTCAAACTACCACACAATTGCACTCATCTTACACACTAGCAAAGTAATGCTCAAAATTCCCCAAGCTAGGCTTCAATAGTACGTGAACCAAGAACTTCCAGATATTCAAGCTGGATTTAGAAAAGGCAGAGAAACCAGAGCTCAAACTGCCAACATTCGCTAGATCATAGAAAAACCAAAAGAATTCCAGAAAAACATCTACTTCTGCTTCATTGAGTACGCTGAAGCCTTTGACTCTGTGGATCAAAACAAACTGTGAAAAATTCTGAAAGAGATGGGAATACCAGACCACCTGACCTGCCTCCTGAGAAACCTGTATGCAGCTCAGGAAGCAAAAGTTAGAACTGGACATGGAACAATGGACTAATTTCAAATTGGGAAAAGAGTACGTCAAGGCTGTATATTGTCACCTTGCTTATTTAACTTATATGCAGAGTACATCATGTGAAATGCTTGGCTGGATGAAGCACAAGCTGGAATCAAGATTTCTGGGAAAAAAGTCAATAACCTCAGATATGCAGATGACACCACCCTTCTGGCAGAAAGCAAAGAGGAACTAAAGAGCCTCTTGATACAGAGGAGAGTAGAAAAGCTGGCTTAAAACTCAACATTCAAAAAACGAAGATCGTGGCATCCCATCCCATTACCTCATGGCAAATAGATGGGGAAACAATGGAAACAGTGAGAGACATTATTTTCTTGGGCTCCAAAATCACTGCAGATGGTTACTGTGGCCTTGAAATTAAAAGACGCTCCTTGGAAGAAAAGCTATGACCAACCTAGAGAGCATATTAAAAAGCAGAGACATTACTTTACTGACAAAGTTCTGTATTATCAAAGCTATGATTTTTCAGTAGTCATGTATGGATGTGAGAGTTGGACCATAAAGAAGGCTGAGAGCCGAAGAATTGATACTTTCTACCTGTGATGTTGAAGAAGACTCTTGAGAGTCCCTTGGATAGCAAAGAGGTCAAACTAGTCCATCCTAAAGGAAATCAGTCCTGAATATTCATTGGAAGGACTGCTGCTGAAGCTGACGCTCCAATACTTTGGCCACCTGATGGGAAGAACTGACTCATTGAAGATGAGAAAGATTGAAGGCAGGAGGAAAAGGGAATGACAGAAGATGAAAAGGTTGGATGGCATCACCGGCTTGATGGACATGAGTTTGAGCAAGCTCCAGGAGTTGGTGATGGACAGGGAAGCCTGGCGTGCTGTAGTCAATGGGGTCACAAAGAGTTGGACATGATTGAGCAACTGAAGTGAACTCAACTGAGCCTTGTCTTATCTGTAGCAATAGGTAAGTAACAAGCACCTACAAGGTGCTAAGCTCAGCCCCTGCCTTCAGGCTGCCCTGGAAGAGGGCATGGGGGGCAGACACTATAGAGCTGAGGCACTGAGGCCCCATGTGGGAGTCACAGCAAGCTTCTGAGAACCGAGTGACAAGCATGCTAATGGAAAGAGAAGGTGCAACCATTTCTGCTTCGGATCTAGGAGGATAGGGACCAATTTTCCAGGAGAGGCACACTGGATGTCATTAGGAACCAGTGCTGGGTGCAGTGCATGCTGGCAGGAGGGAAGGCAGAGTCATTCTGAGCAGTTTGTTGGGGCAGAATAAAGGGCGACTGAGACGCAGATGTAACAGTGAAGATCAGATATGCTTATTGACTGGACAAAAGGCTCAGACGGGCATTTTAAGTCGTTCTGGCCAGCCTGGGGATGGTCGAGTACATAAGGGAGGCTGATAATGTGTCTGTGGTCTAGAAAGATTCCATTCAGGTCTCGACACACCAGGGCATGAGTTCCACAGGAGCTATACGGACTGAGTGTGCCCAGCCATGGTGAGAAGGCTGGTTCTACTCCGAGCAGCTAAGCTTCAGGCAGATATCACCCTGTGAAATCGTGATGATCCGAGGAAGGGCCTAGAGGGAGAGTTCGGATGCCTGTATATGTGAGGGATGAATCAATCCACACGGTCCAGAGTGTCACAGCAACACTCCAGGGAGCTGGTTGAAGTCTGTGACCTTCCAAGGAAACAAGCCACCTAAGAGATGGCTGCATGCTGCTGGTGAATCCCGGGGTTTCCTGTGGCAGGACGTGTCCTCCCAAAGTCTCTCCCCACCCCGGGGTAGGAGTCAACTGACACAAGATGAACAGAAGCCTGAGAGGCACAGCTGCTCTTTCACCTCAGAAGAAATGATTTTGAACAACCAAGGAGTATTGAAGAACTGGAACCATTGGGGTGGCTTTGTTTGTTTGGGAAATAACTGAGTCGAAAGCTACTAGACTGGGTCTAGCAGCTAAGACTCTGCACTCCCAATGCAGGGACCCAGGTTCAATCCCTGGTTGGGGAACTAGATCCTATGTGCCACAACTAAGATCCAGGGCAGCGAAATAAATATATAAGTATAAATAAATATTATTTTAAAAATAACTGTTTTTTTTTTTTTTAAGCTGCAAAATCAAAGGAAAGAAAGAAAAAGGGAAAGAGGAAACATGAGGGGAGGGAAAGAAGATGGTTTGATCCTCAGGAGCCATAATCGAGCAGGGGCCCTGCCCCTTGTCAACTGCCTGCCCCTCGTATTCCTGATGGAGCCTTTGTCACCCTGTGGTGGCCCAGGCTTCCTTCTGCTGGATCTGCCCTGTCCTGATCTGGTGTTTTCTGTCAAGCTAACTAATCTGTCTCAACCTCCAGAGGACCTCTTCCATGTTGGCTGGGGGCTCAGGCCATCCCCTCTGGTCATGACACCAGCGATGGGCCTAGAGGTGAGCATGCATGTGAGTGCCTGCCAAGTTGCTTCAGTCGCGTCTGACTCTGCAATCCCATGGACTGTAGCCCATAAGACTCCTCTGTCCATGGGATTCTCCAGGCAGAATACTGCAGTGGGTTGCCCCGCCCTCCTCCAGGGGATCTTCCCAACGCAGGGATGGAACCCATGCCTCTTATATCTCCTGTATTGGCAGATAGGTTCTTTACTACTAGCACCACCTGGGAAGCCTGACGGTGAGCCTAATGTCACCTGTGTTACTTGGGGACTTAGACGTGGGGAAGCCCCTCCCCAGGGCTGGGTGTGCAAAAACAGCTGTTTGTTATGAGCAGCGTGTGGCCACAGGTCCTTTCTCAGTGTCTGTGGTTTCTTCCCAAAGCAGCAAGTACTGGGCAGGTACCTAGAAATGCGTCCTGTGTGCAGCCTGCAATGCATTGTTAGACTATGGGGCCCTACCATCTTTTGATGGAGCCCCTGCCTTAGCTCTAGGGAAACCCCACAGCTAGATAGTAGGTGGGGCCATCTGGTTCAGCTGGGGCTCTGACGCAGTGTTGGTTGTGCCTTGGACGTGTGATGAGGAGCCAAGGAAGGGAAAGAAAGTTCTCTTCAGCTTCCTACCGTGTTTCCTCTTCTGTTCCCTGCTACTCTCCTTGGGCACTCACTTCTGAGTTGCTTCCATCCTGCTCCCCAACCAGCTCTGAGAGTTCCTGGCCGCCACTTCAGTTTTCCCTCTGGACGCAGGCAGGGGACTTCTGGTGTCCACGGCAACAACACTGCTTTGGATCCCAGACAGAAAGCCAAGCCGGGCTCTCAGAAATGACTGCTGATTCTTTGGCTTCGTGCCTGGTAATCTGACCCAGATGGACCACCTGCTTCTCATCCTGGGACACAGACGGCAGCTCCGACACCCTGGAAACCCCGTGGGCCGAGGCAGGGTGATAATAGCAGACACCTGCTCGAGACTCCGCTGTTTATGAGGCTCTGTCATCTCGGGCTTTCTCCCATTCTCCACGGCTGCCCTCTGAGAAAGCACGGCCACCATGTTCAGAGTGAAGAAGGGGGCTAGGGCTTGGCTCTCTGTACGCAGACTGGACCACGTCGGGTGTCAGAAGCGATGGAAGCAGCTGTCCCTTTCCTCTGCTTCCCAGGGGAGTCCCTTCCCCTTCACTCCTGGACAGAGCAACACATGCTGGCCACCCTGGTGGCATGTGACTCACTGGTTTTGAGCTTGAGATGAAGGAAATTCAGGGCAGTCCCTGTAAGAGTGGTCCATCCTCTATCCTGAGAAAAGACATTCAAGGTAGAAGCAGAGCCCACGGTGCTCTGAGCACAGGGCAGAGTGGAGCAACAGGGTGGTGGGGTATGTGTTCCCTATCCTTGCCTCTGGGAGTTTAAGTAGCTCCTGTCCTAAAGTGTTTAATCAGCCAGCCAAAGTGCGCATGAAAAATAAAAACGTAAAAGTAAACAATTGTTCCATTTGTACACAGTTAAGAGCTTGCAGAAGGGCAATTTCTGGTTTTTCTACATAGTTTCAGATCACAAGTAGACTTGTAACCCTTATTACTGCTCCAGGCAGAACAAAGCTCTGCCTTTCAGATTTCCCAGGGCCACCATAATTAATGTCTTCCGTGCAAACTGTTTTTCCTTTTGTTTAAATTTGAGGGCTCCTTCTGGTCTGCCCTTCTCCTTAGATTCAAGCCACATTGTGTTAGGGGTTTCCACCTGCACAGTCTCATGAAATTCTCCCAGGCAGCCCATGAGATTGGTTGCTTCTCTCGGTTCTTGAGATAAAGAAACAGTTTTTGATTGAATCATTGAAGCATCTGTTCAAGGTGACCAGGCACTGCTGGCCAATGGCACACTGGCTTGTGTGAACATAACACGAGCCCATCCAAACCTTTCCTAATCCCACTCATTCTCAATTGTCCTGTTTGTGTTTCTCTTGAAACTGCCCCCTCCCCTGACCTCAACCGCATCTTTCAAGTTATTCAGTTATTCATGTGTCTGGATTTATCAATCCAGCCTCTTCACAATGTGTAACCTTCCCCAGTGCCCCTTCTCATCCTCTCAGGACAAGGAGCTTCGTCATAGACTACAGAGACTCTCTGAAGATCTGTTAAGAACTGTATAGGGACTTCCCTGGTAGTCCAATGGCCAAGGCTCCATGCTCCCAATGCAGAGGGCCTGGGCTCAATCCCTGGTCAGGCAGCTAGATCCCAAATACCACAACTAGGAGTTCACATGCCACAACTAAAGATCCCACATGCCACAGTGGAGATCAAATATCCTGCATGGCACAACTAAGACCTCGTGCAACCAAATAAATAAAAATAAATTTAAAGAAACGGTACTCTCTCTACACGAAACATCTCTCTCTCTGCCCCAGTTATTCCTGCGATAGTGGTTGGAAGTACCTATAAATTTTATTTATTCAATAATTTTTCTCATCTTCAGTATTCTGGTAATAGTACTCTTTTTTTTTTTCCCCTTTGGGGGAACTGCCCCTCTCCGAGTCCTGATCCTGCCCATCATGGTTCTCCTCCATCCCCTGGCAACAAAGGAGAGATGCATGACTGAGGTTCAGCCGGTCAAAGGACCTGATCCCTCTGGTTGTCATAAGGGCACGTGACCCAATCCAGTGCTTACAATTTCCCCCTCTTTGAGTAATGATGCAATGAATATACTCTACTGGCACAGACATCTTCTTTCATTTGTCCAATCATTCCCATAGGCCTGGTTTGCAATTGTTGAGTCACGTGTATGTGCATTTTCAACACGGGCACATTGCATGAAGTTGCCCTGTGGAAAGACTGGCCCAAATTTACACCAACCCAGCAATGTGTGAGTGCTGGCTCTGCACACCCCGACAACACCTGGTATTGTCAGTCCTTAAATGTCTGCCAGCCTGAGAAGAGAAGACAGCTGTTGAAATCTGTTGTTCTGGGCCTCTTTCTGGGTCATGCTTGTGCATGCCTGCCCCTGAAGTTACCTACCCCCAACCTTGCTTCTAAATTGCTTGTCTGGTCCTTTGTCCAACTTTATCAGTCTCTTCTGTTCTGGTCTCATGCTACTAGACTGGAACATGAGTCTCTCCCTTTTCTCTTTAAGGTCCTTGCCAGTGCCAAGAATTGAACTATCTAACATGCCTGCATGCATGCATGCATGCTAAGTTGCTTCAGTTGTGTCTGACTCTTTGTGACCTTATGGACTGTAGCCCACCAGGATCCTCTGTCCATGGGATTTTCCAGACAAGACTACTGCAGTGGGTTGCCATTTCCTTCTCCAGGGGATCTTCCCAACCCAGGGATCGAACCTGTATCTGTTAGGTCTCCTGTATTGGCAAGCAGGTTCTTTACCACTAGCATCTCCAGGGATGGGGGAGCCTGGTGGGCTGCCGTCTATGGGGTCACACAGAATCGGACACAACTGAAGCGACTTAGCAGCAGCAGCAGCATCAGGAGTCTTGTAATATTTTTAGATACCAAGAGAAATTAGACAAACAAATCCCTGGTGGCTCAGATGGTAAAGAATCTGCCAGCAAAGCAGGAGACCTAGGTTCGATCCCTGGGTTAGGAAGACCTCCCAGAGAAGGGAATGGCTACCCACTCCAGTATCCTGGCCTGGAAAATCCCACGGACAGAGAAGCCTGGTGGGCTACAGTCCATGGAGCAGCAAAGAGCTGGACTCAACTGAGCGACTAACAACCCAGGTTAGCCCTGACTCGAATACATGCTGCTGCTGCTGCTAAGTCGCTTCAGTCGTGTCCGACTCTGTGCGACCCCTTAGACGGAAGCCCACCAGGCTCCCCCGTCCCTGGGATTCTCCAGGCAAGAACGCTGGAGTGGGTTGCCATTTCCTTCTACAATGCATGAAAGTGAAAAGTGAAAGTGAAGTCACTCAGTCGTGTCCGACTCTTCGTGACCCCATGGTCTGTAGCCCACCAGGCTCCTCCATCCATGGGATTTTCCAGGCAAGAGTGGGGTGCCATTGCCTTCTCTGACAGGGTTCCTACGTGGTGCCAATGGTAAAGAATCCACCTGCCAATGCAGGAGATGCAGGTTCAGTTCCTGTATCGAGAATAGACCCCTGCAGTAGGAAATGGTAACCCACTCCAGTATTTCTAGTCTGGAAAATTCCACGGACAGAGGAGCCTGGCTGCAACTCCAGCCTAGGGAGTTGCAAAGAGTCAGACACGACTGAGCACGCACACACGCTCAGGAACCTGGGTTGATAAATGCCCAAGAACATCACATTTCAAAGATCCTGATATCTTAACCATTATATTGGGTGTTTAGAATCAGAATACAACTATCCCATTCCAGACTGACACTCCCCATGGGATGTCCTTGACGAACACATTTTTACTGAAATCTTCATATCTCTGGTGTGGAATCAAAAGACACAGTCCCTGATCTCCAGTAGCTTAGTCTCTGTGAGAAGGAAAACTCACCAGAAAAGGATTTGAAGTGGGAGCTCTGTCCTGTGACATTTAGGAAACGCAATCCCTTGGGGAAAGGGGAGCCTAATTTGAGCTGGAAACATTTGAGAATGTTTTATCAAAGAGGCAGCTGTTAAAGGGATATTCATGAGGATTAGAGTGCCGCCGTAGGTACCCCACTTACCTCTGGGAAGACCTGAAGTCACAGCTCTTCTAATAAGAAGCACTAAAAAGTCTGTAGCATTTTTTCTATGTTTCTTAAGCTGAGTTATTCACCTTCTTGGTTCTTGGATTTGGCTACTTGATAGAATTCAGTGTTTTGGGAGGAATGTCACAAATTGTCAAAAGCTCACCAGGAGAGGAAGCAAACATTTCTGAGTTAGGAGTGAGTGCTGGAGTAGCCAGGGCTTCCTGGGTGGCCTAGTGGTAAAGAACCTGCCTGCCAATGCAGGAGAGAGAGGAGACGTGGGTTCGATCCCTGGGTCAGGGAGATACCCTGGAGCAGAGCATGGCAACCCACTCCAGTATTCTTCCCTGGAGAATCCCATAGACAGAGGAGTCTGGCAGGCTACAGTACACAGGGTCGCAAAGAGTCAGACAGGACTGAAGTGACTTAGCATAACACACATGCTGGAGTGGCCAGGATTGCTCACAGGTTTCCCAGGTAATAAAAATTCTCAAGCTGAGACTTCTCTAGTGGGCCAGTGGTTAAGACTCTGAGCTTCCAATCCAGGGGCTGTGGGTTCCATCCCTGGTCAGGGAACTAAGATTCCACAAGCAGCGTGGGGTGGCCAAAGAAAAAGAAAAGAGAAAAAAAGTACAAAACAAAAAGTCCCAAACGACTTCAAAGGAATCTGGATTTTGTCTGCTCTTTACTGGTACCAGGACCCAAAGGGATATAGCTGTTAGAACAGAGGACTCTAGCACTCTGAACAGGGAACTGGGGACTTCCCTGGTCATCCAGCAGCTAAAACTCCATGCTCCCAAAGGAGGGGCCCAAGGTTCAATCCCTGGTCAAGGAACTAGATCCTGCATGCTGAAATGAAGCTCCCTCGCAACCAAATAAATAAATGAATAATAAGTACACATACTGCCTACCATCAAACCAGTCAATCCTAAAGGAAATCAACCCTTAACATTCATTGGAAAGACTGATGCTGACACCTTACAAATAGCTTAGGAAAGAAGAGAAATGAAAAGCAAAGGAGAAAAGGAAAGATATACCCATCTAAATGCAGAGTTCTAAAGAATAGCAAAGAGAGATAAGAAAGCCGTCCTAAGTGATCAATGCAAAGAAATAGAGGAAAACAATAGAATGGGAAAAACTAGAGATCTCTTCAAGAAAATTAGAGATACCAAGGGAACATTTCATGCAAAGATGGGCTCAAAAGGACAGAAACAGTATGGACCTAACAGAAGCAGAAGATATTAAGAAGAGGTGGCAAGCATACACATAAGAACTGTACAAAAAAAGATCTTCATGACTCAGATAATTATAATGGTGTGACCACTCACCTAGAGTCAGACATCCTGGAGTTCGAAGTTAAGTGGGCCTTAGGAAGCATCACTATGAAAAAAGCTAGAGGAGGTGATGGAATTCCAGCCGAGCTATTTCAAATCCTAAGAGATGATGCTGTGAAAGTGCTACACTCAATATGCCAGCAAATTTGTAAAACTCAGCAGTGGCCACAGGACTGGAAAAGGTCAGTTTTCATTCCAATCCTAAAGAAAGGCAATGCCAAAGAATGTTCAAACTACCATACACAATTGTACTCATTTCACATGCTAGCAAAATAAAGCTCAAAATTCCCCAAGCCAGGCTTCAACCGTACATGAATTGAGAACTTCCTGATGTTCAAGCTGGATTTAGAAAAGGCAGAGGAACCAGAGATCAAATTGCCAACATCCGCTGGATCATAGAAAAAGCAAGAGAATTCCAGAAAAGTATCTACTTAGGCTTCATGGACTACGCTAAAGCCTTTGACTGTGTGCATCAAAACAAACTATGGAAAATTCTGAAAGAGATGGGAATACCAGACCATCTTACCTGCCTCCTGAGAAACCTGGATGCAGGTCAAGAAGCAACAGTTAGAACTGGACATGGAACAAAGGACTGGTTCCAAATAGGAAAAGGAGTATGTCAAGGCTGCATATTGTCACCTGCTTATTTACTTATATGCAGAGGACATCATGTGACATGCCAGGCTGGATGAAGCACAAACTGGGATCAAGATTGCTGGGAGAAATACCAGTAAAGTCAGATATGCAGATGACACCACCCTTATGTCAGAAAGCGAAGAGGAACTAAAGAGCTTCTTGAAAGTGAAAGAGGAGAGTGAAAAATCTGGCTTAAAACTCAACTTTAAAAAAAAAAGTTCATGGTATCTGGTCTCATCACCTCATGGCAAATAGATGGGGAAACTATGGAAACAGTGAGAGACTTAATTTTCTTCGGCTCCAAAATCACTTCGGATGGTGACTGCAGCCATGAAATTAAAAGACACTTGCTCCTTGGAAGGACAGTTATGACCAAACTAGACAGCATATTAAAAAGCAGAGACATCACTTTGCCGACAAAGGTTGTTCTAGTTGAACCTATCGCTTTTCCAGTGGTCATGCATGGATGTGAGAGTTGGACCATAAAGAAAGCTGAGCGCTGAAGAATTGATGCTTTTGAACTGTGGTGTTGGAAAAGACTCTTGAGAATCCCATGGACTGCAAGGAGATCCAACCAGTCCATCCTAAAGGATATCAGTCCTGAATATTCATTAGAAGCACTGATGCTGAAGCATATAATTTGGCCACCTAATGCAAAGAATTGACTCATTGGAAAAGACCCAATGAGTCTGGGAAACAACCCAATGCTGGGAAAGACTGAAGGCAGGAAGAGAAGGGGAGGACAGAGGATAAGATAGTTGGATGGCATCACTGACTTGATGGACATGAGTTTGAGCAAGCTCTGGAAGTCGGTGATGAACAGGGAAGCCTGGCATGCAGCAGTCCATGGGATCCCAAAGAGTTGAACAAACCTGAGCCACTGAACTGATGCTGATGCTGAGGCTCCAGTACTTTGGCCACCTGATGCAAAGAGCCAACCCGTTGGAAAAAGCCCTAATGCTGAGAAAAACTGAAGGCAAAAGGAGAAGAGGGCAGCAGAGGATGATATAGTTATACAGCATCATCAACTTAATGGACATGAATGTGAGTAAACTCCAGGAGACAGTGGAGGACAGAGGAGCCTGGCATCCTGCAGTCCATGGGGTCGCAAAGAGTCAGACATGACTTAGCGACTGAACAACGTAATAACATACTATCTAACTCCATAAAACAAACAAAAAAAGCAGGGAATTAGACCCAGCCTCTGAATGGGGGATAGACATTAGATACAGGCCGGGGATGAGGGGACAGTGAATTCCAGGTAGAAGAATGAAGAGCATGTTCAGGGGATTTTGATTTTTTTTTTTTATTGAAGGCTAATTACTTTACAATATTGTATTGGTTTTTTATAAGCGACTTTAGCCAGCAGCTTTCTGTATAACCCTAGAGTGGTTGTTATTATCATAACTGTTCTAGGCTAAAGAAAACCTGAGATTCAGAAAGGTTAAAAATCTTCTTCGAAGTGTCTCAGTTACAATTCAAGCATAGCCTCGAATTTACATTCTCTGCCTGGACCTGGCATCCAAAATAATTAACAGTGAAAGTGGTACAATTTAACCCATTTCCTCTTCTTGGATCGGCACCGAGACCAGATTTCCCAGCCTCCTTGTAATTAGAGTGGTGTGTGCCATTTCCCAGCCAACACCCAAATCTTTCACACAAAGTCCCTTTGTGGTCTTTCTCCCTCTTCTAACTTGGAACAGTGACTCTGGAAGACATGCATTCAGAGGGCAAAGTGTAGAAGGAAGAGCCCGGGCTCCAATGCCCACTTAGAGGAGATCCAATCACAAATCAGGAATAGCCACTTTGTTGTCTTCTTCTTTTTTTTTTTGGTCAGGCCTGTGGCATGTGGGATCATAATTCCCAGTGAAAATGTTAGTTGCTCAGACATGTCTGACTCTTTGCAACCTCATGGACTGTAGCCCACCAGGCTTCTCTGTCCATGTAATTCTCCAGGCAAGAATATTGGAGTGAGTAGCCATTTCCTTCTCCAGGGTATCTTCCCGACCCAGGGATTGAACCCGGGTCTCACACATTGGAGGCAGATGCTTTACCATCTGAGCCACCAGGGAAGGCCTAGATCAGGAATCAAACCCACATCTCTCGCATTGGAATTGTGGAGTCTTAACCACTGGACTGCACAATTGCACTCATCTCACACGCTAGTAAAGTAATGCTCAAAACTCTCCAAGCCAGGCTTCAGCAGTACGTGAACCATGAACTTCCAGATGTTCAAGCTGGTTTTAGAAAAGGCAGAGGAACCAGAGATCAAATTGCCAACATCCGCTGGATCATCAAAAAAGCAAGAGAGTTCCAGAAAAACATCTATTTCTGCTTTATTGACTATGCCAAAGCCTTTGATTGTGTGGATCACAATAAACTGGAAAATTCTGAAAGAGATGGGAATACCAGACCACCTGATTTGCCTCTTGAGAAACCTATATGCAGGTCAGGAAGCAACAGTTAGAACTGGACATGGAACAACAGACTAGTTCCAAACAGGAAAAGGAGTACGTCAAGGCTGTATATTGTCACCCTGCTTATTTAACTTATATGCAGAGTACATCATGAGAAACGCTGGGCTGGAAGAAGCACAAGCTGGAATCAAGATTGCTGGGAGAAATATCAATAACCTCAGATATGCAGATGACACCACCCTTATGGCAGAAAGTGAAGAGGAACTAAAGAGCCTCTTGATGAAAGTGAAAGAGGAGAGTGAAAAATCTGGCTTAAAGTTCAACATTCAGAAAACGAAGATCATGGCATCTGGTCCCATCACTTCATGGGAAATAGATGGGGAAACAGTGGAAACAGTGTCAGACTTTATTTTTGGGGGCTCCAAAATCACTGCAGATGGTGACTGCAGCCATGTAATTAAAAGACGCTTACTTCTTGGAAGGAAAGTCATGAGCAACTTAGCATATTAAAAAGGAAAGACATTACTTTGTCAACAAAGGTCCGTCTAGACAAGGCTATGGTTTTTCCTGTGGTCATGTATAGATGTGAGAGTTGGACTGTGAAGAAGGCTGAGCGCTGAAGAATTGATGCTTTTGAACTGTGGTGTTGGAGAAGACTCTTGAGAGTCCCTTGGACTGCAAGGAGATCCAACCAGTCCATTCTGAAGGAGATCAGCCCTGGGATTTCTTTGGAAGGAATGATGCTAAAGCTGAAGCTCCAGTACTTTGGCCACCTCATGCAAAGAGGTGACTCATTGGAAAAGACTCTGATGCTGGGAGGGATTGGGGGCAGGAGGAGAAGGGGACGACAGAGGATGAGATGACTGGATGGCATCACTGACTCGATGGACGTGAGTCTGAGTGAACTCCGGGAGTTGGCGATGGACAGGCAGGCCTGGCGTGCTGCGATTCATGGGGTCGCAAAGAGTCGGATGTGACTGAGCGACTGAACTGAACTGAACTGAACCACTGGACCACCAGGGAAGTCCCAGGGATACCCACTTTGGACGTTATCTGAAAAATAAGCTGTGTTTATCCTGAGTCACTCTACATTTTTGTTACAGCATCTTGAAAAAGTGGAAGTGTTAGTCGTTCAGTCATTCCTGACTCTGCAACCCCATGGACTGCAGCCCACCAGGCTCCTTGGTCGATGGGATTCTCCAGGCAAGAATACTGGAGTGGGTTGCCATTTCCCTCTCCAGGGGACCTTCCTGACCCAGGTATCAAATCCAGATCTCCTGCCTTACAGGCAGATTCTTTATAGTCAGAGCCACCAGTACTTTATCCTAATTAATTCAGACCCCAAGCTACTGGAACAGAGGTCAGCTGTAGCACTCTGTTAATTGTTAGGGGAAAGTAAATTCCCAGGCATGTTCAGCTCTCCATAGCCTCAGGATGGCCTTCTGAGAGGGAACTGCCGGTGCTGGATGTTGGGGGGTGCAGTGGGGGAAGGAGAACAAAGTGATTTAAAAAAAAGTCAAGCTAAGCACTGGCATTGTCCAGTGGGGCCAGATTACAGCTAGAGAGGAATTTGAGCTTAATGCTCCATGCAGAGGGGACTGGAGTAGGTCACTGATTTGGGGTGTTTGGGATGGACTTGAGGGTGCCCCATGGTCTCATGATCTGCTCTCCCCACCTGCACACACACACTGAGTCAGTCTTGTTTCTAAACTAGAATGGCTCATTTTCCTATGAGCTCTCACCTCCAATCTCTTCCTATCTCTTACCAGGGAAGCCCAAGAATACTGGAGTGGGTAGCCTATCCCTTCTCCAGCGTATCTTCCTGACCCAGAAATCAAACCAGGGTCTCCTGCCTTGCAGGTGAATTCTTTACCAGCTGAGCTACCAGGAAAGCCCTACCTCCAGGCAGCTCCCCTCATCTCAGTGGCATATTTAGTTCAGAGAAATGTCACACTCCTTCCTGAGCATTTCTGTCAGTCCAGCCAATTCACTAACACCATTGGATCAAATTCAACTTTTGATTTCTGTGACCCTGAGTTCTAGCCATGCATGGAATCTGGAAAAATAATTAACATGTGTTAAATGCTATTTCCCAGACTTTGTGCCAGGTGTTTAAAGTAGTTCATTAGCCACATGCTTCACGGTCCCTGTGAGGTCCAGAGGCACTTCTAAAAAGAATTTCCCTCATAGCCATTCCTGAATGGGGGGGAGGGGCACACAGGGAAAATGCTCTACACCTCAGTTTGTTTCCAGCAGTAAAAATTGTATTGTTTTTATTTATTTTTGAGAGTTACTTTGTTATATTTTCATTTGTTTATTTGACTGTGCCAGGTTTTAGTTGAGTCATGCAAGATCTAGTTCCCTGACCAGGGATTGAACCCAGACCTCCTGCATTGGGAGTGCAGTCTTAGCCACTAGACCACAAGGGAAGACCCATATTGTTTTTAAATTTAAGTCTTGCACATTTCTTATTGGGTCTATTAGTTTTGTGTGTAGTAAATAGGATTCTTTTTCTGTGTTGCTTTGAAATGGGCTGTGGTGTGGAGTATTCAGTCATGTCCAGCTCTTTGCAGCCCCATGAACTGTAGGCCATCATTCTCCTCTGTCCATGGGATTTCCCAAGCAAGAGTGCTGGAGTGGGTTGCCATGTCCTTCTCCAGGGGCTCTTCCTGACCCAGGGATCCAACCTGTGTCTCCTGTGTCTCCTGCATTGCAGGACGATTCTTTACCTGTGAGCCGTTGAAATTGGCTACTAGTTTTTAGGTTTATTCTCTTTGATTTTCTAAGTAGAGAAGTATCTTCTAAGTAGTAAAATCTTGTTGTAGAGAAAATATTGATTTTTAACAGCTTTGAGGGATATAATTCACATACCACACAATTTGCCTATTTAAGGGGTATAATTCAATGTTTCTTTAGTATATTCACAGAGTTGGGCAACTATCATCACAATCAACTTCAGAACAATGAATGGCGATTTAAATGAAAATTTTCCCCTTATTGAATTGGTTAGTGTCACCACTAGACTGTTAAATAGTGATGATGAGCATGGTCAACTTTGTCTCCTTCCTGATTTTTCTGGAATGTCTGATTTTTCATCATCAAATAGGGTAATTACAAACAGTTTTTGGTAGTTAGGCTTTATCAGGCTAAGAAAAGTTCCTTCTACCTCAGCTTCCCAAGAATTTTATGTTCTTACTTACAAATAGGCGTCTATGTTATCTAATTCATTTATCAAAACATTTATTTTAATGGGAATACATTTGCTCCCTTTTAATCTATTCCTATAGCAAATTAATTGTTCTTGCTTAAAATCATCTTTGGATTATTTACGTATAATCCTTTTAAAATACCATTGGATTTCCTTGGCTAATGGTCTGTTGAGAATTTTTGCCTCTAAGTGTTTAGTATGATTAGTTTCCTTCTTACCTCCCTTGCTTCTATCCTCCCTTCCACCCTTCCTTCTTTCCTTAATGGGATATGGTGAACCAAGGTCACGCTTTTCTCAGGGTGCTTCCAGGTAATGACTCAGCAAGACTAAAAAAGGTACAGGTGCCTGGCCATTTCTGTAGGATCCTCTAAGGCAGCAGTCCCCAACATTTTTGGCACCAGGGACTGATTTTGTGGAAGACAATCTCTCCACGGACTGGGATGTGAGGGGGGTTGGGTTGGCGGGATAGTTTTGGGATGATTCAGGGTATTACATTTATTATGCATTTTATTTCTATTATCATTACATCAGCTCCACCTCAGACCACCAGGCATTAGGTCCTAGAGGCTGGGGACCCCTGCTCTAATGCAGTCTTTGCTCTGGAGCTTCTTGTTAGGCTAGCAAAGACTTGGTCAGATCTACCTCTTGGTCTGACAGCTTTCCCTGCCCAGTTTGGATTCTGCTCTTTCCCTTTCACAGCTGTTACTTGCCCTAAAACTGCACACCCAATTCCAGTCAGCATCTGCTTCCCAGAGCCCCAGCTGACATACACACGCTACCTTTCCCAGCTTGGTGTGAAGTCTTGTTCATTTCTAGACTCTGGAAAAAGTTATGCATTGTAGAAATGATCAGATCCTTGAGAATTAGATGTAATTCACCAATAAAACCATCTGTTGAGGTTTTTTTTAAGGGAAAGAAATTTGACAACAATTCTAATTTCCTCTGTGTTTATTGGTCTATTCAAGTTTTCTATGTCACCTTGTATAGATTTTGGTAATTTGTGTTTTCTTAGAAATTTTTGTATTTAAATCTAGATTTTTAAGTTTTTCATTAATGCAGAGGCCCCTTCTCTGCTAGCTGGAGGAGAATTACAGATATCTAAGTAGTCTTCTAAGACCTGGTTTATTGCTGGAACCCTGGTGGTTCCAGGGCAATGTGAGAAAGTTCTGGAACCCAACTTGGTTCCTAAGCCCTAAGGAAAAAGTAGTAGAGTGCAGACATGTTAGCACCAAAGGGACCTTAGATGCCAGTGTACCAGTAACGGAACAGGTCCAGACAAGGGGAATGGCTGGCCCATGCCCTCACAGCTCTGTGAGAACAAAGGCAGTGTGTCTGTGTGACTGTGTGTGCGTGCGCTAAGTTGCTTCAGTCATGTTCAACTCTTTGTGACCCCATGGACTCTAGCCCACCAGTCTCCTCTGTCCATGGAATTCTCCAGGCAAGAATACTGGAGTGGGTTGCCAAGCCCTCTTCCAGGGGATCTTCCCAACCTAGGGATCAAACCCACATCTCCAATGTCTCCTGCATTGCAGGCAGATTCTTTACCACTAAGCCACCTGGAAAGCCCAGCAAACTCAGTTGGTGCTACTGCTAAGTCGCTTCAGTCGTGTCAGACTCTGTGTGACCCCATAAACGGCAGCCCACCAGGCTCTGCCATCCCTGGGATTCTCCAGGCAAGAACACTGGAGTGGGTTGCCATTTCCTTCTCCAATGCATGAAAGTGAAAAGTGAAAGTAAAGTCGCTCACTCGTGTCTGACTCTTCGCGACCCCATGGACTGCAGCCTACCAGGCTCCTCCGTCCATGGGGTTTTCCAGGCAAGAGTACTGGAGTGGAGTGCCATTGCCTTCTCCAAGCAAACTCAGTACTGCATCCCAAGTCTCCCCACTGCCAGCCCCACCCCTATTTGGGGCTATAGACTGACAGTTTACTAAGAGACACTGATGGCACCCCAGAGGTACTATAAGCATAATAGTATCTTTCTCCTTGGGGTATTGTGAGATTTAAATGGAACACTATTTATGGAACAGTTAGCACAATGCCTGGACCCCATAGGCGTTCACTCCATCGTAAATGGAGAGCAAACAAGTCTGTCTTTAATGGCACTAACTGCAAAGGGAAAGGCATATTTCTGCTTTGAGGGGTGGTGAGCACACAGGCAGGGTTTACAGCCTCCTTAGGACCTGAGACACCACGTGGCAAGAAGTGAATCCCAGGAAATCTGGATCTTGATTCAAAAAATGTCAGGATCCTGTATTTTTGACTTGAACTTGACTTTGATGTTTAGCTTGTATTTTCTGCCACTGATAGAATTCATGAGGTGGTAACAACCTTATTGTGGGCGGGTCCCCTGGCTCTGAGACCACGGGCAAGTTATTTCATCTCGCAGTTTGAGCTTCCGCAAAGGTGCTGGAAGACTAATATCTTCCTCCTTGTGGTATTGTGAGGTTTAAATGGAACATTGTCTGTGAAGCAGTTAGCACAGTGCCTGGACTCCGTCCATGGGAACCACTAATAATGTTGTTACTAATACATGCACTGTTCTGAGATTCTGAGAAGCCAGATTTGGGCTCTGGTGCTTCACTTACTATTTGTGACTTTAATCCTAACAGTTAGCTAGTAGAATTTTTTGTACTTTACTAATAAGGAAACTAATGTGCATGTCCAACCTCAAGTCTTAAGATCTGGGTCACACACAGCTATTGTTTTCTAACAAACCTTTTTAGGTATGGTCTCAGCAAAATGATTGTTCAGCAAGTTTGTTTGAAGAAAAGAAAGGTGAAAGCAGTCTGATATTCCTGGGTGAGAGTAACACCCTAAGGAACCACATTTCCCAGGAGCCCTCAAGACAATCGAGAAAATTATTCATTCTCCCGGCACTGGCAGACAAATCCAGCCAGGATGCAAGAGGGTCCACTTATAATCGACCTAAGGCACGGCCACTCAGTAAACCTGCCAACTGAGAGCCAATGTGTGGACTAGGAGAAAGTTTCCCTCAACCTCTTAGGGTCCACCCTGAGTGGATCTGGAAATTAAATGGACAAAGACAGATTTATAGGAGATTAAATTCATACAAAACTTATTGAACGTTTACATGCGCATGGAGCCTTCACAAGAGAATGAAGACACAAAGATGTGACCAGAGCAAGAACTTCTAAGTCCTTAGACAAAGAAATAATTTGTGAAGACTTGACAAAACAAAGAGAGACTGGGGCTAGGGGCAGTAAGTGGTGAAGAAATGGCTAGGAAGATAAGGGTTGGTTTAACAGTGATTTCTTTGCCCCGGTTCCCTGTCTCTGGTGATGAGAATGTATTCCTTCTTCCTGGGGACCTTTCACATGGGAGTTTCATGACTTGTTTCAAGCAAGAAGTGGGCAGTGATCAGAATGGCCTGCCTGTTTCTGCCATTTTCTCAGACTCAGTTTAAGATATTCAACATGTCAAAGTACCATATTTTTGGCTAGTATGCCCTGAACCCAGGTAGCTCAGTGGTAAAGAGTCCACTTGCAAAGCAGGAGATTTGGGTTCGATCCCTGGATTTGGAAGATCTCCTGGAAAAGGAAATGGCAACCCACTCCAGTATTCTTGCCTGGGAAATCCCATGAATGGAGGAGTCTGGAAGGCTACAGTCAATGAGGTGGCAAAGAGTCAGACACGACTTAGTGAATGAGTATGTATGCACATCCTGAACCCCATTATATACATCTGGGAGCTTGTCAGAAATTATGATTCTAGGGATTCCTTGGTGGTCCAGTGGTTAGGACTCAGCTTCCACTGCAGGGGGCACGGGTTCCATCACTGGTCACAGAACCAAGATTCCACATGCCTCACAGTGCAACCAAAAAAAAAAAAAAAAGAAATGATGATTCTTCCTCACCAACCCAAACCTATTGAAACTTCAGTTTGGAGGTGGGGGGCCAGCAGTGTGTTTTAGCAGGCTCTGCAGGTGCCTCTTTGGCACAACAAGGTTTGAGAAGGGAACAAATGAGAGCACATATGTGTGGACAGCATCTGTAATCTTGCCTTTCCCAAAGCGGGACCGCTGATCTGCGCTCAGGATCTTTGCCAAGGAGGAAATAGGATGAAAAGAAGAAATTGCATCAAGAATGTGGTTTTTTTTTTTTTTTTTTGGTTATTCTCCCAGCTTTCATCCAACATAGTTTTTTTTTTTTTGGCCTTCAACAGAATGCCAAAGTGAACACAATGGGTGTGGTGTGTTTGGCAGCGTGGAACAAATCCGAGGGGTGTGAAATGGATTCACACTCCACACGTGTAAGCCAGGCAGGAAAGCAGCTGCACTGGAGGACTTGGCGGGTGTGACAGGGTCTCAGAGGTGGGCCTCAGTCTGTGAAAGAAGGAAGGAAGGAAGGAAGAGAAGAAGGAAAGAAGGGAGGCAGGAAGGGAAGGAAGAAAGAAAGAAGGCTTCATCTGTGGTGCACACATCAGCCTGAATTCAGCCGCTGCCCTGTTATGTCACTTGCCATGGAAACTTGGCCGGGGGATGTGGCTTTTCTCTCAGCTAGGGGAACAATGTGTGTGAGAGTACCTGGCACCCAGCAGGCAGTCAACAAGGTCAGAGTAACCCCAACTCGGGCTCTTGCTGTGAAGGGGGTGGTGGCCCAGGGCACAGGCCAAACCATCTTTCCACCTGGCCTCCATCATACCAGGGGCTCCCAGGATCCCTGGCTTCAGGTGTCTCCCAGAGAAGCCACAGAGTATCAGGGTTTGCTGTGACCCCTCCATCCCATTCAATGTGTCCCTATGGAAAAGGTGTCCCAACGTGGAAAACTCAGAGCACTTGATGTGGCCACAAGCATACCTTCTCTTTCCTTTGGAGTCCCTGCTTCTTACTCTCCCCACACCTCCAGCCCCTGGGCCCTTTTTACATGCTTCCCACTGCGCCTGGTCTCCAGTATGGATGGCAGGTCCTTCCCAGCCATGTTTGGTTCCATGGCTGGTTAATGGACAAGGAGAGGTAAGGGATGGTGGGTTTGACTAGGTTTTGTAAGGATCAACTTTGTGGTGGTACATCTATAGCATTAGATGTTCAATCTATTATACAAAGAGTAAACCTCCTGCCAGCATTTCTTCTCTACTTTTTTATGCTAAAGTTGTATTTGTCTCCACTCAGTGTTAAAGAATCTGCCTGCCAAGCAGGACACATGGGTTTGATCCCTGGGTCGGGAAGATTCCCCTGGAGAAGGAAATGGCAACCCTCTCCAACATTCTTGCCTGGGAAATCCCGTGGACAGAAGAGCCTGGCAGGCTACAGTCCATAGGGCCACAAAGAGTTGGACACAACTGAGTGACTAACACTTTTTTTCACTTTCAGCCTTGAGTGCATTGTGGAGGTCTCAGGAATTCCCAGACTCCAAGAAAACAGGTGTAGAGATGGGAAGAACACTTGCCTCTCCAACCCTATTATTACTGATTTCTCATTTTTATAATTTTTTTTAATTTTTGGCTCCACTGGATTTTCATTGCAACATGAGTGCTCTTTGTTGCAGCACGGGGGCTTCTCCTGTTATTCCGAGGCATGCGGAATCTTGGTTCTCTGACCAGGGATTCATCCCATGTCCCGGGCATTGGAAGGCAGATTCTTAACCACTGGACCACCAGGAAAGTCCCTTCGCATCATTATTATTGATTGATGTTTCCTAGGGCATCCTCAAAAGTGCTTGTAGAGCCTCACTTTGAAAGTTTCTCCTCTTCACCTTGCTGGAGAACATAAGCACTTTGGTCATCAAATGAGGATTGTATCATACACTCAAGAGCCAAAGGGATAGCTTGTGAGGACTCTTCCCCAAGCCATAGTCCTGTGCCCTCATGGTTGAAACAGTGCTTCATGGAACCAAACAAAGCTGCTCAACCCCACAGGAGGCTCCAAAATGAGCCATATATTTCCTTGACGACAACCACCTCAATATGATTTGGGGCATCCCTGGTGGCTCAGATGGTAAAGAATCTGCCTGTGTGATGTGGGAGCCCTGGATTCAATCCTTGGGTTGGGAAGATCCCCTGGAGAAGAGAAGGGCAACCACTCCAGTATTCTTGCCTGGAGAATTCCATGGACAGAGGAGCCTGACGGGCTATAGTCCATGAGGTCGCAGACAGTTGAGCAAAACTGAGCGACTGACATTTTCACTTTCACTGTTCAGAAACTCATTATGTGTTATCAGAATGTGCAATCTCAGAACTTTCAAAGCCAGCTCTACTCCAGACAATTGCTTGCTGAAATAAAATTTATATTTTTAAGATAGGACAATGAAAAAATTAAATATCAAATTTTCTGTGTGTTTGGGCCCCGTCTCCCCCTAATCTTCAGTGTGTAACTGCATTACCCATTAACCAGAACTCCTCAAAGATGGGGGGCCTGATCCAACATACAAGATCCTTTTTTTCCTTTCTTCTGATGTTAGCCATATAACTTCTTTTTTTGTTATATTCATTATTTTTATACTTTATTTATTTTTTGTTGAAAGATAGTTACACTATTGTGTTGGTTTCTGCCAGACATCCACATGCATCACCCATAGGTATGCATATGTCTCCCCTTCCTCTTGAGCCTCCCTCCCACCCCCAACCCCATCCCACTCCTCTAGGCCATCACAACAGTGGTTTACTTCTTTAAAGAGGGTTCTTTCCCAGCTCTGTAGCAGGTCATGAGCAGCAAGGTGACTTGCTGCTTGCTTTGTACCTACCTACTTGGACTATGTATCCTTGATGAACTTTATGTAAAATAGCAATATGTCATTTTAATGTGTGATGCTTTGACTCAAAGATGTATATGATTGTGCCTTTGACTTCTAACAAGTGGAACAGTTCTCAGAGCTTTCTGAGAATCTGCTTCCTAGGTTATAATCCTGAGTTTGGCTCAACTAAAATTCTCTCTCTTTTTTTTTTTTTTGGCCCCTATATTTTGGTAACACTGAGTGTGGCACGTGGGATCTTCGTTCCCCCACCAGGGGTCAAACCTACTCTCCCTGCAATGAAAGAACAGAGTCTTAACCACTGGACTGCTTGGGAAGTCTTTCCCTTTTTTCCTTCTTAACTTGATAGTTCATTGAATTTTCACTGATAGGCTTCCTGGAGAGAGGGGGTGGTTAGGGGCATAGAAGATTGGAGAGGCTTTTAGCGACACTGTTTATTTTCTCCTCCTCCTGTCCACACCCAGCTTCTCTGACTGCCCTCAGTTATGTTTTATTGATATCTTTCTTTTTAAAACAAATCATTTGTTTATTTATTTATAGCTGGGTCTCTATTGCTTTTCTCTAGTTGCTGCAAGCAGAGGCAGTCAACTCTTTAGCTGCAGTGCACAGGCGTCTCTCTTGTTGTGAAGCATGGGCTTTATGGGGTGTGGGCTCAGTAGCTGTGGCGATGGGCTTAGCTGCTCTGCCACCTGTGGGATCTTCCCAGACCAGGGTTCGAACCTATGTCTCCTGCACTGGCAGGTGGATTCTTTACCACTGAGTCACCAGAAGCCCTATTTACATCTTTCTATTATAGCTCCTGCCTTTCATCCCTCCCAGTTGAGAAGGCCTCTAAACTCCATCACCAAGTTCCTCGATGCAGATGGAAAACACTCTGGAGTTTTTGCATCCGGCAGTGAATATCTCACCTTTTAACCATACTTCATCACTGACGGGGAGAACTTTCTTCCAAACCTGGCCCTCTGCCCAGCGGGATCAAGAGCCAGTGTGTGACTGCCGCAAGATGGAGTTCTGTAATGGATTAACAGGAGAGTTGCATTTAATAAAAGCCAAAGAACTTCTGAACACACATGTTGGAGGAGAAAAGAAGCAAGTTAGAACTCAGCAACTGAACAGACATAGGGCATGGGGTAGGCGTTGGGGAGAAGATGGTTCTCTCAGGACCATAGGCACAAGGTCCCAAGGGCCAAGAAGGAATCCTTGCTAGGAGGCAATATTATTGTGCCGTGTGTTCAGTTATGTCCAACTCTTTGTGACTCCATGGACTGTAGCCCACCAGGCCGCTCTGTCCGTGAAATTTTCCAGGCTAGAATACTGGAGTGGATTGCCATTTCCTTACTTCAGGGGATCTTCCTGACCCAGGGATCAAATCCATGTCTCCTGCGTCTCCTGCTTTGGCAGGGAGATTCTTTACCACTGCACCAATAGTAATAATTCATGCTTCAGACAGGCACTGCTCTAGACCCTGAGCCTATAAAAATGAGCACCAAAGATGGATGAATATAAGGCAAGGATGTTTTTTCTGAAAACGATTTCCCAGAAGAGACTAACTCCAAGGAGTCTTACGTTGGAGTCCTTGCTTGTGCGCTGCCTGCCTTCCCACCCCTCCCTTCATACCCTCTTCTTGCCTCTTTTTTTTCTCCCTCCCTCCCTCCTTTCTCCCTTCCTTCCTCTGCTTAAGTGATGACAACTGTCTGGAGAGGCTGCTTTAGCCTGAAATGACCTCAACCAGTGTTAGTCTGTCTGTTTGTAAAGGTATTTTGATGACACTGGTGAAAAAAAAAAATAGGCAAAAAAAACTTTAAACACAAATAGAGTGAGTCTCCCTAGGGATAAGAACTCACCACAAAAAGAGTGGTGTGTTTTCATAAACAAGGTTTTTAAAGGTCATTTAAAAATACGAGCTCTGAAGATGACAGCTATATATATATACCTTCTGGGTAGATGCAGGAGAAAAATCGTCCTAATGTTATGTGGAGGGGTAATTGTTGTTTGGGGTGAGATTTCCGATGTCAGCATCACATGTGTGTTCACAAAGTACCACCACTCAAGCAATTTAGATGATGTGAAAATGAGATATAGAAAACTGAGTCAGAGGCTCAGAAAATGCTCCTTGAGTGGCTGTTAGTTTCCTGCAGCCAGTAAAGTTCTGTTCGCTTTCCAGCTCTCAGACCTCAGGTCTCGGGGGAGGGAAGGTCAATGTCATCTTAGCTCCTCAATGCTGCTTCCAAACCATTCTCCCTCCTTCCTTCCTAACAAACTGGCCAGTTAAATCTCCCTTTGAATCTCATCAAAGCTCACTGCTGACCCCTTTGCTTGTTGCCAGTGCGTGCTGACCCCAGGCTCCATGAGGATTTTGAGTTCACACTCACTCTATCCAGCACTGCTTTTCTTTGCTTTCTCTTTTGTTTTTGTCTGTGCCAGATCTAAGTTGCAGCACGCAGGATCTTTGGGTGTAGCATGTGGAATCTAGTTCCCTGACCAGGGATCGAACCCCAGCCCCCTGCTTTGGGAATTTTAATCACTGGCCTGCCTGCTAAGTCGCTTCAATCATGTCCAGCTGTTTGTGATCCTATGGATTGTAACCCACCAGGCTCCTCTGTCCATGGGATTCTCCAGGCAAGAATACTGGAGCGTGTTGCCATGACCTCCTTCCCGGGGATGTTCCTGACTCAGGGATCGTACCTGTGTCTCTTAAGTCTCCTGCATTGGCAGGTGGGTTCTTTACCATGAGTGCCACCTGGAAAGCCCCTTAACCACACCAAGGAAGTTCCGTCTCCAGCATTACTTTTATTTATCTCATGATGATTTCAGCACCCACAGAGAAGATCCTCTCCATATCCCAGTGACTTCATCTGTCTGGGTTGATGTAACAGGACCACAGACTGAGTGGCTTATAAACAACAGAAATTTATTTCTCACGTTTCCGGACACTGGGAAGTCAAACCATCCAGCCACACACAGATGATAACCCACTTCCTGGTTCCTAGAACCAGGCCAACTTTCTGTTGTGTCCTCACCTCGTGGAAGGTGCAAGGGAATGCTCTGGGTCTTCTTTACAAGGACACTAAACCCAAGCATGATGGCTCCAGTCTCATGACCTAATCACCTCCCCAAAGCCCACCTCCTAACACCATCACCTTGGGGACTAGGTTTCTACGTAAGAATTTAAGGGAGAGCTTCCCTGGTGGTCCAGTGGTAAAGAATCCACCTTTCAGTCTTAGGGGACTAGATAGAGCTACCTGGTCCTGGAAGATTCCACATGCCTCGGGGCAACTAAACCCGTGTGCCACTACTACTGAAGCCCAAATGCCTGAGCTCACGCTCCACAAGAGAAGCCACCGCAGTGAGAAGCCCAAGCACCACCACTAGAGAGGAACCCCCACTGGCTGCAACTGAGGAAGGCCCATGTGCAGCAACAAAGACCCAGTGCAGTTGTAAATAAATAAAATAAAAGTAAATAAATCTTAAAGAAAAGAACTGAGGGGGCACAAGCATGCAGTGTCCTTTCAGGTCATGACCTACTCTCCGCTCCTGACCTTGACACCTCCAACCCTAGCACTCCCTCCCACCTTCATACCCTGGAACCTGTCACCACCACTGACTACAGCTCTTCCTTATCTTCACTGCTGGCGGCCCGCTCTCCAGCCACTACACCCTGTCTTTCCAGCTCACTCCTTCTCTTAGATTCCAATAACTCTTCTTCCAACTGAGACCTACAATCTCTGACTCAACCATGTTTTCACTGATAACTAGCCCCTTCCTTGCCTCTTTCCCCTTCTGACCCAACCTAGAATTCACAGCTCATCATCACAGAATTTCCTGCCCACACCCACATCCTCTGTTGATGTGCCTGGCAGAATCTGAGCACAGCTGGCCTATTCAGGGACAAGATGGAGAAACAAAGCAACACAGAGGTCTCTCCCTTTCTCTCTCATCCCACTTCCCATTGTTTCCTTTCTCTGCTTCCCCTAAGACAATTATCCATTTACTATCCCAATTCCTCTTCTCCCCTCCTGCTGGTACTCTAACGTTACTGGCTTTGCTACCTCACTCCCCTGAAGAGCTTGTGTCAAGACCTCTGAGGACTTTCTGTGGCCAAATCTAATGGGCAACATTAATCTAATCTAACCTGACCTCATCTTGTTTGACCTTTTGATGGAGCAGCTCACCCGACCCTCCTGACACACTCCGGGTGTGGACATGCACCCTCCCCCGCCGGATTTTCTTCAACCTCATTGGCCAATTCTTCACATCTCTCTGGCTCTAAACACTGGGACGTACCAGGATTCAGGCCTTGGCCCTTCCCACTCCTTTCTGCCTCATCCAGTTCTCAGGGATTGAATGACTCCCAGAGTTAGATCTCCAGCCCAAACCTCTCCCTCAAATTCCAAACTTCTATCTCCAACTTACAATGTGACCTCTCCACTTGGATGTCGAGTGGACATTCCAAATTTACCATCTCCTATCCCTCCAAAGTGTTGCTCCTGACTTTCTTCATCCTTGAAAAGGACAATCCCAGGCGAATGAATGCTCAGGTGAAATAAGCCTTGAAAGTTACTCTTGATTCCTCACTTCTTCTCTTGCCCTACATACAATAATTACTAAATCATGTTGGCTTACCTTCAAAATACATCAGAACCCAGTGCTTCTTTTTCACTGCTTCTAACATGGTCCAAGCCACGACCGTCTCTCACCCGAATCATTGCTGTAGCCTCCTACCTGGTCTCCCTGTCCCTGCCCTCATCTTTACCATCCACTCAAAGAACCAGAGAAAACCTTTTAAAGCTCAAGTCAGATCAAATTACTCCTTTGCTCAAAACCCTCCTGTGGCTTCTCATCTCATACGGAACAAAAGCCCAAGTTCTGGGACTTCCCTGGTGGTCCAGAGGTTAAAACTCCTCCGTCCCAGTGGAGGGGGTGTGGGTTCAATCCCCAGCTGGGGAACTAAGGTCCCACATGCCACTCAGCACCACCCCCCGAAAAAAGCCCAAGTCCTTACAATGGCCCACAGGCCTTATATTATCTGGTCTCCACCAACCCACTGACCTCATCTCTTCGTTCCTCTCCACATCACCCTGCTTCAACTTCACTGGCCCATGTTGGATGCACTGAGCACGTTCTTGTCTTAGGGTTTTTTTCATTTTCTTGCTCCTTCTTTCTAGGACAGTTTCTCCCAGATTGTCACACGCTCCTTTACTTTTGATGTCACCTCATCAAAGAGGAGTTCTCTGATTGCTCTTTATCAAGAAGTATCAAGCCTACCCCTGCCCCTGTCTCCCTGTCCCCTTCAAGTCTTGCTTTACTCTTTCTTCTCAGGGTGGCAGCTCCCAGACACTAGATAGAGAGAGAACGGTGAAAGGCAGGGCCCCTGATGTTCCATCAGTGATGCTGGAACAAAAACCAAACACTGGCGCTTCTCCAGCCTCACCTCATGTCTTATGTTTCAAGCCGCCCAGCTTCCCTGCACATCTCCAGGTGACTTCCTGCTCAGGTATCCTCATCACTCTCTTCCCAAACACCTGGAGTGTGGAGAAGTTCAAAAGGAGGGAAGACACCAGCCCATATGTCCTACCAGCCTCCCAGAATCTTTTCCACTGAAATCTATCTTGGCTGAGCCATGCGTTCACCACAAGGAAGGACTCTGAGTCAGAATGATTGGCCAGAGACAACCCAGAAACTAACCCCATTACTATAAAACTGAGACTGCGAGCCACATGGCAGAGTAGTCTTTCTGGGTCCCTTTACCATGCTGTTCTCAGTCTGGGTGCTTCTTCCTGATAATGTCTCTGCTTTGTCAGCACACATGTCTCCTCAAACAATTCATTTCTGAGTGTTAGACAAGCGCCTGCTCTTGGGCCCTGGCAGAGGGTCCCGCCATCCTGCAATGCCACACTATGTTTTGCACACCTTCTCCGAGCATTTGTTGATGGTGAGGACCAGTCTGTCTTTCTCCTCTGGTCTGTCTGCCAGCTCCTTAGAGATGCCATAGTGTCTCATCTCTCACCTCCATCTCTGATCCCCAGTCCTTCACACTAGGTTGGTCCTCAGTACCCATTCGTTTTCCTATGAATGGTTGTCTCACAAATCTCACGGTTCACATAGTTCTGGGGTTAGGTGGGAAAAGAGAGGCTTCTGGAGCAATTGTCAGCAACGGGGAACTAATTGCCACCATTTACTGGGCGGGACTTTCTATATGGAATCTTTTATTTGCATTTCACAAGAATCCCTTGTGAGGGAATTCCCTAGCAGTCCAGTGGTTCAGATTTGGTCTTTCAGTGAAAAGTGTACAGGTTCAATGCCTGGCCAGGGAGCTAAGATGCCACATGCCCCATGGCCAAAAAACATAGAGCATAAACAGAAGAAGTACTGTAATAAATTCAATAAAGATTTTGAAAAAGGAAAAAAAAAAGAATCCCTTGTGAGTGAAATGTAACCATCGCCATTTCAGATACGGACAGAGGTGGTGAACCCATGTCACCGGCCTCGCCTTCTGGGGTAGCCCACTTCTCTGAGGGTAGGCCTCCCTGTGACAGCTCTCCCAGGATCTCTCATTTAATTTAACCCTACATTTACTCTAGGAGGAAGAGGCTGGAGTTCTCACTTTATAGAAGAGGTGAAACCAAGACTTTCCTACAGGCAAATGCGTGAGTATGCTTAGTCACTCAGTCACGTCCGACTCTTCACAACCCCATGGACTGTAGCCCGCCAGGCTCTTCTGTCTATGGAATTCTCCAGGCAAGAATACTGGAGTGGGTAGTCATGCCCTTCTCCAGGGGATCTTCCCAACCCAGGGATCAGACCTGGTCTCCCACATTGCAGGCAGATTCTTTTCTGTCTGAGCCACAAGAGAAGCCACCAACTTTGGAGTAATTTGTTGTGCAGCCAGAGCTGGGACTAGGGTAAAGCAGGTGAGGACCCCAACTCTGAAAACAAATGCCTCCTTAACTCTGTGCCCTAGCTTCCTCATTTGCCTCACCTTAGTCCCAATTCTGTGTCTGTGTTTAGTAGCTATGTCATGCTTGACTCCTTGCAACCCCATGGACTGAAGCCATCCAGGCTCCTCTGTCCACGAGATTTTTGAGGCAAGAATACTGGAGTGGGTTGCCGTTTCCTCCTCCAGGGGATCTTCCCAATTCAGGGATCAAACTTGCATCTCTTACATCTCCTGCTTGTCAGGCAGGTTTCTTACCACTGTTCCACCTTAAGGCAAATCCAGGATTTTAAACACCATCATCTCAGACTAGGATCAGATGGAAGGACCAGATGAGAGGAAAGCAAAGCCTACAGTCATGGGGGGAACATTACCTAGAGGAACTGCCGCAGCTCAGACAAGAAAGAAGTTGATATTCCTGGAGTCTAGGATCTTCCTGGCCCTCAGCCCTCAGGGACACCCAGCTTGAGCCTTCTGTCACCCTTCCAAGAGGTGTTAAATATGTATCTTAAATGCGGGGCATGCTGGGAAAGATGTCTTGGGCTTAAAAAGTCAAGAGTTGGGTCTACACAGAGCTGGCTTGTTGGGATGGGTCAACCAAGGAGCAGGAGGGGACACTGAGCAAAAGCTTCTGGGGTAAATTTCTGGCTTCTGGTGAGTGCCAGCGGCTCTTCCCAGAAGCCTCACCTCCCCAGGTGTGCATCCCAAACACGGGAAGCTACAGCAGAAACGGGGTTTCCTACAATCTGTGCTGAATGCAAATAAATTTCAATTGTGTGGAAATGCAGCAGCTTGACTCCTTAGTTTAAGAAATATTTTTTAAAAGAAAAACAACATTGTAGCACTTCCCAGAAATGTTCAAGATGCAAAAAGAACGCGTGCAAATGTGCTGGGTGCACTAGAAAGGAAGCATCACTCTGTCCCCAAGGCCTAGACAGTCCCACCTTCCAAAGAAGGAGGCCCAACTCAAAGACGTAACGGAGGCCAGTGGCTCAGAAATGCCAGCAACAGTGCCTGACACCCTTTAACTTAACACTGCTTTTCTACGGGACCCCAGTCCCTCTGGAGGTCAGGCCCAGACACAACAATGATCAGGGTCTCCATATTAAAAAGAAACAAAAAACATTACATGTAGTAGGACAAATGATTTCAGATTTGCGACTAAATGTGCAGAGGTATTGTAGGGTTTCCCTGGTGGCTCAGTGGTAAAGAATCCTCCAGGAGAGAGTAGGGACCACACTTCAGACTTGTCCCATCTGAGAGGAGAGGGATGGGGAAGATGTCCTCCCATGCCCCTTTACTTCTGGTGAACCCCAGGACAAAGCCCTGGAATGGGGGTGGCTGCCTGCATGTGGATGTTCCTGGCAAGTGTGGGCAGGGTCCCAGCAGGGCCTCTTCCACTGGCCTTCCTCATCCAGACAACCAGCCCTAGGCAACAGAGCAAAAACCCCAACAACTTGCTCCTCCAGAAACTTAGACCTGAGCCAAAGTTGACCAGGGGAGGTGGTGCAGCCTGGTGGGGCAGACATGGGCTCTGGAGTCAGCCAAACCTGGGGGACGACTCCTGCCCGAGTTGTATGACTTCTGGCGAGTAGTAACCTAATGGCCACAGTTTCTGCCCATAGGGTGCTAGGGGGAATCCTCTGAGGCTTTCTCACCCAGGAATTTCTCTAACACTCAACTAAGTCAGCATCTTTTGCCCCCAAAGCCAACTCTTCTGTGCAGCTCTGCACACAACTCACTTCACACACATGTAAAACACAAACTATCTAGAAGCCCAGCCCCCCTCTACTTGAGAAGATCTGGGAGGACAGTCCTGAGCTGCCATAGGGAACATAGAGAGAGACAAGAAGTGTGTAGGTATAATATCAGGCTCCCGGGCTCCAACAGAGACAAGGCGGCAGCCCACTCCCGGCTGAAAGAGGACTTTAGAACTTCTTTTATCCTCATTTGTTGTTGTTCAGTTGCTCAGTCGTGTCCGACTCTTTCACGACCCCATGGACTATACAGTCCACCAGGCTCCTCTGTCCATGGAATGCTCCAGACAAGAATGCTCCAGACTGGAGTAGGTTGCTATTTCCTTCTCCAGGGGATCTTCCTGACCCAGGGATCAAACCCACATCTTCTGCACTGGCAGGAAGGTTCTTTACCATTGAGCCACCAGGGAAGCCCATTCTCATTTTCAGTTATCCCTTTATTTTTAAATTTCTGGCTGCTTCACACAGCTTTTGGGATCTTAGTTCCCCAGCCAAGAATCAAACCCAGGCCTCCAGCAGTGAAAGACCAGAATCCTAACCACTAAACCGCCAGGGAATTTCCCAGTCATCCTTTTAAAAGTTGGTTTTGCTTTTGTTTCATAACAACCATAATAGAATTGTGCAAGTGCATAATTTATGCATAAGTAAGATACAGATCTCAGGGCGTGTGCTCAAAAATATCTTATTAGTGTGTGATCCAGTAAGTTTGGAGACACTTGGAATAGATCTTTCTCTCTTGGCCTGGGTAACATGCACCTGGCCTCTTTCCTCTCTGGACTCTCGAAACACCCCACCCTGCCTTCAGTCTCAGTCTCTCTTGGTAGAGCTACCGCTTGCTGCAGTTCAGTTCTTAACCTCTCAGGCTGTATAAAGAAAAGTGTAATTTGCGGGGACTTCCCTGGTGGTTCAGTGACTGAGACTCCACACTCTCAATGCAGGTGGCCTGGGTGTGATGCCTGGTCAGGGAACTAGGTCCCACTGTATCCCTCACACCACAACCAAGACCTGCTAAGAAAGAAAGAAATAGACACACATTTTTTTCTAAGTGTGAGACTTCCCTGCTGGTCCAGTGGTTGAGACGTGCCTGCCAGTGAGGGGGATGGGGGTTCGATCCCTGATCCTGGAGGATCGCACATGCCTCAGGGCAACCAAGCCCAAGAGGTGCAGCTACTGAGCCCGCATGCCCTAGAGCCCGTGCTCGGCAGCAAGAGAAACCACCACAATGAGAAGCCCGCCCACCGCAACTATAGAGTAGCTCCACTCGCCACAACTAGTGAAAGCCCACTCTCAGCAACAAAGACTCAGCGTAGCCAGAAACTAAAAATAAATTCTTTTAATTGGAAAAAAAAGTGTAACTTGTTACTTGTATGATCAACACAGGAGGCCCAATCTCGCCCCTTCCCAGCCTTAGATCTCCTTTTCTAGGCCTTTTACCAACCCCAGCATCACATTTCACACCTGTTGTTTCCCTCATCAGAAATTATCTGGGTCTTCCTGTCCGTGATCACAGGCCAAGCCCAGTTTCCAGGATCAGTTTCCAGGAGCCCACCCACTTCCTGAGTCATCTCCCATGGTTCCTGTTTCCTGGCTAGTTCTCCAGCCAGACCATGCGTTTGCAGTCCCCGGAGCAGACCCAGAGTTTCCACCTCTGCTCCTTTTCTTGAGGTTGCCTCGCCCCAGCCCTGTACGTCTAAAATCTCATCTGACTCTGAATCCCAAAGCAGTGACTCCATCTACCTTGATGCTTCCCTGGAGCCTCCAGCAAACATCCTCCGGTGCCCCCCAGAAACTATCTGCATGGCCCCAGCAAGATATCCCAGGTGCTGCTTTGGGTCAGGACTGGCTGCATGTTTTGTGGGCTCAGTGTGTGTGTGTGTGTGCGAGTACTCAGTTGTGTCCAACTCTTTGCGACAATATGTACTATAGTCCACCAGGTTCCTCTGTCCATGGGATTTCCCGGGCAAGAATACTGGATTAAGTTGCTGTTTCCTCCTCCAGGGGATCTTCCCAGCCCAGGAATTGAACCAGCATGTCTTGTGTCTCCTGCATTGGCAGGCAGATTCTTTACCACTGTGCCACATGGGAAGCCCTGTGAGCTCAGTACAAAAGGAAAATATAGCAGCCCTTGTTCAAAAAAAAAGGAAACAGTATCATTAAAGGTACTAAAATATAAAGTTTGTCTTTTCTGCTGAAAGCTCTTTCTTGACCTGTCATGGTGTTTATTTTTTTCTTTTAAACATTGGAGTGTAATTACTTTACAATATAGTGTTAGTTTCTGTTGTACAGGAAAGTGAATCAGCTGTATGTTAACATCTATCCCCTCTTTTTTGGATTTCCTTCACAATCTGGTCATCACAAATGCATTAAGTAGAGTTCCCTATGCTATACAGCAGGTTCTCATTAGTTATCTATTTTATACATAGTATCAGTAGTGTTAGAGGATGAGATGGCTGGATGGCATCACCAATGCAATGCGCTTGATGAACTTGGGCAAACTTTGGAAGATGGTGAGGGACAGGAAGGCCTGGTGTGCTGCAGTCCATGAGGTCACAAACGGTCAGACATGACTGGGCAACTGAACAACAGCATCAATAGTATACGTATGTTGGGCTTCCCTGGTGGCTCAGTGGTAACGAATCTACCTGACAATGCAGGAGACGAGGGTTTGACCTTTGATCCAGGAAGATCTCACATGTGTCGGAGCAACTAAGCCAGTGCGCCACAGCTACTGAGCCTGTGCCCGAGGGCCTGGGAACCACAACTACTAAAGCCCATGCCTAGAGCCTGTGCTCTGCAACGAGAGAAGCCACCACAGTGAGAAGCCCGTGCACCACAACCAGAGGGTAGCCCTCACTTGCTGTAACTGGAGAAAGTCCAGGCAGCAACAAAGAGCCATTGCAGCAATAAATAAATAATAATTTTTAAAAGTCATGTATATATGTCAGTCCCAATTCATCCCATCCCTGCCTTCCCCTCCTTGGTATCCATACATTTGTTTTCTACGTCTGTGTCTCTATTTCTGCTTTGCAAATATCATCTATATGCCACGATGCTTTGCTTTCTGTTTAGTGTTATTGGTCCCTCAGGCTTGCGGATATTGATGGCAGATGCTCACAGGCATCCAGCCAACCTGCTCTCCTCAACTGGGTGCTCACACATCACTGGTTGTCTGATTCCCCTCCCACCATAGCTGCGGGATCAGCATGGAGAGCCACGCATCTCCCTGCCTGTGGGCCTGTGCTCCAACCCCTAGCAGACAGGTGATCCTAAGGGGGATGTGCTAGGTACATGGATCAGGGAGAGCAAGAGCCCTGCCCGAGCTGAGTGGCCCATGATACCAGCCCAGGGGAGAGATGGCTGCCCCCATCCCCTATCCCGAGACACAGCAGGGCCTATGTGCCCAGAACCCTCCAACCAGGGCTGAAAGGGGCAGTGGTTTCTGGGCAGAGGTAAGAAAGGGAGTTGGGAGAGCTCAGGAAACAGGTAGTCAGAGGAGTGGGCAGCCAAAACCACATCTTAGGGAGGTGGCAGAAGACAGTGTGGCATGTGAGACAAGGCCCCAAGCCGCTGGGACGTGCTTCCTTGTCTCATGGGACTTCACTTACAACACAGAAACTCAAAGGGACCTCTCTGATGGTCCAGTGGTTAAGACTGCCCACCACTGCAGGGGATGAGGGTTCGATCCCTGGTCTGGGAACAATGCCACAGGGCAACTAAGCCTGCATGCCATAATTAGAGAACCCCAGGGGCCACAACTAAGACACTATGCAGCCAAAAACAAATTTTAAAAAATTTAAAAAAGCAGGGGGCTCAGGACCAATCCCTGGTCAGAGAACCAAGATCCAACACACCACGGGGCATGGCCAAAAGTTTTTTTTAATTAAAAAAAGAACTCAAAATTATTAAAAACTTAATGCACCCTCATATTCATTACAGTATTATTCACAATAGCCAAGATGTGAAAACAACCTAAGTGTCCATCAACAGATGAGTAAATAAAATGTGGTCTCTATCTATCTACCCCTATCGATCTATAGATAGATACACGGCAGAATATTACTTGGCCATAAAAAGAATGAAACTGTGCCATTTGCAACAGCATGGATGAACCTTGAGGACATTACTCCAAGAGAAATGAGTTAGACAGGGAAAGGCAAATACTGTATGATCTCACTAACACGTGGATTCCAAAGCAAAAACAAAAAAACCACAAAACTGAGCTCACACATACAGGGAACAGACTGGCCAGAGGTGGGACAGTAAGGGGGTGGAGTGGGAATGTGGGTGGGAGGCATGAGTAAAGGTGGCCAAAAGTTAAACTTTCAGCTATAAAATAAGTCAGTCATGGGAATGTATAGCATAGTCACTGTAGTTAATAATCCTGTATTGCATATTTGAAAGTTGATAAAGGTCTTAAGATTCTCATCTCAAGAAAAAAAATTAGTGACAAAGAACAGTGACTGATGTTAATTAGACTTAGCCTGTGGTGAACATTCTGCAATACATACAAAATAGAATCATTATGAAACTAACATCCATCACTTGAAACTAACATATGTTATATATCAATTATATCTCAACTTAAAAAGAAATTTAAAACTTCAAGACAATGTGCAGCAGAGCATTTAACCCCCAGTACAGGACCCTTCTGACCGTGGGGCCCATGACTGCCCTGGTCTCACACCCATGAGTTGGGGCCTGTTTTAGGATATGATTATTAATACATATTGTGTGTGTCAGATTTCTTCTACAAAGTCAGTGCTTGCTCAAGTGCTGTTCACACTGTGGCTGACACACAAGATACCTTTAGGTGATATGTGAGCAGGTATTTAAAATACTTTAGGGACTTCCCTGGCTGTTCAGTGGTTAAGGGGGTGCAGGGCCCATCCCAGTTTGGGGAACAAGATTCTGCATGCTGTATGGCCACTTTTTATAGTTTTCATTTATTGTAATGTGTATTATAAAAATTATGACTATCACATTCAGTCTATAATTTCACAGCGTTACTGCCTTGGTTCAGGCTGCTATAGGAAAAAAAACCCACTATAAACAGAGTGGCTTACCAACAACAGAAATTTATTTAAGATATTTGTTTTTACTATTTCTTTGTGTGGCTGCTCCAGGTCTTGGTTGCAGCATGCAGGATCTTTGATCCTAGCTGTGGCATGTGGGATCTCATTCCCTGACCAAGGATTGAACCTCTGCCCCTGGCATTAGGAGGCCAGAGTCTTAGCCACTGGGCCACCAGGGAAATCCTTAGACTGTGAATTCCTTACAGTCATACATGGCTTGTCTACACATCTCCTCCACTTGCTCCATCAGCCTCCCCCAGCCCTTCCTTTAGGGGCAGCCAATGCTAAATAAATGAATAAACCAATGAATCAGTGGAAAGTTGGACACTCAGAGGTGAAGCCTCTCCTTTGAAATTTTCATTTGCAGAACTTCCTCTGATTAATCAACTTACATAGTATTCATCTACACATTTTAGGAAAAAATTGCCAAAGAAATTAATTATTTTAAAATATACAGAGCTTGTTTTAGGGTAACCTGCCTGCCTCCCTTTTTTGGGTCCTCTCTATGACCACCAAGTTAAAAAACTTGCCTGGTGACAATCATAGCCTAATGCAAAGTGCCATGGGCTCCCAGTTAACCTGGAGGCTGTGTCCTGTGGGCATTCAGAGATGATGCTTTGTGATGTGTATTTCCCCAGGGGGGTGGGTTAGCTTGTACACCTCTCAGGACTAGAAATTGTTAGTTGATATCCTTGGGAGGGGGCTTCCCAAGTGGCTCAGTGGGTAAAGAATCTGCCTGCAATGCAGAATACAGGTTCGATCCCTAGGTTGGGAAGATCCCCTGGAGGAGGGCATGGCAACCCACCCCAGTATCCTTGCCTGGAGAATCCCATGGACAGAGGAGACTGGCGGGCTATAGTACATAGGGTTCCAAAGAGTCAGACACAACTGAAGCAACTAGCCATGCATGTACCCTTGGGAGGTCCTCAGTGAACAAATGGCCAAAGTTTTACCACCAAAAAGTTGTCAGTCCTTAGAGAAATGATCTCCAGCTTCACCTTTCAACCAAATCTCACCTTGTCAAACAGCAGAGCCACAAATTTTTTAAAAGGACCAAGACTGAAATGTCACCCATGACAAGTATTTTGGAGGCAAGGTTTTTTGAAAATGGAGAAAAATGAGAAACACATTCTTACTGGTTATAGATCAAAGCCACGACCTACAGCTTCACTGTTCTTTGCCAGGTGGCCTTTTTTTGAATTATTATTAATATGTGTTTATATGGGTAATTTTCTGTTGATTTTTAATCTGACAGAAAGGACATTCCTGGCATGCTGTTTGCAATCTCCTGGAACATATCACTAATATTCTCTTTATTTTTTTAGGAAAAACTTTATTTTGAAGTTTCAAGGTAAGCATCTTGAGTGAACTGGCACATTTCAGAGCTTACTCATCACATAAAAGCAAGAGACGGGTTAATAGGACTTCCCTGGTGGTCAGGTGGCTAAGACTCCATGCCCCCAATGCACGGGGCCTGGGTTTGATCCCTGATCAGGGAACTAGATTCAACATGCAACTAAAGATCCAGCATGTCTCATCTAAAAAGAACCCACATGCTGCAACTAAGACCTGGCACAGCTAGAGAAATAAATACTTTTAAAAAGAGAGAGAGATGGATTCACACGTTCATTGTGAAAATCCGAACATTACAGATATGGGTGACTCAGAAAATGAAAGTGCCCCCATAATTATGCTTTCTAAATATAATCAGTGTTTCTAGTGGTTGGTACATTCTTCCAGATTTGTCTGTGCTTGTGTGTAAAGATCTACCATGTAAGAGGACTTTTTGAAATGATTCCCTAGTAGTCCAGTGGTTGGAACTCTGAGCTTCCACAGCAGGGGCATGGGTTCAGTCCTGGTTAGGGAACTATCAATAGAATCCCTCATGCTGTGAGCCATGGCCAAATAAATAAATAATTAAATAAAATGATTCATCAGATTTGTATTTTTGTCAGACTCAGTAGAATGCTGTAATTCTGAAAGTCTGCTAAATCTGATGTTTTCCTCATTACCACAGGACAGAAAGTTGATTTTCACCAACTCCCAGGAAATGGCCACCTCTTCTCTGAGACCATCCCATGCTCGCTGCCCACAACCCACAGCCTGTCTGCCTATCCCAGCTGTGGGCTCTGCTGTTGATGCCCATGGGCCTGACTGGGCCCACCCACCTGGCCTGAAAGGTGAACCCCAGCATGCATGCTAAGTTGCTTCAGTCTTGTCCAACTCTTTGTGACCCTATGGACCATAGCCCACCAGGCTCCTCTGTCCATGGGATTCTCCAGGCAAGAATTCTGGAGTGGGTTGCCATGCCCTCCTCCAGGGGATCTTCTTGACCCAGGGATCAAACCTGCGTCTCTTAATGTCTCCTGCATTGGCAGTTGGGCTCTTTACCACTAATACCACATGAGAAGCCCCTTTAAGGTGAGCCCGGGCAGATCCAGTTTATCCACTGACCACATCCTCACAGGAAAACTTTGGATTCTAGGGAAAAAAATTACTTTGCTCCAAAGCATACAAAAAAAAAAAAACAACCCTGTATAATCAAAATGAATACAAGTTTAATTAAATGCCTACAAAGTGAACCATTATGTCAGCTACATTAATTGGTAAATTTAGTATTTATAATAATTTCATTACATTTGAAAAATGAAAGTAACATTTTCTCCTGTGCAAGAGTGTGTGGAGATCACCATAAAATAAACACGTGCTGTTCATATCCTATGATTTTAAAAAGCAAAATTATTAAAGCCAGTTAAAAATACTTTGCAATAAAAAATATATACAACATATATATGAGTATATTATATGTATATATATATGCATACATCTATCACAGTCACTGTGGGTTGTATTTAACATGTTTGATACGTTATTTTTCAAATTTATTTATTTTTGGCTGTGCTAGGTCTTTTTTGGTGTGTGGAGCTTTTCTCTAGCTGTGGTGCACAGGCTTCTCATCGCGGAGCATGGGTTCTAGGGCCCTCTGGCTTCAGTAGTTTTTGCACAGGGGCTCCGTAGTTGCGGTTCCTAGGCTCTAGAGCACAGACTCAATAGTTGTGATGCACAGGCTTAGTTGCTCTGCAGCATGTGGGATCCTCCTGGATCAGGGACGCAACCCACGTCTCCTTCATTGGTAGACAGATTCCTTACCACTGAGCCACCAGGGCAGCCCTTGATGTGTTATTGAACAGAGTCTTTAAACGTAAGCACAGGGCCCAGGGACCGCCCAGGTTCTCATGAGGTGCAGACCACCCGCAAGGAGCCTTGTGCTCAGTCAGCATCCCTTTCTGCAGGCAAGGGATAGGAGGAGTCCAGAGGAAGTTCTTGAATCATCTCTAAAAATAGTCCCTATCATGTGGGGCAGGATATTAATGGTCTGGGAATCAGGAAATTCAGAGGTAGAGTTTAGAAAACTGGCAAAAATGGAATCCCACAGCCTAGAAGGGGTTCTCAAGTCTCTGTTGGCCTTCTTGAAAAATGTCAAGTTCTTTCATTAGAGCCAATGTCTTTATTGGCCTAGATCCCCACTGAAGTTCAGTGAACATTCAGAAGAAAATTGCTCTATGGCAAAACCAATACAGTATTGTAAAGTAAAATAGAATAAAAATAAAAAACTATTCACAAAAAAATAAAAAAACAAATAAATAAATAAAAAATAAAAATCCTAACGCAACATATGTAACAAAGAGCATACTTTTTTCTTTTTGGCTGCACTAGGTCTTGGTTGTGGCACATGGAGTCTTTGTTGACGCATGAAGGATCTTTAGTTGGGGCATGTGGGCTCTAGTTCCCTGACCAGGGATCAAACCCTGGGCCCCCAGCATTGGGAGCATGGAGTCTTAGCCACTGAACCACCAGGGAAGGGCTAAAAGCACATATCAAGAGTATGGCCGAATGACTTATTACCTAGATGGTAGATAGACAGATTAGACAGATAGACAGACAGACGATAGAAAGACCCCGCTCCCCAGGTTAGCACCACCCAGATCACCACCGACTATCTCTATCACTTCAGAAGTCTCCCTCTGCTCCCCCCCAGGTCAAATCCTTCTATCCAAGGTAACCGCCATTCAGATGTCCATCACAGGTTAGTTTTGCCGGTTCCTGAATTTCTTATAAATGGAATCCTGCAGGACGTACACCTTGGGGATGTCTTGCTCAGCATGACATCTGTGAGATTTGTCTCTCTGCTTGAGACTGATTATAGGCCTTTCGGGTGTTCAGAGTCAGGTTTGCATGTTGCCCCACACACCTGTTACCGCCTGTCCCACAGTCCCTTCCGAGACCATGCAAAAATCTCTCACCTTCCTCCTTCCTGTATAAATGGACAAACAAAAGCCCATTTTTTACAAGGTAAATGTAATTTTTTCCTAAGTACAAAAATTACACATCCTCATTTTAAAAAGAAAGAAATTCTAGCCTTGAGAATCTTGCATGGCTTACCCAAACACAGCCAATAGATCGGCTGGCCAGTGGCCTTTGACTGTGTAGCCTGGCTCTGAACAAACAACTGGGTCAGTCACATTCTGCATCTCAGGAATGTGACCTCTCGAACTCAGAGGGAAGTTGCATTTGCCAGTGATGCTGGTCCCACCTGGACTGTGTGTGGTACCACTGGGACCCTCCCCCAGGCCCGAGGGGCCTATTTCCCCAGGTGCCATGCTTCTTGGTCCCAACTCAGGACAGCTCTCAGAGGCCAGCCCAGGAGAATAAAATCTGTCACTGCTTCCACTTTTTCCCCTTCTGTTTGCCATGAAGTGATGAGACCGGAGGCCATAATCTTAGTTTTTTGAATATTGAGTTTCAAGACAGCATTTTCCACTCTCCTTTTTCACCTTCATCAAGAGGCCCCATGCCCCAAGATTCTCTAAACATTCCCACCTCTTCACCTTTGCTTCTACCCACTCTACCTGCTGAGGTCCAACTCTTTTACCAGCTCTTCTCCAAACCCTTCCAAGAATCCCCAGGCCACTGTCACAGTATTTTCTTTGTATAATGACGATAACATTTGCCATTAGCTGCCTTGCGCTAAGGCTTAACTAGGTGAACTAGCTATAAAAATGCCTCTTTGGTTTAAAAAAAAAAAAAGTGAGTGGCATGTCCTCAAGGCTTGGCAACTTGTAAAATGTCTCTCATTCCTCCAACTTGGAGAAACTTATCATTCCTATAGATGAGTCAGTAGAGGGAAGAGTTAATTGATTGGCTTAGATTTGGGGAAAATGCAGAGAAGGGATTTGTATCACCTGGCTCTCCCTCTCCTGGGATGAGCAAGCCTAAATGGAGACCCCACACAGTGCCATCCCAGGAAAGCCCTTCAACATCCCCCCACTTTCCCAAGGTTGAGGAAGGGATGGGGAGACGGTCCCTCTGCACAGCACTAGGGCCATTCACAGGGCTGTTTCCCCTCCCCCACCTCCACCCCCCGGAGAGAGGCGGGAGACAAGGACTCCCACACAATGTCCCCATTGACACTTGTGGCCAAGTTGGGGCTGGGTGCCATGGAAACCTCTCTTGGGAGCAGAAAGGGAAAGCAATAACTCAGGCCTCCCACACTGAGCCCATTGTCCCCTGAGCCGACCTCCCTCAGCGGGCCCTTATCACTGCTCTCCTCTGCCAGGCCTCGGCTCCAGGCTCCACACCTCACTAGAGGCACCCACTTTCCCCCTGCTGGCCCCCCCGGGGAGCCACCACCCGTCCTGCTCTCCCTACACACACCGCGTGAAACCCAAGGCAGCCTAGGAATGAGGCCAGGGAGCTCATTTCCCAGCCACCCTGATCCCTGACAGCGGAGGAGACGCCAGGCAGGGGGGCCCAGGAGGCTGGTAGGTCACGGCACTACAGGCTCTGTCCTCTGGTTGGGGCAGTTTTATGCCCAGAGTATGCCAACTGCTGTGTCCCATTGGCCTAGAGGAGGAAAGCCAGACTCCGGAACTGGCCTTGGGGCACTAGAGTAAACCCATCTGGGCCACCCAGGCCTGGGCTCAGCTGAGACCCAGCCCATAATCTTCTCACCTGAGTCTTGAAAACTGCTCCCTGGTTGTCGCTCGAACCATCGCCTCCCTCCCAGGGCTCCTGGAGCCTAGGCCTGGCTGTATGAATCTAAAAAGAGGCCTGAGGGTTCCCCTGGTGGCTCAGTGGCAAAGAATCCACCTGCCAATCCACAAGTGTCAATGGGGACATTGTGTGGGAGCCCTTCTCTCCCACCTCTCCCCGTGGGTTCTATCTCTGATCCTAGAAGATCCCACACACGGCGGAGTGCCGCCCCTTAGCCGGAGTGCCGCCACTATCGAGCCTGCGGTCTAGAGCTGGGAGCTGCAACTCCTGAGCCCATGGGCCACGGCTACTGAAGCCTTAGAGCCCATGCTCCACAAGAGGAGACGTTGCAATGAGAAGCCCGGGTACTGCAACTAGAGACTGGCCCCCGCTCACCACAATTAGAGAAAAGTCCATGCAGCAGTCAAAAAATAAAATTTTAAAAAATAAGCAAAAAATAAAAAGAGGCCTGAGAAGAGCTTCCCTGGTGTCTCAGTGGTAAAGAATTCCCAGGCAATGCAGGAGCTGCAGGAGACGTAGGTTCAATCCCTGGGTCAGAAAGATCCCCTGGAGGAGGGGATGGCAACCCACTCTGGTGTTCTTGCCTGGAGAATCCCAGGGACAGAGAAGCCTGGCGGGCTATAGTCCATGGGGTCGCAAGAGTTGGACATGACTTAGTGATTAAACGATGAACAACCGCTAGATGACAGAACTTGGTGCCCACAGCACCCCTTCTCACCAGCTGTCACGTGAGTGACATAATGATATCACCAACAAGGGCACCGCCTTCAGGCAAAACCCCTGAGGCCCTCAGGCAGGGGGTGGGGTGAGGTGTCCAGATGGACAACCGAGGAGCCTGGGCTTCAGATGGGTGCAGGGACGTGGGAGAGCTTCAATCCCAGCTGGATGACCTGGGAGAAGTTAGGTAACCTCCGTGAGCCTCAGCTTTACCATCTGTAAAAAAGAGCAGTAAAAACTTTTGACAAAGGACTTCCCTGGTGGTCCAGTGGCTAAGACTGAGTTCCCAAATCAGGGGGCCTGGGTTCCATCCCTGGTCAGGAAATGAGATCACACATGCCGCAACTAAGACCTGACACAGCCAAATGAACAAATAAACATTAAAAAAAATGAAAACCAAAACTTTCGGCACACCTTACTAGGACGTGGTGAGGACTTGACAGGATGGTAAAGAGTGCACACTAAGTTGCCTCAGTCACATCTGTCTCTTTGTGACACAATGGACTATAGCCTGCCAGGCTTCTCTGTCCCTGGGATTCTCCAGGCAAAGATACTGGAGTGGGTCGCCATGCCCTCCTCCAGGGGATATTCCCAACCCAGGGATTGAACCTGCATCTCTTGCGTCTCCTGCCTTGGCAGTGGGGTTCTTTACAACTAGTGCCACCTGGGAAGCCCAGCAGGGCACAGAGAGCACACTGGAGGAATGGACCAGATGCTACTATTATCCATTTGACAACCTTTAACCCCCACAACTCTGGGCACTGTGTCAGGTGCTTGGGGCTAAAAGAGCCACAGGGAGCAAGGGACAGCCATCAAGTGACCCCCCAGAGAGGCCCAACCCCCCCTCTACCCCGAGGGAGGAGTCCCTGAGGGAGGGCGAAGCAGCAAATGATGGGGTGGCAAGGGAGCATGTGGTCCCCGGCAAGAGACCCCCCCTAACATTCCCACTGGGGTTTTACACGGGGTGGCTGGTTAGTTCCTGGAATGTCTAAGAAAAACAAACTGGTTATTCTGAGTGAAATTGCAGCCTGGCTAAGGCGGGTGGGTCTGCTTTAAATTAAACACAGCGTTGCTGAGATTCTTTTCATTTCGTGGCCACTGCTGATCAGCAGAGACGTTACCTCACCTCACCTTCCTGCTCTGAGATGGGGAGGCTGATAGGGAGTGGTTCAGGGGCTGGGACGAGCTGGAGGAGGCTGATGAGGCCTTCCCCTCCAGGTTCCTGGGAGCCAGAGGTGGGAAGCCCACCCTCCTCCAACAGCTCAGTCTACCTCTAGGGCTGAGGGTTCTAAAATGTGGGAGCACAGAGATGATCGTAAGTGCATTCAACTTCGTCCTTGGTATTTAGCTGAGGAATTACAGCATTTGCAAATACACTGCTTTCCCAGGAGTACTTGAAAAAAACTCGGCGGCAGTTTTACAAGTCCAAGGTTGGTCCCTTTCAAACATTTAGGCACTGGGTGGCCGGGCCTCCTGGCTCCTCCCAGGACTCCAGCTGCTTTAGCTGGCAAGCCGATGGAGAGGCCAGCGTCCCCATGGGGTGCCTTGGTCAAGGGTGGAGTTACCTTCTGGTTTTGGAAAGTGCTTTTGACCAGGCTTGCCAGCTCATGAAGTCCTAGAAAATTCCAGAGTGTTGGAGTCAGGCAGACCTGAGTTTGTGAGGACCAGATCCCTAGGTAAAGATTGCCTAATGTTAGACCTAGGATGTGTGCATGCTCGGTCACTGAGTCTTTGCAACCCCATGGACTGTAGCCCACCGGGCTCCTCTGTCAGTGGGATTTCCCAGGAAAGAATACTGGAGTGGGTTGCCATTTCCTTCCCCAGGGGATCTTCCTGACCCAAGAGTTGAACCGGAGTCTTCTGCATCTCCTTCATTGACAGGCGGATTCTTTACCACTGCACCACTGAGAAACCCTAAAACTTGAATAGACTCATCTTTAAAATGCCGATAAGAGCAGAAGGCCCTGGGGGTCCAGTGGTTAGCACTCCATGCTTTTCAGTGCCAAGGGCCCCAGTTCAGTCCCTGATTGGGGAAAAAATAAAAATAATACAGTAAAATGGGGGGACTTCCCTGGTGGCCCAGTGGTTAAGACTGTGCTGCCAATGCAGGGGGCCCAGGTTCAATCTCTGGTCAGGGAACCGTATTCTACATGAGCAACTATTCACAAGGCGCAACCACAAGATCCTGCGTGTCACAGCTAAGACCTGGCACAGCCAAATAAATAATAAATAAATATTAAAAAGCAATAAAACAATATGGGAACAAGGGACCCTACTTCTCAGGGTTGTTACATGGATTAAATGCAAACGTGTGCATAATGTTCTTTTGTTTCAAATTAAATGTATCCCTAGTTTTTTGGTTGTAAGAAACAGAAACTTCCTCAAGCTGCTGTATGTAAAAGGGAAACTTTTTCTATGGAATTCAGGGACTTTCATGAAAACAGGCCCCCAGTCCCTCTCAGAGAGCTGAAACTAGGACCTGAAAATGAATTTGCTGTGTTCCTCATCCTGCTTTGTCTCCACATGTGCTTGGGTGGCCACTTCCTGCGGTCTCAGACCATCTCCTCTCCCTGCAGACCACCTTTCAAAGAGAAAGACCTGTTTACTCACCAGCCTTGGCTTGACATCATTTCCTCACGTTAGGTCCATAGTCGGTGCTCAATAAAGAATAGCCGGTTTCTACTGTGTTTCTTTGATTTGTATGTCAATAGTAATGCACTTGGAGAAGGAAATGGCAGCCCACTCCAGTACTCTTGCCTGGAGAATCCCAGGGATGGGGGAGCCTGGTTGGCTTCCATCTATGGGATCGCACAGAGTTGGACACGATTGAAGCGACTTAGCAGCAGCAGCAGTAATGCACTATGCTATGGGGTAACTAAGCCACTGGGCCACAGCTACTGAGCCAACACTGTAGAGCTTTCGAGCCATGACCACTGGCCCTGTGTGCCTAGAGCCTGTGCTCCCGGAGAAGAGAAACCACTGCAATAAGAAGCCTGTGCATAGCAACAAAGAGTAGCCCCCACTCGCTGCAACTAGAGAAAGTCTACGCACAGCAATGAAGACCCAACACAGCCAAAAATAAAAATAAATAAATAAATAATTTAAAAAACAAAACAAACTAACACAAATAGTAACGTGCTGAATATTCCCTTCATCTCTCCAAATGCATTCTCTCTTCTCCACTGTGCTCTGTGCAGGAGCTGACCTGCATCAGTTGTCAATGGATCTCCCTCCCCTTCTGGGCTCTGGCTGACTTCAGCCCACAGCAGACACCAGCAGGAAATAGCAGGGGACTTGGAAAGTACCAGCAGAGTGTTGACTATTCTAACGCCCTTGCCAGCGGAGGATGGCTTGGCAGCTGTACACCTGGTTCCTACATGGAAGGCCCCAGCCGCTTTCCAGCAACCCCATCCTTCAGCTACAGGCCTCGCTGGGTTGTTTTAACCACTTCCTCTCCTGGTCCCTTCAAGCTGACAGTGCTGATGGTGCTGCATGTTTCTATCCTGGAGATGGTGCCTCATCCTTTTTGTTTTCCTTTCATCTCGCCCATGTGTCTAAAATTTGTCTGTTTATCATGTTCTCTCCAATAACACAGCTGTAACTTTGTTGCCGTCTCTCTCTTGCTGGGACTCAGATGACACCATGAGTCAAGGAGGGGAGTTGTCTCCCTGCTCCACCTCCCACTCTGGCTCTGGCAGGAAGTGGATAAACAACTAGAAGGTCTTTGAGATAAACATTATACACAAGGTATCCAAAATCAAGATCGCCAGGATTCTTTTGACAGGGAAAAATAATACATGTGCTAGGGTGGGGAGTGGGGAGGGTACTTCTTTTGGAAGAAACTCTCCATTTTCCTGGGAGAATGTGACCCACATAGTTCAGTTCATTTCAGTTGCTCAGTTGTGTCCAGCTCTGCGATCCCATAGACTACAGCATGCCAGGCTTCCCTGTCCATCACCAACTCCCCGAATTTGCTCAAAACGCATGTCCATTGAGTCAGTGATGCCATCCAATCATCTCATCCTCTGTCGTCCCCTTCTCTTCTTGCCTTCAATCTTTCCCAGCATCAGGGTCTTTTCAAATGAGTCAGTTCTTCCCATCAGGTGGCCAAAGCATTGGAGTTTCAGTTTTAGCATCAGTCCTTCCAATGAATAGTCGGGACTGATTTCCTTTAGGATTGACAGGTTGGATCTCCTTGCAGTCCAAGGGACTCTCAAGAGACTTCTCCAACACTATACTTCGAAAGCATCAATTCTTCAGCACTCAGCTTTCTTTATAGTTCAACTCTCACATCCATATATGACTACTGGAAAAACCATAGCTTTGATTAGACGGACCTTTGTTGGCAAAGTAATGTCTCTGCTTTTTAATATGCTATCTAGTTTGGTCATAACTTTTCTTCCAAAGAGTAAGCATCTTTTAATATCATGGCTGTAGTCACCAACTGCAGTGATTTTGGAGCTCAAGATAATAAAGTCTGTCACTGTTTCAACTGTTTCCCCATCTATTTGCCATGAAGTGATGGGACCAGATGCCACAATCTTAGTTTTCTGAATGCTGTTTTAAGCCAACTTTTAAATTCTCCTCTTTCACTTTTATCAAGAGGCTCTTTAGTTCTTCTTAACTTTCTGCCATAAGGGTGGTGTCATCTGCATATCTGAGATTATTGATATTTCTCCTGGCAATCTTGATTCCAGCTTGTGATTTATCCAGCCCAGTATTTCTCATGATGTACTCTGCATATAAGTTAAATAAGCAGGGTGACAATATACAGCCTTGATGTACTCCTTTTCCTATTTGGAACCAGTCTGTTGTTCCATGTCCACTTTTAACTGTTGCTTCCTGACCTGTGTACAGGTTTCTCAAGAGGCAGGTCAGGTGGTCTGGTATTCCCATCTCTTTAAGAACTTTCCACAGTTTGCTGTGATCCACATAGTCAAAGGCTTCAGCGTACTCAATGAAGCAGAAGTAGATGTTTTTCTGGAGTTCTCTTGCTTTTTCCATGATCTAATTTGATCTCTGGTTCCTCTGCCTTTTCTAAATCCAGCTTGAACATCTGAAAGTTCTCAGTTCACATACTGTTGAAGCCTGGCTTGGAGAATTTTGAGCATTACTTTGCTAGTGTGTGAGATGAGTGCAATTGTGTGGTAGTTTGAGCATTCTTTGGCATTGCCTTTCTTTGGGATTGGAATGAAAACTGACCTTTTCCAGTCCTGTTGCCACTGCTGAGGTTTCCAAATTTGCTGGCATACTGAGTGCAGCACTTTTACAGCATCATCTTTTAGGATCTGAAAAGCTCAACTGATTCCATCACCTCCACTAGCTTTGTTCGTAGTGATGCTTTCTAAGGCCCACTTGACTTCACATTGCAGGATGTCTGGCTCTAGATGAGTGATCATACCACCATGATTATCTGGGTTGTGAAAATCTTTTTTGTATAGTTTTTCTGTATATTCTTGCCACCTCTTCTTAATATCTTCTGTTTTCTGTTAGGTCCATACCATTTCTGTCCTTTATTGTGCCCATCTTTGCATGAAATATTCCCTTGGTGTCTCTAATTTTCTTGAAGAGATCTCTAGTCTTTGCCATTCCAAAGAGTTGGAAATATGCATATGCTACCAATTCAGTTAGGGCTCTCTCTCTTAGAACATAGCTACCAGAAAGCAAGCAGTCATATAGGTTGTGAACAGAGGGTTTTTGTTTTTTTTTAAGGTGTATTTATTTTGTTTTGGCTGTGTTGGGTCTCCGTTCATGCAGCTGGGCCTTCTCCAGCTGCGGTGAGCGGGGGCTACTCTTGGTTGTGATGGCGGGCTTCTCCCTGCAGTGGCTCCCCTCGTTGCAGAGCAGGGGCTCTAGGGCACAGGCTTCAGAAGCTATGGCATGTGGGCTCAGTGTTTCGGTTCCTGTTCTAGAGCGCTGGCCCAGTAGCCGTGCCTCATGGGCTTAGTTGCTCTGAGGCATGTGGGATCTTCCCGGAGCAGGGATCAAACCCCTGTCTCCGTCTTTCCCTTTCCTTTTCCAGTTTGGCCCGCACACGTCTCACTTTGGGCTTTGACCACAACCACAGCCGAGGATAGACCTCCCTGTCTCCAGTCTCTTGTCCAGTCTGTTCCACAGCTCACTGTCAGATTCATCTCGGTTTCACTCAGGCTTATAGAAGTCAAGTCCCACATCAGAAGCATTCCATGGCTTCCTGGTGAAGTATCTGAAAGCTTCAGCCGACCTTCAAGGCCTCTGCATTTCGTCCCCAACTCAACTTTCTGGCCAATCCCCCCACCACCAGCACACCCAGGAACTTCCTGCTCCTGACCAATCAGGTTCTATGCTGACCTGCCAATCCTCAGTCTTCCCCTCCTCCATCTTTTCGTCCACATGTAGTCCAAATCCCAGCTCTCAGGACTTCCCTGCTGGTGCAGTGGATCAGCATCCTCCTGCCAATGTAGGGGACATGGATTTGATCCCTGGTCTGGGAAGATCCCCCATGCCACAGAGCAGCTAAGCCCTTGTGCCGCAACTACTGAGCCTGCGCTCTAGAGCCTGTGTTTTGCGGCAAGAGATGCTCTCGCAATGACAGCCTTACGTACTGAAAGGAGGAGTGGTCCCCACTTGCTGCAACTAGAGAAAGCCCTCACACAGCAAGAAGACGCAGCGCAACCACATACAAAAAAAAAAAAAGAAAACACCAGAGATTAAACAACAAACAATTCCCACCCCCAGGTAAGCGTCCCTGCCCCTCAGCCAGAGGTGATGTCTCTCAGTGAACTCCCACTATCCAGAAAGGACGGTGCCGAGTCCAGGCGGGAAAGCTGAGGGAAGGATAAGTGAGTTCCCATCAATGAAAGAGCCTGTGCTTGCCCACTTGGATAGCTCTCGTGGTCACTTAGGGGAACTTGGGTGTGCCTCCCTGTGCAGAAGTTCAGCAAACTCCATCCCAGGGAAGCCAAGGGGTTGACCCTTGGTGTTGTCTCCTCTTCACTCCATTCTTTGGTTTCACTCTCTGCTTCCATCACGTGGTGGTGCCAGTGGCTTCTCTCCCTCTGGCTCTCCCATCTGAGTCAAAGGTCAAAGTTTAAGTCAGCATCTCGTAGATTCCTGGAGACTGGGCTGATCTCCATTCACTGGATATCTTGACCAAGTACCAGGAAGAGCTTCCTCTAAGAGGTGCACTCACAGCATGATCTGCTTATCCTCAGATGGGGAGTCCCAACCTGGCCCATGGAAGGTCAGGACACCTCCTGCCTTCTTCCACCCATATAGAAAGCCCAAGTCTTCTCCTACCCTTGAAGTTAAGCCTCAGTTGGCTTCAACCATCTTTGGTTACACACACACACAGAGCCTTGAATATTCATAACACTTTTGATCATCCATCCCAGACTTTGTAATTGCCTTGACTATAAACAAATGCCTTTACAACACTGTTACAATGAATATCACGCAATTACTTTTTGGCAATGGATTATGCATGTGTTAAGAAACCATAGATTCATAAATTCCTTTTTATCCCTGAGAGAATGCCAGAACAATTAGCTACACATGAGATGGTCATCACTTACAATACAAACTGGAAACAAAAAGAACTTGAATATTGCCACTACTTGTCTATTAGATTGGCCAATACACTAAACAAAAACAAGACTAAATGTTGACGAGGATGTGGGGTAGCCGAAGCGCTCTTTTGTTGCTGGGGGGGATGCAGAATGCACCATACTTTAGAAGACGATTTGACAGTTTCTGGGTCTCTGTTACAGGGAATTGCTCCACGTGGTGCTGTACTTTTGGTGGATCCATGAGAGGAGGGAAATTCAGGAGCCTCCTAGGTCCCCAGCCTGGTGACTTTGTGCATTACCTTTTTGTAAGAGCATTAAAATCACTGCAGATGGTGACTGCAGCCATGAAATTAAAAGACGCTTACTCTTTGGAACGATAGTTATGACCAACCTAGATAGCATGTTGAAAAGCAGAGACATTACTTTGCCAACAAAGGTCTGTCTAGTCAAGGCTATGGTTTTTCCAGTGGTCACGTATGGATGTGAGTTGGACTGTGAAGAAAGCTGAGCGCCAAAGAATTGATGCTTTTGAACTGTGGTATTGGAGAAGACTCTTAAGAGTCCCTTGAACTGCAAGGAGATCCAACCAGTCTATTCTGAAGGAGATCAGCCCTGGGTGTTCTTTGGAAGGAATGATGCTAAAGCTGAAACTCCAGTACTTTGGCCACTTCATGCGAAGAGTTGACTCATTGGAAAAGATTCTGATGCTGGGAGGGATTGGGGACAGGAGGAAAAGGGGACGACAGAGGATGAGATGACTGGATGGCATCACCAACTCAATGGACGTGAGTTTGAGTGAACTCCAGGAGTTGGTGATGGACAGGGAGGCCTGGCGTGCTGCGATTCATGGTCCCAAAGAACTGGACACGACTGAAAGACTGAACTGAACTGATTAGCTGTCTTGTGACATCACCAGGCATTAGCAATCCTAGATCTATGATATTCAAAATAAGATTTAGGATAAAGATAGAAAATTAAACAGAGTTCAATAATTTATGTTAAAAAAAAGGAAATTAAATTAGAATATTTTTAAGGTGTGAAAAAAAAAAGAGGGCTTCCCTAGAGGCTCAGTGGTAAAGAATTCACTTGCCAATGCAGGAGACATGGGTTCAATCCCTAATCCAGGAAGATCCCACATGTCACGGAGCAACTAAGCCCGCAACAACTGAGCCTGTGCTCTAGAGCCTGGGAGCCACAATTAGTGAAGCCTGTGTGCCCTAGAGCCCGTGTTCCACAAGAGAATCGTGTGCACTGCAGCTAGAAGTAGCCCCTGCTCTGCACAACTAGAGAAAAGTCAGAAAGATCTAGCACAGACAAAAATAGAAAGAAAGAAATATAACTATTTTTTTAAAAAAATAGAGAATATACCAGTCGTTAGAGCCAGTGGTTTTCCTGTTGTTGCTGTTTTGTTCTGGAGTTTTTTTGGCTGCGCTGGGTCTTAGTTCTGACATGCAAGGCTCTCTAGTTGCAGAACACAGGATCAGTAATTGCCAACCTCAGGTTTCTCTGTTGTGGTTCTCAGGCTTAGTTGCCCTGTGGCATGTGGAATCTTAGTTCCCCAACCAGGGATTGACCTGTGTCCCCTGCATTAGAAGGCAGATTCTTAACCACTGGACCAGCAGGAAGTCCCAGAGCCAGTGTTAAATTTACTAAGTCATGCCAAACTAATTTCATTTTCTTTCTTTATAGAGTCACCAGGCTGATAGACAGACAGTCCAGGAGCATTAGGTGAAGTGTATCAGTTTCCAGTGGCAGATCATAAAGTCCCTCATAGTAGCTGGGATAGGCATTAGCACTGTGCACAAAGACTCCATCTCTCCTCCTCTCACCCATGTAGTGAAGCTGAATCTGGCCTCTGAACCCCAGCACTGAACTAAATCTCAGAGTTTTGGGTGAAGTAGAAAAGAATAGCATTATTGCTTCGCCAGGCAAACAGGGCCACTGTGGGCTAATGCTCTTAAAACTGTGTGATCCAACTTGGAGGAGCTAGTGAGAAGTAACGGTTCAAAGAGGGCATGATCAGCTTGTGGACATTCTTCTGCTTGGTTGGTGCGAGATAAGTGGGAGTCAGCATCCTCCACCTTCTTGTTCCAACCCTTCTGGTATCTTTGTGCTTGTGGGCAGTCTAGTGTCATTAACCTTTAACTTCGCCCACCTGGTGGGGGTTTCAGTATCTGCAAAACAGTTCAAAGATATTGTGTGTATCCCCTGATGGGAAGCCAGAACCTTGTCCCAAGCCAGCACTGTTGTTTCTTTTGGGTGTTACTTCCCTATCTCTGTCTCTGGAATCTGTCTGCAATGCAGGAAACCCAGGTTCGATCCCTGGGTTGGAAAGAGCCCCTGGAGAAGAAAATGGCAAACAACTCCAATATTCTTGCCAGGAGAATCCTCATGGACAGAAGAGCCTGGTGGGCTACAGTCCATGAGGTCCCAAAGAATTGGACACAACTGAGCAACTGACACTTTCACTTTCAATCCTGTCTCTGCAACCCCTTCCTTCCCTAATTAGCAGCTATTTGAAACTGCTGTAGGAACTCAGGGAAGGTCATGGAGACAGAAGGAAGTCTATTTCCTGTAATCAAAGAAATGGAGAACAGGGACTTTCCTGGTGGTCCAATGACTAAGACCATGCGCCCAATGCAGGGGGCCAGGGTTTGATCCCTACTTAGGGAACTACATCCCACATACGACAGCTGAGTTTGTGTGCCTCACCTTAAGAGCCTGCATGCTGTAACAAAGATCAAAAATCCCAGGTGATGCAACTAAGACCTGGCACAGCCAAATAAATTCACAAATATTAAAAAACAAATGCCAGGCTCGATGAAGCACAAACTAGAATCAAGATTGCTGGGAGAAATATCAATAACCTCAGATATGCAGATGACACCACCCTTATCGCAGAAAGCAAAGAGGAACTAAAGAGCCTCTTGATGAAAGTGAAAGAGGAGAGTGAAAAATCTGGCTTAAAACTCAACATTCAAAAAACGAAGATCATGGCATCCGGTCCCATCACTTCATGGAAAATAGATGGGGAAACAATGGAAACAGTGAGAGACTTAACTTGAGGGGGGCTCCAAAATCACTGCAGATGGTGACTGCAGCCATGAAACTAAAAGAGGTTTGCTCCTTGGAAAAAAAGCTATGACCAAGCTAGACACCACATTAAAAAGCAGAGACATTACTTTGCTGACTCTGATTACTGGTTTTTCCAGTAATCATGTATGAATGTAAGAGTCGGACCATAAAGAAAGCTGAGTGCTGAAGAACTGATGCTTTTGAACCGTGGTGTTGGAGAAGACTCTTGAGAGTCTCTTGGACTGCAAGGAGATCAAACCATTCAATCCTAATGGAAATCAGTCTTGAATATTCATTGGAAAAACTGATGCTGAAGCTGAAACTCCAGTACTCTGGCCACCTGAGCAAAGAACTGACTCATTTGAAAAGACCCTGATGCTGGGAAAGATTGAAGGTAGGAGGAGAAGGGGATGTTGAAGGATGAGAAGGTTGGATGACATCACCAACTTGATGAACATGAGTTTGAGCAAGCTCCAGGAGTTGGTAATGGACATGGTAGCCTGACATGCTGCAGTCCACAGGGTCACAAAGAGTCAGACATAACTGACAGACTGAACTGAAAAAAGCAAACTTTCAAACTGTATGGAGGAGCTGGAAAGCTTTGAGCAAATACTAAAAATGTATTTGCTCCACTCTTGATGAAGGTTACTGGTTGGGGCATAGATATGGATAACTGTGATATTGAATGGTTTGCCTTGGAGATGAACAGAGATCATTCTGTCGTTTTTGAGATTGCATCCAAGGACTGCATTTCGGACTCTTTTGTTGACCATGATGGCTACTCCATTTCTTCTGAAGGATTTCTGCCCACAGTAGTAGATATAATGGTCATCTGAGTTAAATTCACCCATTCCAGTCCATTTTAGTTTGCTGATTCCTAGAATGTTGACGTTCACTCTTGCCATCTCTTGTTTGACCACTTCCAATTTGCCTTGATTCATGGACCTGACATTCCAGGTTCCTATGCAATATTGCTCTTTACAGCATCGGATCTTGCTTCTATCACCAGTCACATTCACAGCTGGGTATTGTTTTTGCTTTGGCTCCATCCCTTCACTCTTTCTGGAGTTATTTCTCCACTGATCTCCAGTAGCATATTGGGCACCTAATGACCTGGGGAGTTCCTCTTTTGGTATCCTATCATTTTGCCTTTTCATACTGTTCATGGGGTTCTCAAGGCAAGAATACTGAAGTGGCTTGCCATTCCCTTCTCCAGCAGACCAGATTCTGTCAGACCTCTCCACCAAGTCCTATGCCCCAACCAGTAACGCTAAAGAAGCTGAAGTTGAAAGGTTTTATGAAGCCTACAAGACCTTTTAGAACTAACACTCAAAAAAGATGTCCTTTTCATTGTAGGGGACTGGAATGCAAAAGTAGGAAGTCAAGAAACACCTGGAGTAACAGGCAAATTTGGCCTTGGAATGCAGAATGAAGCAGGGCAAAGACTAATAGAGTTTTGCCAAGAAAATGCACTGGTCATAGCAAACACCCTCTTCCAACAACACAAGAGAAGACTCTACACATGGACATCACCAGATGATCAACACCGAAATCAGATTGATTATATTATTTGCAGCCAAAGATGGAGAAGCTCTATACAGTCAACAAAAACAAGACCAGGAGCTGACTGTGGCTCAGATCATGAACTCCTTATTACCAAATTCAGACTCAAATGGAAGAAAGTAGGGAAAACCGCAAGACCATTCAGGTATGACCTAAATCAAATCCCTTATGATTATACAGTGGAAGTGAAAAATAGATTTAAGGGCCTAGATCTGATAGATAGAGTGCCTGATGAACTATGGACTGAGGTTCGTGACACTGTACAGGAGACAGGGATCAAGACCATCCCCATGGAAAAGAAATGCAAAAAGCAAAATGGCTGTGTGGGGAGGCCTTACAAATAGCTGTGAAAAGAAGAGAGGCAAAAAGCAAAGGAGAAAAGGAAAGATATAAGCATCTGAATGCAGAGTTCCAAACAATAGCAAGAAGAGATAAGAAAGCCTTCCTCGGCGATCAATGCAAAGAAATAGAGGAAAACAACAGATTGGGAAAGACTAGAGATCTCTTCAAGAAAATTAGAGATACCAAGAGAACATTTCATGCAAAGATGGGCTCGATAAAGGACAGAAATGTTATGGACCTAAAAGAAGCAGAAGACATTAAGAAGAGGTGGCAAGAATACACAGAAGAACTGTACAAAAAAGATCGTCACGACCCAGATAATCACGATGGTGTGATCACTAATCTAGGGCCAGACATCTTGGAAAGTGAAGTCAAGTGGGCCTTAGAAAGCATCACTACAAACAAAGCTAGTGGAGGTGATGGAATTCCAGTTGAGCTGTTCCAAATCCTGAAAGATGATGCTGTGAAAGTGCTGCACTCAATATGCCAGGAAATTTGGAAAACTCAGCAGTGGCCACAAGGACTGGAAAAGGTCAGTTTTCATTCCAATTCCAAAGAAAGGCAATGCCAAAGAATGTTCAAAGTACCGCACAATTGCACTCATCTCACATGCTAGTAAAGTAATACTCAAAATTCTCCAAGCCAGGCTTCAGCAATACGTGCACCGTGAACTCCCTGATGTTCAAGCTGGTTATAGAAAAGGCAGAGGAACCAGAGATCAAATTGCCAACATCTGCTGGATCATGGAAAAAGCAAGAGAGCTCCAGAAAAACATCTATTTCTGCTTGATTGACTATGCCAAAGCCTTTCACTGTGTGGATCACAATAAACTGTGGAAAATTCTGAAAGAGATGGGAATACCAGACCACCTGACCTGCCTCTTGAGAAATCTGTATGCAGGTCAGGAAGCAACAGTTAGAACTGGACATGGAACAACAGACTGGTTCCAAATAGGAAAAGGAGTATGTCAAGGCTGTATATTGTCACCCTGCTTATTTAACTTCTATGCAGAGTACATCATGAGAAACGCTGGACTGGAAGAAACACAAGCTGGAATCAAGATTGCTGGGAGAAATATCAATAACCTCAGATATGCAGATGACACCATCCTTATGGCAGAAAGTGAAGAGGAGCTAAAAAGCCTCTTGATGAAAGTGAAAGAGGAGAGTGAAAAAGTTGGCTTAAAGTTCAACATTCAGAAAACGAAGATCATGGCATCCGGTCCCATCACTTCATGGGAAATAGATGGGGAAACAGTGGAAACAGTGTCAGACTTTATTTTTTTGGGCTCCAAAATCACTGCAGATGGTGACTGCATCCATGAAATTAAAAGATGCTTACTCCTTGGAAGAAAAGTTATGACCAACCTAGAGAGTATATTCAAAAGCAGAGACATTACTTTGTCAACAAAGGTCCGTCTAGTCAAGGCTATGGTTTTTCCAGTGGTCATGTATGGATGTGAGAGTTGGACTGTGAAGAAAGCTGAGCGCCAAAGAATTGATGCTTTTGAACTGTAGTGTTGGAGAAGACTCTTGAGAGTCCCTTGGACTGCAAGGAGATCCAACCAGTCCATTCTGAAGGAGATCAACCCTGGGATTTCTTTGGAAGGAATGATGCTAAAGCTGAAGCTCCGGTACTTTGGCCACCTCATGCGAAGAGTTGACTCATTGGAAAAGACTGACGCTGGGAGGGATTGGGGCCAGGAGGAGAAGGGGACGACCGAGGATGCGATGGCTGGATGGCATCACTGACTTGATGGACACGTGTCTGAGTGAACTCCGGGAGATGGTGATGGACAAGGAGGCCTGGCGTGCTGCGATTCATGGGGTCGCAAAGAGTCGGACACGGCTGAGTGACTGACCGAACTGACGAAGGTTGGAAGCTGGAATGAGCATAACAAAGGTTTATGAGCATTCACCGAGTGCCTGAGGCTGAACGGAGAACAAAGGGTTATACGCCCCGCCTTGAGGTGTTTGAAGGCTTCCTTCTGACCACCGGTTTCTGAGAGCAAGAACTGTTGTTTCGTGATAAGACTCCCTTTAGTTTCACCAAAGCTATGTTATGGCTTGGGCAGTGGGAACAGTATTTTATGCTTAAATGCTTTGATGTTTATCTGAAATGGCTACGTGCAAGTCTGTCTTATGCTCTATTCCCTGAAAATTATAAAACTACACAATTGGATAATAAACTTTGTCAGTCCACTAGAGGCTGTCCCTGAATGTCCTTTTCAGAGTGCGCTCTCCGAGCCTTACAAACTGTGGTGTTGGAGAAGACTCTTGAGAGTCCCTTGGACAGCAAGGAGATGAAACCAGTCAATCCTAAAGGAAATCAACCCAGAATATTCATTGGAAGGAGTGATGCTGAAGCTGAAGCTCCAATCCTTTGGCCACCTGATGTGAAGAGCTGACCCATTTGAAAAGACCCTGATGCTGGGAAAGATTGATGGCAGGAGGAGAAGGGGAAGACAGAAGATGAGATGGTTTGATGGTTTGATGACATCATTGATGCAGTGGACCTGAATTTGAGCAAACCCCAGGAGATGGTGAAGGACAGGAAATTCTGGTGTCCTGCAGTCCATGGGGTCACAAAGAGTTGGACAGGACTGAGGGGCTGAACAACAACAACAACAACAAAAATCAAAACAAAAAATAAATGGGGGACACAGAAAAGGCCTTTGTGCCCAGGGACCTCACAGGGTCCTGCTTGGTATCAATAGCAGTGTTGCATTTTCTTGCCTTCTTTGAAGTTAGGTGTTATCATGAAAATAGCTTTGGACAATGAAATGTGAGTGGGAAGACATTCCATGAGTCCTTGGATAAGCACTCACGGACAGTGGACACCTTGACTGCAGCCTTGTGGGACCTTGAGCAACAGCCCACTTCAGTCATGCCCAGACTCAAGGAAACTGTATTATACTTGGGTTTCTTTTAAATAAAGTTTGTGGTTATTTGTTAGGCAACAAATACAATGTTAATATATCCTATTGTGGATCTAAGATCTTCTCCCGTGTCCAAGGAGAAGTTATGGGCTTCTTTAAGGATGAGAGTGTCAGAATCAGATCTATATATATTTTAAAGTTCACTCTGCTTTAAAGAAGGTGAGTATGGGAGCAAGGGAACCACTTGGGAGGCTACTGAGATGACAGAGCAGAGGCAAGAGATGACACAGTTGCTGAGACTCCACTAGTGGCAAAGAACAGAAAAAGATGGGCTAGTTCAAAGTATACTTGGGAGGTAGGTGACAGGTTGGGAGGGTTGCGGTCAGTGAAGGAAGAGTCAACAGTGTTTTCCTGCTTTGGGTGTGAGTAGCTGTGACTCGGAATCCTAGAAGGGAAATACCTCCTTGGAACCCTTCCTGAAAATTATCTGCTATTCAGGAAGGCAATGGCTGCTAGTGACAGAAAACCCAATGACTGGGGTTTAATGATAAGGATGGTTAATTACATTGCATAACAAAGGCCTGCAAAACAGGAGCACCAAGTTGGTTCAGCAATTTGTGGAAAGAGGAAACTATACGAGCCACATGTTCTTTAATTCAGCCTTGGCTAGACAAGTTTAATCCAAGTTCAAGGCTGCAAGCCTGAGGTTAATGAAGAACTTTGACAGAATGGGAGTCAATGACACAGATGATTAAGGAAAACAGGCCCTGAGCCAGCCATTATATCTTGTGAGATAAAGAAAAAGCAAATATTTACTTGTCTATCACTATACAATGGAAGTTAAAATGGTACTTTTGGGGGTATAATTTCATTATAAAATTCAGTTTCTACTGGTTCACTTCTTAATGGAGACGGACAAGATCTCTCCTGAAATAGGGAAAGTTTGCAATCATAGGTTTAAGAATATTACAAAACCTTGAAATGTTGACTTACAAAACGTTGAAATCAGAATATGTTTAGTCCAGCAATATTTACCAGAACACTTGTAGAAAACTGAATTTGTTCACATGCGTGCTAAGTCGTTTCAGTCATGTGTCACTCTTTGGGACCCTATGGACTGTAGGACTGTCAGGCTCCTCTGTCTGTGAGATTCTCATTTGTTCACATAAACTTTCAAATTCCATTTGAAATAGGCATTTGATCTTATCCACTGGTCCAAGTGATAGTGAACTTCCCTTAACCTCACTGATCCATTCTCATTTCCTCAACTTACACACAAGAACTGTATGTAAGATACATATTGTACATACATACAAAATTTTAAGAAGATTTTCTTAAAATTAGGAAATTAGTGAAAGGCATGGTCCTTTTTGTAAAATGTAAGAGTGATGACAATAGATGAACTTTAAAATTCTCTGCGGAGGACTTCCCTGTTGGTTCAGTCACCAAGAGTCTGCCTGCCAATGTGGAGGTCACAGGTTCGATCCCTGATCTGGGAAGATTCCACATGCCACAGGGCAGCCCAGCCCGTGTACCACAACTGCTGAAGCAGCACAACAAGAGAAGTCGCTGCAATGAGAAGCCTACACTTTGCAGTTAGAGACTAGCCCGTGCTCGCTGCAAGTGGAGAAAGCCTGTACACAGCAACAAAGACCCAGCACAGACAAAAATAAATTAAATCAAAGCAGCATTGAAACTGGTCACAGTGTTACTGAACCAAACTTGGGTCTGCTTACCCACATGGAGTAAAGCCAATCTACTGATACCAGCCTGGGGGCAAAGTGCAATGTTTCTTGTAAGGTGCCAAGCAAAGAGACCACATGGCTCACGCTCAAAGTCCCTAAACTCCCTAAAGGATTTCAGCAAAGCATTTTAAAGGCCAGGTGAGGGGCAGCGTCCCAGGGTATGTGATCAGCTCGTCACCGTTCTCTGATTGGCTGATGGTGAGGGAACACGGTGGTGTCACAGGGGTTAACTTTTTTAATCCTTGGGCACTTATAATCCCCAGTAGGTCTGGGGGCTATATGCTTTTAGTCATCAATTAGTTAATTTCTTCCATTTGATTGGGGTCTTAGCATCTGTGAAACAACTCTGCAAGTGTGCATCAGATACTGTTATCTAGGAACTACAGAGAGGAGCTAAAGCAGAGGATATAGGGGAGAGGTCTGTCCCAGAAAGCCCCCACAGGGCCCTGCTCAGTGACAACAGTCTCCATCATGTCAACCGGAGGTGGCCCTCTGTGGTGATGTGGTCTTCCAGGCAGGACGTTTGCCTCAGCTGTATACCCTTGCAGGACCACACACAGCAGGAAAGGAATGATAAGAATGGCCCTTTCCCTATGTAAATAAAAAATGCATTTTCCCAGAAGTTACTTACTTGTCATCAGCCAGGGTCAAGAGCAAAGGGACTGGAATTACTCTTGGCTTAGACCAAGCAGAGTATACTGCAGCCTGGTTGAAAGTGGGGCTCTGTTAGTGAGGGAGGCAGGGGGCCCAGGGTTGCTGATAGGGGCAGTACAGCCCTGGCCGCCTTCTGGGAGCCCACAGGAGAAGACACATGATGGGCAGAAAATGGCTGTGAAAAGAGTCCGTTTACTTTTTATTTATTTATTTTTTGGCCAAGCCATGTGGCTTGTGGGATCTTAGTTCCCTGACCACGTATTGAACTCTCACCCCGCTTTGGTGGAAGCACCTTGTCCTAACCACTGGACCACCAGTAAATTCCCCAGTTCCATTCTTACAAAGCAATAAACATGAAACAGCTTTCTTGGGGAATCAGGAGCCTCATAAAGAGTGAGTCACCCTGGCTTCTTGCCACAGGACTCAGGTTTGTCCACAAGCAGGCTTTGAACAGAGACCTGACCATTTCTCAACACACCACAGGAGGGGTCGGGTACTCAGTGGGGGGGCTGTTCCCCCAGAGCATGGGCGCCTCACCTCCCTGTGACTCCACCCCAGGGGCTCCACTGCTTTCTTGGCTGGACAGGCGGGACCTGCAGGAAGATGCTGAGGAAGTGGAAAGGCCAGCGCCCTGCTTGTGGATCTCCTGATTCGACCTGGGAAGGTCCAGGAGATGATCACTGGCTTTATGTAGCCTTGGGAAACTCGCTGGATGCCAGACCCTGGTTGAGAGCTGGGCCCTGGACCCCCACCTTAAGCACATAGCAGAACTGGGCTCAGCTTCCTTCTTTCCCAGTAGCAACTTCATGAGACAGTGGCCATGGTAAGGAGAGAGAACCTCGAGTGAATGGGCTGCAAGAAATCCTGCTTTGTTCTTGAGGTCGCGAGACCCAGAGAGCAGGCACCTGCTCTTTGCTGCCTGGGGCTTCCCCGGTGGCTCAGACAATGAAGAATCTGAGGAGACCGGGGTTCAATCCCTGGGTCAGGAAGATCCACTGAAGGAGGGCATGGCGACCCGCTGCAGTATTCTTGCCTGGAGAATCCCAGGGACAGAGGAGCCTGGCAGGCTACAGTAAGTACACAGGGTCACAAAGAGTTGGGCACAACTGAAGTGACTTAGCACATTAGTGCGTGGCTCCAACAACCCCCCCAGATCTGATCTCCCCTTCCCAGCCCCATGCTCCCACCATGACTGCCGGCAAACAGCAGGGTTCACTGGCCCAAAACACACCCACACACCACTGCGCCTGCTTACCTGTCCTTGACACCCAACCAGATGGGGGCATGGTCTCTGGCCTTCCCAACACACAGCCCAGCGTGGTCCAGTTGCTGACGCTGGCCACGAGCTCCTCATGGGCAGGAGCACATGTCACAGGGCTAAGCATGGCACTGCCTGAGAACTAGTGCCCTGAGGGGAGATGTCTTAGCAGGCAGACCAGGAGCGAGGCCAGGGCAGGGTGTCTATCTGCAGTTCTGAAGGGGCTCAGGCACATGGCACACAGCCAGGCTGGCAGAGGCAGCATGACTGAGCATGGGCACAGGGGTGACAGGCGGGGGAGAGGCAGCCCCATAACACACACACACTCAGACACACGCTCACAATTACATGAGCTGCATTGCTAACAGGTATACTGGAGACTTCAGTGCATGCTTAGTTGCTCAGTAATGTTCAACTCTGCGACCCCATGGACTGAAGCCCACCAGGCTTCTCTGTCCGTGGGATTTTCCAGGCAAGAATACTGGAGTGGGTTTCCATGTCCTCCTCCAGGGGATCTTCCTGACCCAGGGATTGAACCCGCATTTCCTGCATTGGCAGATGGATTCTTTACCACTGAGTCACCTGGAAAGCCCTGTGGTGTACTGGAGACTTGAGTACGCTTTCCCTTTAAGCGTGACACCCTTCCCCCATCACATACACCCTCACCTGCTCTCAATTTCCTGTATCACAGCAATGGTTAACACATGCCCCCAACTCCCATCAAAAGGTTAATCAGTCCCCAGTCCCCACCCTATCAGACTTGGAGGCCACAGGATGTGTTTCACTCACTTGAAGTGGTTGGTAGCCAGAGGATGGGGTTGGCGGCTCTGGGACGAGTGGGGATGCAGGAGTGTTGGGGGACAGCAGGAAGGGCGAAGGCCTCAGCTGCTCTAGGAGACAGTGGCAGCAAGAGCCACCTGTGATCCAGACAGACTCTGGTCCAGGCATCCATGCAGCCTCTAGGTCAAACGCAGCAACTCCAGAATGGAGTGAGAGACAGAGAGAGGGGTGAACACTTTCAAGATTTCTAAGCATCTTTAATTGTTTGGACCAACCTCGCATTCTGCTGTGAAGCTTAAGTGAGATCATGGATGAGAAATGTGGTTTGAGACAACTACTCACTTGATTCATTCATCAAAAAATGTATTGAGAGCCTAGAATGTGTCAGGCATTGTGCTTGGGCCAAAAGAGAGAGCGGAAAAGATAAACACATAAAACAGACAAGAAAAGTACAGAGTACATGAGCCGCCACAATCCCTCCTTTCTAAGCCCCAGATGAAAGTGAAAGTATCAGTCACTCAGTCATGTTCGACTCTGTGACCCCGTGAGCTGTAGCCCACCAGGCTTCTCTGTCCATGGGGATTCTCCAGACAAGAACACTGGAATAGGTTGTCATGCCCTCCTCCAGGGGAATCTTCCTGAACCAGGGATCAAAGATGGGTCTCCTGTGTTACAGGCAGATTCTTTACCATCTGAGCCACCAGGGAAGCCCCAGGTAGACATGAATAAACAACCATAGGTAGACGTGACTAATCAACCATAGCTCTTTTTACCACAGACCCTGGGAAGGACCTCAGAATTCTTTTTGACATAGTTCTCTAGGCTGCTGCTGCTAAGTTGCTTTAGTCGTGTCCAACTCTGTGCGACCCCATAGACGGCAGCCCACAGGCTCCACCGTCCCTGGGATTCTCCAGGCAAGAACACTGGAGTGGGTTGCCATTTCCTTCTCCAATGCATGAGAGTGAAAAGTGAAAGTGAAGTCACTGAGTCGTGTCCAACTCTCAGCGACTCCATGGACTATAGCCTACCAGGCTCCTCCGTCCATGGGAGTTTCCAGGCAAGAGTACTGGAGTGGGGTGCCATTGCCTTCTCCGGTTCTCTAGGCAGCCACTCCTAATTTCTCTCTGTCTCTCTTTTGCCTTGCCACAAAGCTTGTGGGATCTTAATTCCCCAACCAGGATTGAACTTGTGCCCTGGGTAGGGAAAGCATGAAATCCTAAGCACTGGACAACCAGAGAATTCCCAGTCACTACAAATTGAATGTATATTATGGATTGAATGTCTATTATGGATTGAATGTCTGTTTCCCTCCCAAATTCATACACTGAAGCCCTAACCTCCATGGTGGCTGTAATTAGAGATGGGGCCCCTCCAGAAGTAACTATGGTCAAACGAAGTCATGAGGGTGGGGTTCTGATCTTATAGAATTAGTGTCCTTAAAAGAAGAGATGCCAGAGAACTCACTGCCTCTCTCCACATGCTCACATATCATGTGAGCACATAGCCAGAGGGCAGCCGCCTATAAGGCAAGACAAGAAGCATCAGGATGAAACCTACCAAGATGCTTTAAGAGCAGAAGAAGGTGCAGAGGAGTAAGATGGGGAGATTGCCTGCCTCCTCTACCAATGTATCAAAAACTCATCAAAATATGGAACAACTCCTGCGGAGCAACTTCTAAACAAGAGCAGAAGACCCCAGGCCTCCAAATAGGCAAGCTAATCTCCTTGGAACAAGGTAGAACAAAAGATAAAGACATTTAAAAAAACAAACAAACAAAAAACAGAGAATGAAACCTACCTTGATCTTGAACTTCCAGCCTCCAAGATCATGAAGGTAAATTTCTGTTGTTTAAACCACCCAGTCTGTAGTTTTCCGTTAGAGCAGCCTGAACAGACCATGATACTCAGTCAACATGAAGGATGACATTTGTCGTTGCTGAAGCAAAGACATGGAGCTATCAATAGGCAAAGCTGGTGTGAGAAACAGGGAGCAGCATGGCATGTCCCGTCCATGGTATTTAGAGAAGGGAATGGACAGAGAGGGGGCTGGAGAGTGAGGCAGTAGCTATGTCACATACAGACATGTAGGTCATGCTGGGGCCATGGGACTTGCCCTAAAGCATTGGGGAATGATCTTCAGATCTGTATTTAGAAAGATCAATCTTCTGTTTTTGTTTCTTTGGTGGCAATACATGGTTTTCAGAATCTTAGTTTCTTGACCAGGGATTGCCCCTGGGTCCCTGGCAATGAAAGTATAGAGTTCAAACCACTGGGCAATCAGGGAATTCCCTAGAAGGATCTCTATGACATCCATCTACATGTAGGCTTGATGTGGGGTGGGGAGACCAGGCAGGGAGGAAGACAGGAGGTCAGTAGATGGCTGCCCCATGGATCAAGTCTGGGATGGACTTGGGCCATGGGTGGAGACAGTCCTGGTGACCAATTGGTTGCAGATGAAAAGGAAGTGAGGTGACTCCCTGGTCTCAGATCTGGATGATGAGTTGGATGGCTATCCCTCCCTTTGACAGGAATGTGATCTCCTGTCAAAAGATCTCCTATAGGCAAGCCCCAGGTTGAGAGCAGAAGTCCCTGAACCTCACTGCAACCACATTCTACTGGTCAGAGTTAGGCTCTGGCCAGCCCAGATCCAATGTGGGTGGCGGCTGCCTGCGGGTGTGCACACAGGACTGTACGAGTCCTGGGAGCCGCTGGGTAGCAATCTGCCACCACACCGAGGCAGCAGACAGGAGCGAAGGGGAAGGACAAGGCCCAAAGCCAGGGAAACCTGCCACCCAGGCCTATGGCCTTTGACAAGAATTCCCTGAAGCCCTACTCTGACTTCCTCTGGGTCAGAAATGAACCAGGTCACATGACTAGGACCAGGTCACATGAGTACCCTTAGCTGCAAGGGAGTCTGGGAAACTGAGTGTTTTCACCTGAGCACATTGCCAGTCCTTCAGTGCTGGAGAAGACTCTTGAGAGTTCCTTGGACAGCAAGATCAAACCAGTCAATCCAAAAGGAAATCAATCCTGAACATACATTGGACAGACTGATGCTGAAGCTGAAGCTCCAATATGCACTGAAAAAGACCTGATGCTGGGAAAGACTGGGGGCAGGAGAAGGGGGCGACAGAGGATGAGATGGTTGGATGGCATCAGTGACTCAATGGACATGAGTTTGAACAAGCTCCAGCAGATGGTAAAGGACAGAAAAGCCTGGTGTGTTGCAGTCCATGGGTTCGCAGAGTCGGACAAGACTTAGCAACTGAACAACGACAGAAACCTGAGTTCTCAGTAGGGAGAAGAGTAAGGCAACTCTTAAGTAGGCTATTAGCAGAGTCTTTTGTAGAAACCTCAGAGGACTGGGGAGGAAATAATAGCCACTGAGCACCTTTCTGGGAGAGAAGCCATGCTTAGCACTTTATGCAGAATCTGGTTCAGTAGGTCAAGGATGGGGCCTGATTATTTGCATCTCTAACCAGCCCCCAGGGGATGCCAAGGCTGCAAAAGCAAAACCACACTTGGGATAGCCCTGAGCTGGGTTACACCGAGCAAACAAGCAATCTCCAAATCTCAGAGGCTTTAGTGACAAAGGCTTGTTTCTTACTCACTCAACCTGTCCACTGTCAGTTGCTAGGGCTTTGCTCCCAGGAGTCAAGTGACCAGAGTGAAAGGAGAGACATCATGGCAAAGCACCATCTGGGGTGATCCAGTGGCTAAGAATCCATGCTGTCAGAGCAAGGGGCTTGGGTTGGATCCCTGGTCAAGGAACGAAGATCCCACATGCCACAGCTAAAAATTCCACATACAGTCCATGGAGTCGAAAAGAGTCAGACACGACTGAGCAACTAACACACACACACACTGCAACAAAGATCGAGGATCCTGTGTGCCACAACTAAGGCCCAAGGCAGCCAAATAAATAAATATTTTAAAAAATATATACTCTTAAAAAAAAAAGCACCATCTGACTCTTTCAAGTTGCATGACTGTGCCAGACATCAGACACAGAGGATGAGGTGGTTTGGTGAGCCATCCTGCAGGCTACTGCAGGCTTCACAGAAAAGGTGGGATTTGAACTGGCTGGGCTTTGAAGATAAAACAGGAGCTTGCCCTGCTGCAGGCTGAGGAAACACCATACATAACTACTGTTGACTGAGCACTGGTTATGTGCTGAGAGCTTTCAGATCTCCTCCTTCCTGGCCCTCACCAGAACCCTGAGATAGTGTACGTTCATTTCATAAAAGAAGAGACTGCAAGTTTGAAATCAGGTCACAGCATCAGAGTATGGGAGCCCAAGAAGTCAAACCCAATGTCCAGAACTTTCTCTCCCTTGTCACAGCAGAGTCGTGTGGCTGTGTAGGATATTTGCCAAATGATCTGTATGCTTTGTTTCCCTGATATTGATTCCAATTTCCAGGGGATTTGGGGGTGGGGGCAGTGGGATTCGTTAATGGATAGCAATTTTTATTGTGGTGAAATAGATATGAGATGAAATTGACCATTTTAACCATCTTTAAGTGTACAGTTTCAGGGGCATGAAGTACATTCACATTGTTGGACAACCATCAGCACCGTCCACCTCAGACTTGCAAAACTGAAATTCATCTTGCAAAACTGAAACTCCATACCCATTAAATGCTTCTGCTGCTACTGCTGCTATGTCGCCTCAGTCGTGTCCGACTCTGTGCGACCCCATAGACGGATTAAATGCTAACTCCCCATTACTCCTCCCACTAGCCCCTAGCACTCACCCTTCTTCCTTTTGTCTCTATGAAGTTCACTACCTTATTCCGTAGAAATGGAATCATTTAGTATTTGTCTTTGAATGCCTGGCTTATTTCACTTGGCATAATGTCTTTCCAGTTGTACCATGTTTTTGAAAAAGGGAAAGTGGTAGTCATTCAGTCGCATCTGACTCTTTGTGACCCCAGGGACTGTAACCCCCCAGGCTCCTGTGTCCATGGGATTCTCCAGACAAGAATGCTAGAGTGGATTACCATTCCCTTCTCCAGGGGATCTTCCCATCCCAGGGATTGAACTCTGGTCTCCTGTACTGCAGACAGATCCTTGACTGTCTGAGCTACTAGGGAAGCCCCAAGCACGTTTTGGGCGGTAGGTGAAGGGGGAAGCTTTTTTTTTTGGCTACACTGTGCAGCATGCAGAACCTTAGTTCCCTAGACCAGGGATCAAACCCTCACTCCCTGCAGTAGAAACATGGAGTCTTAACCACTGGACTGCCAGGGAATTCCTTGAACCGTGTATTTGGAAAGAAAGTGACAGTCGCTTGGATGTGTCTGACTCTTTTCGACCCCATGGACTATACAGTTCATGGAATTCTCCAGACCAGGATACTGGAGTGGGTAGCCTTTACCTTCTCCAGGAGATCTTCCCAACCCAGGGATTAGATTCAGGTCACTACTTATTTTAATGGCTCAGTAATATCCCATTGCATGTATATACCCCATTTTGTTTACCGTATTCATCCATTGATAGATACCTGGGTTATTTCCACCCTTTGGCTCTTGTGACTAATGCTGCTATGAGCGTGGGTGTGCAAATACCTTTCCAAGCCCCTGATTTCAATTTTTTGTGTATATACCCAGAAGTGGAACTGATTTGTCTGGAGGAATTTTTAACATAGAGGACTTTACATGGGTAAGAGGTACTGGTGGGGTTTGTTGGGTTCCAGAGGAACATGCCGCCCACCAGCACTGTAGGAGGAGGCCCAAGGCCCACCCTGTTCCTCACTGCTCCCCTTCCCCAGGGTGTCCTATTTAGGCACCCCTCACCTAGTGAGGGGCTTCCCTGGTGGCTCAGTGGTAGAGAATCACTTTCAAAGCAGGAGACCCAGTAGACTCAGGTTCTATCCCTGGATCTGGAAGATCCCCTGGAGAAGGGAACGGCAACCCACTCCAGTATTCTTGCCAAAATAATCCTATGGACAGAGGAGCCTGGCAGGCGACAATCCATAGGGTCACAAAGAGATGGACACGACTGAAGTGACTTAGCACGCAGGCACACACCTACTGAGGGAAGAGGTGGGGCTGTAGGAGGTCAGACCTACCACTCAAGTGCAGGAAGTCTCTCCAGCTGATTATTTAAACTCTTGTCAGGCATAGATCTTGCCCCTCAAGGAGTTGGGAACCCCTCTGAGCCTCTTTTTCTGTCTATTAAACTGAGGTGCTGTATTTGCCCTCACAGATTGTCAGTTCAGTTCAGTCACTCGGTTGGGTCTGACTGTTAGTGACCCCATGGACTGCAGCATGCCAGGCCTCCCTGTCCATCACCAACTCCCGGAGTTTATTCAAACCCATGTCCATTGAGTCGGTGATGCCATCCAACCACCTCATCCTCTGTCGTCCCCCTCTCCTCCTGCCCTCAGTCTTTCCCAGCATCAGGGTCTTTTCAAATGAGCCAGCTCTTCTCATCAGATCATCTCATCTCCTCTCCTCTATCGGAGTTTCCGCTTCAGTATCAGTCCTTCCAATGAACACCCAGGGCTGATCTCCTTGGGCTTGGACTGGTTGGATCTCCTTGCAGTCCAAGGGACTCTCAAGAGTCTTCTCCAACACCACAGTTCAAAAGCATCAGTTCTTCAGCACTCAGCTTTCTTTATAGTCCAACTCTCACATCCATACATGACTACTGGAAAATTCGTAGCCTTGACTAGACGGACCTTTGTTGTCAAAATAATGTCTCTGCTTTTAACATGCTGTCTAGGTTGGTCCTAACTTTCCTTCCAAGGAGTGTCTTTTAATTTGTCAGGCAGCTCAAAGGAATTAATGGATGTGAGGGACACAGAGGTGCCGCAGCCTGCTGGAGACCCACCGCCCGGCAAATGCTGCCCTCCACGCGCTGCCCCGCCGCGCAGGTCAAACACGTGCAATGCAGGGGCAACTGTCTGGGAAGGCTGAGACTGACTGTTTCCTGAGTTCAGCCCTGGGGCTGAACTAGCTTTTAAAAAAAGGACAGTGTGGTAAGAACACTTCCTTCTGACTTTTCTGGGGCAGTGATTTGAAAATTAGAGCCTGACCAAGAATCCCCCAGAGGGCTGTAAAAACAGAGCAGGGGCCCCACCCCAGAGTCTCTGACTCAGGAAGGTTATGGTCTGGTCCAAGGATTCGTGTTTCTACAAATGCTTGGGTGACCCTTGGGCTGCTGACCCAGGGACCGTACTTTGAGGACCACAGCTCTGCAAAACGGAGGAGAAAATGTGCTTATCTTGAAGACATGACACATGAGCTCCCTGCATCTGCCCTTTCCTCTCCTCTCCCTTTCTTATTTCTTTCCTTCCTCCTTCATCGGATATGTATTATTAGAGCACAGACTCTGGGCTGGACTGACCAGATAGTCCTTGGCTGCCCAGGGCCTGAGCTGTGACCAGATGTGGAGGAGTCCAAGTGAGTCAAGCTGCTGGGGGAGGGGAAATACCCCTGGTCTGGGAGAGCCCAGGGCACTGTGCAAAGCCAGGACAGCCTTCACCCGGGGTCAGCTGGTCCCCTGGCAGCAGACTGCTGGGTGAGGAACTGGTTTTGGGAGAGGCACCTAACACAGCACCGTGCCGGGTGCAGCAGCCAGGCCCCAGGGTGCTTGCCAGGCCAGGCCTCTGAGGCAAGACTGGAAAGCAGGCTGGGAGGCTCAGAGAGTAGGGGCAGAGGTCCGTGGGCACTGGGAATGGCCAGCCCTTGGCCTTAGATGGCCAGCCAGGTTGTGATATTTTTCTTTGAAGGCTTCATCACCCTTGTCCCGCCCGTGACCCACAGTGAACCCTGCCGTCCAGCTTCCTGAAGACTCATGCATCAGACTTCTCTGGACCTTTCCCCCCGACCCCAGCTCCCAACCCAGTCCCAAACAGACCTGGGTCTCATTTCCCAGGGCTCCCTTTTCTATTTTCAAAGGAGATTACAAACCCATGTGATCAATAGAACCTAAGACTCATCCTCAGTTAGTGAGTTCAGTCATTCAGTCATGTCCGATTCCTTGCAACCCCATGGACTGCAGCACACCAGGATTCCCTGTCCATCACCAACTCCTGGAGCTTGCTCAAACTCATGTCCATCAAGTTGGTGATGCCAACCAACCATCTCATCCTCTGTCATCCCCTTCTCCTCCTGCCTTCAATCTTTCCTAGCATCAGGATCTTTTCAAATGAGTCAGTTCTTCCTATCAGGTGGCCAAAGTATCGGACTTTCAGCTTCAGTATCAGTCCTTCCAATGAATATTCAGGATTGATTTCCTTTAGGATGGACTGGTTCGATCTCCTTGGAGTCCAAGGGACTCTCAAGAGTTTTCTCCAACAGCACAGTTCGAAAGCATCAATTCTTCGGTGCTCAGCTTTCTTTATAGTCCAACTCTCACATTCATACATGAATACTGGAAAACCATATCTTTGACTAGATGGACCTTTGTTGGCAGAGTGATGTCTCTGCTTTTTAATATGCTTTCTAGGTTGGTCAAAGCTTTTCTTCCAAGGAGTCTTTTAATTTCATGAAATGGGGTGGATAGGATGAATGCCACTGGCCTGAGGGGATCACACCAGATAATATAAACTTCCTGATGTTCAAGCTGGTTTTAGAAAAGGCAGAGGAACCAGAGATCAAATTGCCAACATCCGCCGGCTCATGGAAAAAGCAAGAGAGTTCCAGAAAAACATCTATTTCTGCTTTATTGACTATGCCAAAGCCTTTGACTGTGTGGATCACCACAAACTGTGGAAAATTCTTCAAGAGATGGAAACACCAGACCACCTAACCTGCCTCTTGAGAAATCTGTATGAAGGTCAGGAAGCAACAGTTAGAACTGGACATGGAACAACAGACTGGTTCCAAATAGGAAAAGGAGTACGTCAAGGCTGTATATTGTCACCCTGCTTATTTAACTTCTATGCAGAGTACATCATGAGAAACGCTGGACTGGAAGAAACACAAGCTGGAATCAAGATTGCTGGGAGAAATATCAATAACCTCAGATATGCAGATGACACCACCCTTATGGCAGAAAGTGAAGAGGAGAGTGAAAAAGTTGGCTTAAAGCTCAACATTCAGAAAACGAAGATCATGGCATCTGGTCCCATCACTTCATGGGAAATAGACGGGGAAACAGTGGAAACAGTGTCAGACTTTATTTTTTTGGGCTCCAAAATCACCGCAGATGGAGACTGCATCCATGAAATTAAAAGACGCTTACTCCTTGGAAGAAAAGTTATGACCAACCTAGATAGCATATTCAAAAGCAGGGACATTACTTTGCTGACTAAGGTCCGTCTAGTCAAGGCTATGGTTTTTCCTGTGGTCATGCATGGATGTGAGAGTTGGACTGTGAAGAAGGCTGAGCGCCGAAGAATTGATGCTTTTGAACTGTGGTGTTGGAGAAGACTCTTGAGAGTCCCTTGGACTGCAAGGAGATCCAACCAGTCCATTCTGAAGGAGATCAGCCCTGGGATTTCTTTGGAAGGAATGATGCTAAAGCTGAAACTCCAGTACTTTGGCCACCTCATGCGAAGAGTTGACTCATTGGAAAAGACTCTGACACTGGGAGGGGTTGGGGGCAGTAGGAGAAAGGGACGACCGAAGATGAGATGGCTGGATGGCACCATGGACTCGATGGACTTGAGTCTGAGTGAACTCAGGGAGATGGTGATGAACAGGGAGGCCTGGCGTGCTGCGATTCATGGGGTCGCAAAGAGTTGGACACGGCTAAGCAACTGAACTGAACTGAACTGAATACCACAGGAATCCTTGCTACCTTGTACTGCTCTCCTCTGCAGTAAAGGGCTCGCACCCAGGTTTTGAGATTCTTTCCAGTAACACACATGATATATTTCCCCAAATCTTCAAAATTTACCTCCAAGGACTTCCCTGGTGGTTCAGTGTCTAAGACTCTGAGTTCCCAATGCAGGGACCCGTGTTTGATCCCTAGTCAGGGAACTAGATCCCACGTGCCACAACTAAAGATCCTGCATGGTGCAACTGGATGCTTTTGAACTTTGGTGCTGGAAAAGACTCTTAAGAGTCACTTGGACTGCATGGAGATCAAACCAGTCAATGCTAAAGGAAATCAGTCCTGAATATTCACTGGAAGGACTGATGCTGAAGCTGAAGTTCCAATACTTTGGCTATCTGATGTGACGAGCTGACTCACTGGAAAAAACCCTGATGCTGGGAAGGATTGAAGGCAGGAGGAGAAGAGGAAGACAGAGGATGAGATGGTTGGATGGCATCACTGACTCACTGGACATGAGTTTGAGCAAACTCTGGGAGATGGTGAAGGGCAGGGAAGGCTAGCATGCTGCAGTTCATGGGGTCGCAGAGTCAGACACAACTTAGCGACTGAACAACAAGGCACAACAAAGATCAAAGATCCTACGTGCTGCAACTAAGGCCCAGCACAGACAAATAAATAAATAAAATAAATACTAAAAAAATTTACCTCCACTTTAGATTGGGGTTCTTAGCTCCTTAATGTGGCTGCTGGCCATTTATTTGTTCCAGTTTCATCTTGTGAGCTGCCAGTTCCCCGGCCAAGCAAAGCACAGGAGCCCCTCTCCAGAACTGGCTGTCCCCTCTATACGCCCAGGAGGCATACTCAGGAGGGGTGCTCCTTGGCCTGGGGAGGCATGTGGTATCCTCACATTTACCTGCTCCTCTGATGTGAGACCCTTTCCCCAGTGCCTCAGCAGAGGGGGTGGGCACAGTGTGGAGACCGGGAGCCCGGACTCTTGAGCTGGCAGCCTGGCTCAGATCCTTGTGCTTCTGTGTGTCGACTGTGCAGCGTTGCCATGAAAGGAGGAGCATAACTGCGTCCCTCACTGCCCTGGATGAGATGCAGGGGAGAGTGGGTTTCTGCACCTGGAACCAGCTAAGAGCAGCCACTCAGGAGTGCAGGGCTCTCCACGCTCTGCTCCCGACTTCAGAAACGTTCTGCGGTTACCATGGTTTCTCCAGCACCATGGAAATGCTATCACATATGGAGATTCCTTCTTAGTCCCTCACAAGGGAGAACTTGCTTTGTCAATCTCTGTACCTCAGAAGATGACCAGCTGTCTTAACTAGAGTCAAGAAGTGAGCACAGCTCTGTGCAGCCAGCAGTGAATCTCCTTAACCACATGGTGGTGAGTTCTTGGTCTGTATAATCTCATTCGGGCTTCCCTGGGGGCTCAGATGGTAAACAATCTGCCTGCAGTATAGGAGACCCTATTCTTGGGTTGGGAAGTTCTGCTGGAGAAGAGAATGGTTACCCACTGCAGTATTCTTGCCTGGAAAATTCCATGGACAGAAGAGGAGCCTGGCGGGCTACAGTCCACTGGGTGGCAAAGAGTCTAGTAACACTTTCACTTTTCTTTATCTCATTCATTTAATTTGGGTGGGGGGTGGGGGGGGAAGTAATGCAGCTGCCAAAGGTTATCTATTAATATAGATTTAAGAAATGAGTCCTTTAAAATTGACAGTAAAGGTCAGTGGAAACCAACCAATGGGAAATGGGCAAATGATACAAATAGACAGTCTCACAATGCAAATCAGACTAGCCAATTCACCTGTGAAAAAATGCTCAGAATTATGACAAGGGACTTGCAGACTAAAGTAACAATGAGATGGTGTTGTTTGGCTCTGAGTGGCTAAAATTTAAATGATTCCATTTTGTAAAAGAAACAATGTCACCCCCTGACACCCCCACCGCACCCCTACCGCCATACATGTGTAGGAGGCAGAGTTTCTCAGCTCTAGCACCTTGGACATTTGGGGCCAGAAAATTCTATTCATTCATTTCTTTGGCCGTGCTGAGTCTCCACTGCTGCCCATGGGCTTTCTTTAGTGACAGTGATGGAGGGCTGCTCTCTAGTTGTGGAGGCCTCTCATTGAGTGGCTTCTCTCTTTGCTGAGCATGCACTCTAGAGCACACCAGCTTCAGCAGTTGCAGCACGTGGGCTCTAGTTCTGGCACAGGCTTAGTTGCCCTGCAGCACGCAGAATCTTCCTGGACCAGAGATTGAACCCATGTCTCCTCCATTGGCAGATGGGTTTTTAACCACTGGACCACCCCGGAAGTGCAGTTTTTCTTTTTATGAATCAAGCAGTTTATTAACCCAGTATCATTTGTTGCAATGCTTTTTTTTTTAAGCTTTTTTTTGATGTGGACCATTTTTATTTTATTGAATTTGTTACAATATTGCTTTGGTTTTATGTTTTGGATTTTTTTGCCTGGAGGCTCCCTGACTGGGGGTCCAACCTGCACCCCCTGCATTGGAAAGCGAAGTCCTAACCACTGAGCAGCCAGGGAAGTCCCTGTTGTAATGCTTCTTGTTTGCAGCTGCCACCTGTCTTCCCAGGTGGTGCTAGTGGTAAAGAACCCACCTGTCAAAGCAGGAGACGCAAGAGACCCTAGATCGGGAAGATTCCCTGGAGGAGGGCACGGCAACCCACTCCGGTATTGTTGCCTGGCAAATTCCATGGACAGACAGGAGCCTGGTGGGCTACACAGTTCATGGGGTCACAAAGAGTCGGACACGACTGAAGCGACTCTGCACTCTCGCAAGCCACCTGTCTGGCAATTCTGTCCAGATCTCTGTCCTGGACGTGTGCATTTGCAGCTCCCATCTTGGTCCTTTTCCACCATCTTCAGGCCCTCCAGGGCTAGGAGGACATGGCAGGCCCTGCTTTTGGGGTTGGTCAGGCAGCATTTCTCTGACACTCTCTAGTGGTTATGGAACCACCTCGGCACCACCTGGGAAGTACAGATGCTGTGCTGTGGAAGCGGCTCGTGTGTAGAACCACAGGGATTCAGCTCTTTATGCTTGGCCAGCCTGACAGCAACCACCTTTCAGCTTCCTGGACTTTGTGAGAAAGGCTGCCAGGGCTCTGATGAACTCTGGCTGGTTCATGTCTTTTACGGTGACTCCAGGCAAGTCCAGGCCTCCACATTGCCACCCAGGGGAATGTGCTCATGGGCTCAGTTGTGTCTGACACTTTGTGACCCCATGAACCTTTGTGACCTCATTGACTTTTGGGACCCCATGGACTGTAGCCCACCAGGCTCCTCTGTCCATGGGATTCTCCTGGCAAGGATACTGGAGTGGGTTGCCATTTCCTCCTCCAGAGGATCTTCCCCACTCAGGGACTGAACCTGAGTCTCCTGCATTGGCACGGGGGATTCTTCACTGAGTCACCAGGAAAGCCCGCCAGCAAGCAGAACATGGAGGGGTAATTCTTTACTGTCCTTGGATTGCAGGCGATGTAGCATTTCAGACCCCTGCCCACTAGGTAACAGTAGCACCCCCTGCTCTCCAGCTGTGATGACCAAAGATGACAGGGCCAAATGTCCAGGGGGCAAAACTGTCCCCCACTACCACTTAAAAGACCACTTGCTATATAGGTAAACATTTATAGCCGCATGTGCTTTTATGAACACGGATTTAATCACTTTTACAGATAAGGAAACTGAGGCACAGAGAGGCCAGCTGAGGTCCCGAGATTCCAGGAGTCATCCGATTTCACAGCTGTTTCTTGCCTGAAATGCGGCCATGCTGCTCAGCTCCATTCTTGAGGTTTGACTGGTGCAATATACCAGCACTTCATGTTTCCAGGCAGGAACCATGGGTCAGAGAAGATTTGAGGCCTGTGGTTTCTGGCTGGTATCTCTCTGAGATAACAGTGCTGGGCAGCCAGTGTGGAAAGCAGTGGTCAGTGGATGCATGACCTCTGAACAGGGTTGACTACCACTTGCAAAGAAAGGCCTGGGGGGCTGCACCATCGAGGGAGAAGGTGGGGGAGCTGGGCTGGGAGTGGGTACATGACGAGGGTGGTGATGACTGGACTGCTGATTCTTTCTCATTCCCCTCCCTTCTGGCTTCTGGCACCCGAGTGCCTCCTCACTTCTCCTTCCCACTCTGGCTTCTCCCCAGAGCCAGCTGTGTGGGTGAGGGCCTCACCCCGAGTGGCAGGGGAGGGCAGAGTGCATGTTTATGCAATGCCTCATGACTTCCTCAGCCTCTGGCTGGGTCACACAGGCTGAATTTCCGATGTGCTTGTCAGTTTGGGGCCCTAGACCCTGAGCTCAGCGAAAGCAGGGCCTGTATACTTCCTGTATCTTTGGGAGCCTGGTGCACTGGGCATCAAGACTGTGTGTGTGCAGAAATCCTCTGGCAGTTCAGTGGTTAGGACACTGAGCTTTCACTGCAGGGGGCAGGGGTTTGATCCCTGAATAGGGAGCTAAGATCCTGCATGCTGGCATGCAATCAGAAAAATAAACCACCTGTCGTGCTCAGTTGCTTTAGTTGTGTCCGACTCTTTGTGACACTATGGACTGTAGCCTGCCAGGCTCCTCTGTCCCTGGAATTCTCCAGGCAGGAATACTGGAGTGGGTTGCCATTTCCTCCTCCAGGGGATCTTCCTGACTCCGGGACTGAACCTGAGTCTCTTGCATCAGCAGGCAGATTCTTTACTGCTGAGCCACTGGGGAAGCTTGCCACCTCTTTCTAAAAAAAAAAAAAAAAAAAAGATACCCATGGAAAGGTAGTACATCAAAAAAAAAAAAAAAAAAAAAAGATCGGGTGAGTGCAGGATGAGGGGAGGGGGAAAGAGGGGCAACTGCTTAAGCGCTGAGCAGCTCCAGGGACAATCAAGCCCAGCCCAGGTGAGCTGAGGTGCTCGGCCCTGTTCCCGGGTACCAGGTTCTGGCCTCTCCCCGGGGCTGCGAACAAACCAGAGCTGTATGAACTCAACAGAGCTCTTGATTACCTCTCCAGGGAGGAGCAAGGAGCTGCTTCAAGAACTCAAGGCATGATTCTCTTTCAGTAATTCAAGCTTAGCTTTTTAAATAGGAACTTCTCAGAGCTGCTTCTAGAAACACTTGCTGGTCACGTCCCCTCCTCCTGCCCCTGCAGGAGCCCTGCTGCTAGGAACTTGTAAGCTGAGCGAGCAGGTGCCCTGATGTGCTGGGCTGGGAGGCAGCTACAAACCTCTTGCTTTCTGGCCAGAAGCATCACCACCTCTTCGTTTGCTGAGGCTCCAGGGAGAGCCTATCAAGGTGTCCTTTGAATCACACTGTATTCTTGGCACCATGAGAGCTTCATCTCATACACACACACACACACACATACACACACCCACCTGCTTCTTGAGGGCAGGTATCAGACCTTAAGATCTCTGTGGGGAAATCAGGTGTCTGACTCACATAGAGAAGTCAACTCACCAATTAAGAAGGGATGCTGGCTGTGACCTGGCACAACCCAGGGCTTATTCTAATAAGTTGGTGATTCTCAACTCTGCTCATATTAGACTCATGCTTGTTGCTCAGTGGTAAAGAATCTGCCTGCCAAAGCAAGAGACTTGGGTTCAATCCCTCAGTCAGGAAGCTCCCCTGGAGAAGGAAATGGCAACCCACTCCAGTATTCTTGCCTGGGAAATCCCGTGGACAGAGGAACTTGGTGGGCTACAGTCCACAGGGTCACAAAGAGTCGGACACGACCGAGCACACACACACACGTGGGGTACGCAGGATCTTAGTTCCCCACCCAGGGAATGAACCCGCGGCCCCTGCAGTGGAAGCGTATCATCCTAACCACTGGATCGTCAGGGGAATCCCAGGTGAGTCCTGTTTCTGCCAGCTTTCCCCTGGTGCCAGTGCAGGACACACAGGCTGAATCTGGTCATCATGTGCCTGGAGGGAGCAGCATGGGCACTGTTCTCAGACGAGGCCTCCCGTCCCAGCCCAGCCATCGCTCCCTCCCACCGGCTTCTGCTCCCTTGGCCTCAGGGCTAGAAGCTGGTTGTGGACGGGGGACACCGTAGGGACTGGCTGGAGTCAGAGGGGGAGGCTGCCAAGGCTGAGCTCTCCTTCCACACCCTCTGCCAAAAAAGCAGAAGAGGAACCTGAGCTCTGACTGCGCTGAGTAGTTTCACTTGTGAGCTCTCAAATCACAACACAGAAACCATAAACCAAAGAGTCAAGAACAAAAAAACCAAAAGCCTGAAGTCTCTTCCACGTTTCTCCTCCTGCTGGCTGGTTCCAGCGATGTTTATTACTCAGCCTGAGTTGGAATAACATTAGACAAAAATAGAAACAGCCTCTGGTTCTACAGAGCCTGGGTCCAAGTCCTCTGACTTTTCTGTCCATGCCAGGGCCCCATGCTGCTGGTACCAGAGGTCAAGGGAGCCCCGAATGGGGCAGAGCCTAGAGAGACACAGGCCTCAGTGCTGGATTGAGAGCAGAGCTAGGGAAAGACAGCCAGGCAACTCACTCCAACAGTGCAGCCCAGCTGGGGATTCAGGGTTTCAGGTGGGAGTGAGCTGCCAGGGCCCCGGAGAGGCATGCCCCAGGCTCAGGGCTGATTTGACCAGCTGGGGTGCAAAGCCACACGCCCCAGGCACAGAAAGTGGGTGGGGAGAGGTCTCTACCATCCTGTGCTTGGTCCAGAGAGAGAGCCTCAGGAGGGACTCTTACGGAACTCTGTCCCCAGGGGCTGGTGCAGCCAGCAGAAGCAGGCCAAGGGGCAGCAGTGTTCTGCCCCTTTTGAGCCCCCAGGAAGCCTGCCTGCAGTCACCAGCTGCTCACAGCACTGAGACCTCACCTCCTTACCCTGGGGGTGTCTGGGGGCTCCACCTCCGAGGTGTCCTGCAGCACAGGGGAAGGTCCAGCCACTTTGAGCCAGGGTTAGGGGGTCTGGGGGGGTATCTGGTAAGGACTTCATTCACATCCTGAGATGGGAAGGGGTGAGGATGAGTAACTCATCCACTTCCCAGGTGATCAGTCCAGCTCAAAGGCCAGAGGCTCTTTGGACCCTCAAAGTCACTGCCAGGCCCTGCGCCATCACTGTGAACTGCCCAGGACTCTGGTCTCCCGGTTCTCTCCTGTGAGGGGCGGGCTGGTGCGCAGGTGTCACTATCTTAGTGGCTGCTTGAGCTCGAAGAGGCCGGTCCCACCCTTGACGACCTTCCCGACCACGAGGCAGGCTGATGGGGACCTCAGTTCATCATGGGATCCTGGGAGACACAAGAGCGCTTGTGAGGTATAGCTGGGAGTGATGGGAGGGGAAGAGACAGGTGTGGAGGGCACTCAGCAAGAGGCTTGGCAGTTAGGGCACCTCCAGGGCCACGAGGGTGGTCCTGAAGCTTGGGGCCTGGTGGGAACGATGCCGCGTTGCTTCTGCATTTTGAAGAGAGAAGACCCTCCCCTCTCCTCCAAAAGGCAGAGGCGGCCCTCCAGTCTGGTGCCCACCCACCAGCGCTTCCTGTGACAGCCCAGGCTCTCCCCAACGTGCGAGATTGTGGAAGGGTGCCTGAGGGATGAGCCTTGTCTGCCCAGAACAGATTCAGGCAGGGGTGGGGAAGGCCAAGGATGTGCCCACGACTGACCCAGGAGGGTGGCCTGCTTCAGAAACTGGAAGCTGGTCTCAAACGTCATCTGCTGCAGTGGTGAGGAGTTTGACCGGATCCCAAAGCGGTTCAGTGGCTTGTAAACACCCTCGAAGCACATGTAGTCAGCCACCAGCGAGAGGTGGCGGGGGTCAACGGCGATGCCTGTCACAGGGGTGGCAACAGAAGAATGGGGGTTCAGCAGTGAAGAGGGGATGGGGAGGGGGGGAGCAGCGTCACCTGACCCCAAGGCTCCCCCGACCCAGCTCCGTTACCTACTCACTCAGCTCTCTGACCTGACCTCGGTGGGCAGCCCTGGGTGCATCACGACTGAATCTAGCAGCATGGGGAGCAGCCCTGCAGGACACGAGCCGCTACAGCGCTGTGTGCCTTTGGGAACTGAAATCCTGAAGGCGAGGTGAGGAAGAGGCTCTCCCTCTGAGGCCAAGATCAGAAACATGCGGGGGGGTGGGGAGGCCTTGGGGACGGGACTGACAAGACTGACACCCAGGGACCCTTCTTTATGGGGGCCCTGAGGGTCCCGTGGGCTCCACCCTTGCTGCACCCATATTTCAGCTCCTTGAAGATCTAGACTGGCACCCCGGGGCCTCCTGCCTGCCACCCGCATCCCCTCTCACCATATACGGCAAACACGTCCTTGATCTCCTTTTCAATCACGCGCAGTGCGGCCTCGATGCCGTACGTGCTGGCCATGGCATGGATGTCGTTGGAATAGAGACGGCGCAGATCTAGGACCTGCGGGAGGCGGGAGAGGATGGCGTGGAGGGCCTTGCCTTCTGCTCCCTCCCACGGACATGTCCCACCCCAGGAACTCGCTGCCTCCTCGGCTGGCGTGCTCGGATGCAGCTGATGACAAAGTGGGCGTGAGGTGGCCCAGGACTAGCCTAAGGAATGGTGTGAGCGGAGTGGCCGACAGCATGCTGGCTAGGCCCAGGGTCTCTCTCACCATCAACCAGGGCTGGGTGATGATTCGCTACCCACTTTCAGAGTCAGGAACAAAGGTGTTTGTTTATATAACAGAGAGACCTGTTTCCGAGGGTGGAGGCTCTGCTGGTAGGTGAGGCAACTTCCCTGGCAGAGATTCAATTTCCTTCCCTGGGCACAGGGGTCTGCCAGGCCTCTCCAGGGACCTGAAGCTCCAATTCAGCCATCCCCAGGCGGGGCTCACAGTGGCTGTGTGCTAGGGCATGTCACCGCCAAAAGAGACAACAGAGACCCCGGCAGGGTGTGACTGATCCCATGGGCATGACTCGAGTGTGCCCTGTCAGTGGCTGGCACTGGGGAGGCCTGAGCCCTGCCCGCTCTGTCCTCTGGTGAAGCAGCTGGCAAAAGGCTCCGGGCAGAGGTTGGGCATGTGCAGGGCAGTGCTGTGGGAGGAGGTGTGTGAGGCTGGAGGGCCCTGCCAGCTTAGTGTAGATGAGGGAAGAGTGGGCTGGTCCCAGCAACTCAGAATGCAGTGGGGAAAACTTGTGCCTGGGGGTTGAGAGCATCTCAGAAGGTTCTGGGAGATGAAGTGAACTAGGGGGAAGCAAGAAAGAGCTCAGAGGAAAGGATGCGTGTGCTTGGGAAGCAGGGGAACAGGATACAAAGGACTCTGCCAGGTGTGGGGGCCCAGGACCCCGATCACCAGATAAACCGAGCAGCTCCCCAGCCAGCACTCAGGATAACTATTTCTTACAAGTCTATCTTCGGAGGTTTCGATTTCAAAGAAAAGAAACTGCACACAAATTAATTTTGGAAACTCTGAGTTCAGTAAAGTTAGGCAGGTTTCGTTCTGCAAATCTTAACCAGACTCATGTGCACTGGAGATCCCCCAGAGGTGGCCTGGGCTGCAGACTTGTTTTGGGAACCCTGGATTAGAAGCATGAATAGCCCAGGGAGGGCCAGGACAGAGCGGCTGGAGCCTGAGCTCGTGTGAGGACCCATCCGCAGGACAGCATGCAACCCTGAGGAGACACGCACCTCGGCGTACTTGAACAGCTCCGGGAGGTTGATGCCTTCTGTGTTTAAGACAAGCTCCTTCTCGTTCTTACTGTTGGTGGTCTCATTCAGGAGGCACCTTGTGATACCCTTGGTTGCATAGATGACAGCTCCTTGGGCCAAGGATGCTACCAGGGAGCTCATGTCAAAGTTGACCTTCATGAGAGGGAGCTTCAGCGTCACCTGCAAGAGGAAGGGGAGCTGAGCCAGAAGACAGGGGTGCCCCAGTGCCACACACTCAGGGTCCCTGAGAGACCCCCCAGAGCCCCACTGGGGCAAGCTGGGCAGTGGACTTGGCACGTGAACATGGGCTGACGTAATGACCACATGGCAGCCATGTCCGGTCCCACAGACTGAGGTGAAAACGGCAGAGCACCATCCATTTTCACAGATGTCGTTGAGGAAACTCACCTCCATACAACATGACCTCCACTCAGCATCACCCTTGATATCCTTTCAATGACCAGAAAGCATAACACACATCCCTCTCTACGTGTACTCCTGGTCAATGACTCATATCTGTGCTACCATTTACGAATCACTGAACTGGATCAAACGAAAGGACTAAAGCCAGTGTATGTGTAGACGTCTAGGCATCCAGACCAGCAAGCCTTCCAGGGACACTGCAATCCTGGAAGTGATGACCAGGCAGAAAGGTGGTGTGAGGAACGCAGAGTCTGCCGGCCTCTGTGATGTGCGTCAACACACGGGTTGTATTGAGGCCTGAAGTTCCCACGTGAAAGTACCTACAGGGCCTGATGGCTCAACACCCCCCAGGCTGTTACTGGAAAGTCAGAGTGAGTGGGCCCAGGAGGGGGCTGTGACCTGGGGTTGGCTGACCCCCTCACGGGCACTGACCTGGCACCACAGGCCGCCCTGCGTGTCGTACTGGTAGTCCTCTATGAACGGGTGGCACTCGCGCACCGCCTGTGCCCGGCGCTCCACTGCCTCGGCCCCCTGTGGCTCCCGGCTTCGGGCGCGCTTCTGCGGCTGCATCAGGGGGGTGCCGGGGAGCGAGCTCTCCTCGGGGGCCCAGCCGCCTTCCTCCTGCTCCTGCTGAACGTCTTCTTTGAGGCCGGTCCTTTCCTCCTGAATGTCCTCGTCCTCCTTCTCCTCGTCTTCCTTCTCCTCCTCCTCCTCCTCCTCCTCGCTGTCGTAGTCGACCTGGTGGGGATGGAATTCAGGCCATGTCACTTGGGCCCAACCAGCAATCTGAACTTGACCTTGCAGAACAAGTGCCACCCCCCTCCCCCACCGCCCACCCCCAGAAGAGCTCTCATCTGCTGGCCAACCCCAGCCCTACCAGCTCTATCGGCCTGGCCTCTGCCCTCTGTTTGGCCCCTGGGGACACCAGCCCCTCAGTCCCAGGGCTCCCTCCTCGGAGCTGTATGCCCCTCTCTAGCTCTCTCACCTGGGAGCCCCACTGGCCCCTCCACACCACCCTCTGTCCTGGCAGCAATCGTAGTGGTAAAGGACTGAAAGGGGGAAGGGGAAGGACGCATTTTCACGGTAAAGACAGAAAGTGGCCTGACTTTCCCTCCCAAAGGCCTCGGGGTCTCCCAATTTGATTCAGGCACAGGGACAGCCAGTCCTGAAGGGGAGCCCTGGGCCGGCTCCTGCCTACTCGCCACCCCATGAACACCACCTTTTCCATCGAATGACTGTGCTAGGCAGACTGGTCTTGCTTCAAGGTTCCCCATGGTTCCAGCATGATGCAGAGGCATGTCCTTACACACCGGGGGGAGCCCTCAGGTGTGACAGAGGTGTCACCTCGGCCAAAGGCCCCTCACCTCCTCCTCTTGTTTTTCCTTGCGTTTGGCATCCGAGGCGTCAGCATCGCCCTCCTCAGCTTCAGCGTCCACAATGTGCCCCTCCTCTTCCTCGTCGCCCTCCTGCTCTCCCTGGGGTTCCGGAATAAGGAAGAGAAAGATGAGCGCCATCTATCCACGCACCAAACTGGTCACCCATCCACCTGCCTGTCTCCTTACTCAGCCATCCGGCCAGCCACCTGCCTCTCACCCATCCATTCATCACACAGTACCTACCACCTTCCCAGTTCCATCTACATCCCTTCCACCCACCTACCCGCCCCTGGATTCCATACTTCCTTCTCTTCAGCCTAAATCTTTATACATACCACTTGTAAAACGTTGTATCAAGAAGAAAAAAAAAAGTGCCAAGGCTTTCCAAGTTATTAAAAGAAGATGGTGCTAATATTGTTCCAAGTATTTATGCTTTGGGTGGAGATGAAAAGAAAGAATTACTTTGGCATTTTAGAAACTAAATATTTATTCCTTTCTCCTGACCCTGGCACCTAGTTCTTTATGATTTCCTTCTGGGTGATTTAAGAATTAAGACTGGGCAGCCTTCCAAAGACATTCCAATTGGTAGACTCCAGGGCAGAAGACCTGGAATTCTGTCTAGGCCAGATCCTCATTTTAGGGATGAGGAGACAGGGCCAGAGAGAGGAGGTGTCATAGCTGAAATCAAGGAGCTGGAAAAGGATGGGACCAGTCTTCATTGCACTCCTGTCCAAGCAGAGAACAGCCAGCTGTTGGCTCAGACAAGACCCAGGGAGCTGACCACACACTGCCTCTGTGTCTCTGGGCAGATGTATATATGTATGTCTTAGCTGTTCAGTTGTGTCCCACTCTTTGCAACCCCATGGACTGTAGCCTGCCAGACTCCTCTGTCCATGGAATTTTACAGGCAAGAATACTGGAGCGGGTTGCCATTCCCTTCTCCAGGGGATCTTCCTGACCCAGATAAAGTATCATCATTCCTGGATTATTTTGCCTCCAATGGCCTCCCTCCCTCTGGCTTTCTTTTCCGTCACTGGAGCCCAGCTTCCCTGCTTCAGAATGCCTCTCTGGTCCCTGCCCAGTACTCTGTGAGTCTCAGTTCATCTGGCCTAGGTAAGTCAAAGGCAGAGCTGATGAACACATAAAAAACTTCCAAAAGTCTAGTAGGTACCATTACTTTGAGTCTATCCTCAGGATAAAAAAAATTACCTACAGAGGAGAGGGGGCCCTGAGAACAGACAGATGGATGAGCTGGGGCTCGTACCCAGGGCGAGGCAGGCTGCCCTGGGTGGCTGCCAGTGGCAGCTCCCCTCCGTGGCCCTCCACACCCAAGAAGGAAACACTACTTCTTGGCTCTCAGAGCAGCAGATAAATCCTCAGGTAAGGGACTTCCCTGGTGGTCCAGTGGTTAAGACTCCATGCTCCCAATGCAGGGTGCACAGGTTCAATCCCTGGTCAGGGAACTAAGACCCTACATGTTATGTGGACACACACACACACACACACACACACGCTAAGGTAAGCAGAGAGAGAGGACAACCCTAGGAAGGGGTGCAAGGAGCACTGAAAACAGTCACAGAGCCACCGGCACCCTAAGGGGGTCCCAGCTTTGGACCTCCCTATGATGGCCCCAAGGGCCCCCAGGGGACTCGCTCACCCGACTCCTCTCCGACTCGCCAGCATTGTCTAGATCCCGCTGGGTGGCTCTCCGTGTGTTCACACTTCTGAAAGCTGATGCTTTACTGTTCTTCTTCCTGATGGCTTCCATCAGAATTTTAAAGAATCTAAAACGAGAAGAAACCCCGCAGCCCCGTTTAGTACCAGCATCTCCACTTTTCCTTCACTGCAGGGATAAGATGCTCTAAGGACTTCACCCACTTGAGGTGATGCTGGGGACTGATTTAGGAGACAGAGACCGTGGCTCTCCAGTCAGCTCATTTTTCCCCCTCTTGCTATTTCTGGGCGGGGGTTGGGGGGGGCATCAGAATGGCAGGGCTGAAAGTGTGCTCCACCATTCGCAGGGGGCATGGCCTGGATCACCACCAAAGGTCTCATGGGCCATTCCCAGGGGGTGTGGCCTCAGTCACCACCGATGATCTCCTGAACTTTACTTCTCTTGTCTGGAAAGTGTGGGTGTCACGCAATCTTGCTTTAGGGATCAGAAACATCCCCACGTCCACCAAAACCTGTCATGGGCCCTGGCAGGCCGGCTGCTCAATAAGTGACAGTTGTTGGTGCTATGTGGGGCCAGCTAACTAGTACAGCAGGGCCTTCAGTAGGAGGGGCATCCAGGCTGGGACCAGGGCTGCCCCCAGCCTACCTACTGCATCTCTAGGAAGTGCTTGGGGCTGACAACTTGTCTCCTTGGTGTGGGAGCCCTGACGATTTGATGAGAGAACTAAGCTGTGGAAGAGTTTATCAGAGTCTCCAAGGCAGTGATAACGTGCTTTGTAGTAAATCATGTCGACAGATTGTGGTGGTGGTTGTTTAGTTGCTTAGTCCTGCCCAACTCTTTTGAGACCCCATGGACTGTAGCGTGCCAGGCTCCTCTGTCCATAGCCAGGCAAGAATACTGGAGTGTGTTGCCATTTCCTTCTCCAGGGGATCTTCCTGACCCATGGGTTTGATTGGCAGCTAAAGTCTGTACCACTGAGCCAGCAGGGAAGCCCAACAGGTTAGGACCAAGGGAATTTAAAAGGACTAACTCGAGGCGGAAAGAGCCCAGCAGGCCTTCCCCGGCCCCTCCTCCTGGGTTATCTCTTCGTCGCCCGCCCTGTCTCCTGTCCCCTGCTCCTGTCCTCATGTGTCCTCCTGCCAGCCTTCTGACCGGCAAGCAGCTCACCAAATGGACTGCTTTTAATTATACAAACTATCAGTTCTTCATCTGCCCAGCCAGCCAGCCTGTGTTCTCTGAGCATCTGTGATGTGCCTGCCACGTGCCAGCCTGGGGGGCAAAGCCAGGATGAAAAGACAGGCTCTCAGGACCTTAACTGGAGGAGTGAGCCGGTCACGTGTTTACCATTTTGTTTAGTAAAAGTTTAGTAAAAGCAACAGACTGCTACTCTCCCTCCCAGTTCCCCGCCCCCACCCCTGCAAGTTTTTAAAGCTATAGCTGGTTTTGGCTGAGGTTTCTGCCTTTGGAAGGCTCCTTACCCACTGATCCAGGAAAAAGCCTGGTCACCAGGCAGGAGCACAGGAACGAGAGGGCCAGACAGGGAGATGCCCGGATTGACTTTAGAAAGATATATAATCAACGGGGAAGAGAGGGAGGAAGAGATGCTTCTGAAAGGACAGGTTCAGCTCTCCACTCTGCCAGAGGCTGGAGAAAGACAGACAAGGGCCTTGACCTCATGTGCAACTGTGGGGACCACTCCCGCCACACGCCCAGAGTCAGGGAGCTGGAGGCCCACAGTGATCACTTTGTGAAGGTCATGCCATCTGTCAGAATGTGACAGCTGAGGTGGAGCTGGACAGGGGCAGCAGCAGAGAAACCTCCCTCCCCCATGAATTAATTACACAGGGAACATGACTCTCGGCTGTTTCCGAAGGTGCCTGCCAACAGCTTACCACCTACAGGGTCAGCCTCACAGAAGCCAACCTGGTGTGACACAGCTGGGGACCGGAGGTCAGAACTCTCCTCCTGCCTCTGAGCTCAGTATCTTTCCCACCTCACAGCCCCAGCCTGCCTTCTGAATCATTTACACACATACCCAAAGGGATGGGTGCCAGGAGGAACATTTAGGGGAGCTTCATGGCTTATTTGAGTCCATTAGGGAAGCGCCTCATGTGTTTCTATCTTTTTTCTCTCCCATTTATGGAAAAAGAGTCTCATGAGGGACTTCCCTAGCAGTCTAGTAGTTGAGACTCCACACTTCCATTGCAGGGGCTGCGGGTTCAATCCCCGCAGTTGGGGAACTAAGATCCTATAAGCCGTGCAGTGCAGTCAAGAAGATAAAATCTCGTATTTCAAAAGAAGGGAATAACAGGAGGGGAAAACGGAAGAGAGGCGGAAAAGAGGTGGAGAGAGGTGAAAAAGGGGAGAAGGAGAAAGAAAAAAGAAAAAGCTTCTGGGGGTGTGTGTGTGGGGTGTGGTCACCCTTCTGAAGGCACATTCCCATCCCTGTGTGGTCTGCATGGGGCCTGAATGGGGCAGGCCTGGCAAAGGCAGCCCAACCACTCACCCCACCATGCCACTCCCTCGCTTGAGCCCTGCCTGCGCAAGCCATAGAGTAGCTCCACCAAGGGTGAGGGCCCACAGCTTTGTTAATCACAGCTTTTCAAGTGCTCCAGCCAAATGCAAAGTAGGAGCCGACTTAGTATTTCACCACTGAGAAGAGAAGTCAGGGCTCTCCCTAACAAGAAAAAATTTTTAAACAGTGATGGATTTTTGATTCCCCCAAATGAATATAAACAGAAAGAACTCTGGGCACAGCATGGTGCATACCTCATGCGACTTTCCTGCCTACACCTGAGATGCGTGGAAATAGGGCCAATCGGCCTGCTCTCAGTAATTCTCAAGAGGCCACATGATCCTAATTCCCGTTTCTCAGACAAGGGCTGCCTGGTCAGCACAAACACGTGGCACGCTGGGAGAGATGTTCCTCCCAGTTAATTAATGAGCTGGCATCCGGTCTCCTGCAACGTGACCCAGCACCCCAAGAGCACTCCTGACAGAATGAGCCTCCTCCACCCTGGCGAGGGGTGACGCACATGCTCCCCAGGGCCTGGCCGGCTCCCCGATCCAAAGGGCTGAGCTCACATCCAAGGTCATCTAAACAACCCTGGCTGTCCTACACGCCACCTGCTTAGTGGGGCCAGGCTGCAGCCAGCCTGAGTCTTCAGGTGAGAGGGAAGAAGAGAGCCTGGGCAAGACAGTCACGCCCTCCTGGCCACACTTCCCCGGGACTGCCCTGTGAGTGGGCGGCACTCAGCAAATATTTGTAGGATCACTGTGTGGATGGACATTCTGCCTCCATTCTGCCCTTGGTTCTTTGATTCTGAGTAGCATTGGAAGACCTGAGGGGTGTTCCAGACTGAAGACAGGGGCCAGGGGTCTGTGGCCAAATCCTGTTAACATATCTAGTTGAGCCTCAACAGGCTTTAACAAAGGTATGAATTAGCTGCCAATGCTTACAAATTAGAGACTAATTTATAAAAGTAAAAGCAAGCAAGGGCTTCCCAGGTGGCGCTAGTGGTAAAGAATCCACTTGCAATGCAGGAGACATAATGAGACGTGAGTTCAATCCCTGGGTTGGGATGATCCCCTGGAGGAGGGCATGGCAATCCACTCCAGTATTCTTGCCTGGAGAATCCCCATGGACAGAGGATCCTGGTGGGCTACAGTCCATAGGGTTGCTAAGAGTCAGACATGACTGAGATGACTGAGCGAGCACACACGCAAAAAAAAAAACCCCACAAAACCCAACAACCAACCAAAGACAGGAAAAAAAAGAGAGGTAGTTTTCTTATTACTTTTTTTGAATCAGAAGGTCTGGCCACCCTGGCCCACATTCCTGCCCTCTCGAGGCAGGTGACGTTCTCTCCAGCTGGCCAGGGCTCCCAAATGCCTCACCAGCCTTCTTACCTGCCAACCCCACAGCCATTTGAGTCTGCGCTCCACCGTCCAGGGTCAGCTGGCGGGTCAGCTTTGTTGGCTCTTGCTGGCTTGCACCAGCCCTGAGATGAAACCCCCTTCCAAATCCTGGGGACTCAGCACTGTGGCCTGTGCTGTCCAGTGTCTAACAGTGACTTGAACTTTCCCTACCAGAAGGGAACCAGATCTTCTCCATAAAAAGGTGGAGGTAGAACCTCCCTGGTGGGTCAGTGGTAGAGAATCTGCCTGCCAAGGCAGGAGATGTGGGTTTGATCCCTGATCCAGGAAGATACCATATGTCTTGAAGCAACTAAGCCCATGTGCCGCAACTACTGAGCCTGTGCTCTCGAGTCCAGGAGCTACAACTACTGAGTCCACGCACTGCAGCTACTGAAGCCCAAGTGCCCTAGAGCCCGTGCTCCAAAACCAGAGAAGTCACCACAATAAGAAGCCTCTGCACTGTATCTAGAGAGCAACCCCCATCTGCCGCAACTAGACAGAAGGCCACGCCATGACAAGACCCAGCACAACCAGAATAAATAAATAAATGAAACTTTTTTTTTAAATGAAACTATTTTTAAAAGCTGGAGGTTAATCCCAGCTATAGAACCATGTTTAACAGCAGCATGTTGTTAGCACAGGGCTCCTTCTTGACAGAATATAAATGTATTAAGAACCACGTCATGTCAGAAATGAACACCACATGCTGGTCTGACACCACAGCACCATCACTCTGATAAAGTTCTGTTCTCTTTATGGTCCATGTACTCCTATACCTTAAATCCTCCAAATACGAGCAGATGAAACTCATGGGCCAGAGAGTAGGAGGCAGACAGGGCAACGGAGTCATACCCACAAGCGAATCATCTGGGCAAGAGCCCTCAGGCCCTGGGAGTTCTGTGGCCAGGAGCCCTCAAGGTTGAAGACAAAGTCATATAGTAAGAACCTGCCAAAGTCAAATGGCCTGAGCCCTGACCTGGTTTCCATGAAGTGTAAGATGTCCTCGGGCCTCATGCACTTCTCCTGCTGGTAGTACGCGTGTGGCAGGAACTGAAACCGCAGCTTGTATACCCGGAACTTGTTCTGTTTCTCCCCCATATAGAAGGACTCCTGGACATCAATTTTCTCCAACACCTAGAACCAGACAGACAGGCAGGACCCAGTGTGCCCCATGCCTGGGACTGAGCATTAAAAGTGGGAAAACTGAGTTTGCAGGCACAGGGGCTGGGACCACGAGCCAGTTTTAAATGAGCGCTGCTGATGTAGATCCCTCCTGGGCTAGGGAGAGGGACCCCCAACCCTGTAGGTCACACCTTCTGAGAAGGGCCTGAGGCTGTAGGGAGAGGGCTCCAGTGGGGGTGGTAAGTTAATCAAGAAAGTATCTTTATTTGTAAGGCACATAAGAATGCTACAGAACCAGTGGTTACTTTTAAAGCTTCCTGACCCACCCCTGTTCAGCACCTGGCAGAGGAAGCCTGCCTCTCTCACTGGTGAAGTCTGAGCCCCGGGTCAGAAGAGCTGACAAAGGCCCTTCTTCCTGGATGGGAGGATGGATGGAGGGGACACAGGAAAACGCCCGCAGCTGGGTCTGAGGGAGATCATTACCTCCCCGAGACACACTCTGGTGAGTTGCTTCTTCAGGCTTTTCACTTTCTTCAGCGCTTTCTTGGTATTGAACACAGGTACACTCATCATCGGCGTCTTGATGTTGGCACTGGCCACCATGAGGATTTCCCGCAACCTGTCACGGAACAGGGGTACATCTGAGCCAAAGAAGCACCTGGAGTCTCTATTTTGCAAAGTCTTTCTCATCAGCATGCTGGAGTTCTTTCAGGATCTGCAAGAGACCTTAGGATCTTGAGGAGGAAATATACTGATCAGGTGTCCCTGCTCTGGCCCTGTGTGTGACAGCAAGGGACTCTGCAGTCAGCTTCCTCCACTGAAGCATGGGCTCCTCAAGGACAGGGCTGTGTCTTCTTGCTTCCTGTCCCCTGTGCCTCACTTACAGCGCTTACTAAGGGCTTACCGAACAAACGAGAGATGCAAGGGAACCAGTGTCTGCAGCGCTCCTACTGGGCACAAGGACCACGGCCAGGCCTCAGCCACGGCTCAGTGAGCCAGCCTGGCCAGCCTGCACTGTGGCCCCTGCCCTCCTCCTCCTCCCCACAAACCCCGAGGCTGAGAAAGCTGAGGAGCCTGAGTCACTCAGCTAGGAAGCGGCCTGGGCGGGCAGGTGAGTGTGATCTCTGTTCTCTCCTCTTGCCCAGCAGCCGTCATCGTGCAGGGTGCACACTGACCTGAAGAGCCAGGGTCCCTCTGGATTCTGTTCTAGGTGAGTGGTATCACCAGAGCCAGGCAACTAGATGGCCTGACCCCGGGAGCCTGCAGTTTCACAAGCATTCCAGGAAACTGGGATCCAGGAGTTGGTGGAGAGCTAAATGGAGATGCTGAGAGGCCCGGGCATGGATCCAAGTGCAGAAGCCAGTTGGGCTCCGGAAATTCCAACCCTGACCCCCGCTCTGATGACCCTGTCTCTCATTCACAAACATATACTTTCAAAACTTCATACACACACCCCCCCCCCTCACATTCATACTTACACACACTCTCACCCACACACTCATACATACACTTTCACATTCATACACACTCACACACACATTCATACGCACACACTCTCACTCTTACACACATATACACACACACACACACACACACACACACACACACTTTCACACTCTAATGAAATGCCCTCCTCCCCAGGAGCAGGCTTGGACAGACCCTGCCTGTGTACCCTTGAAGCCCACCTCGGAATGCCCAGGGTGACGTTCATCTCGCCTCTGCCAGCAAAGTGGAAGGTGTTCAGTGTCATCTGTGTGGAGGGCTCCCCGATGCTCTGGGCGGCCAGCAGGCCCACGGCCTCACCCGGATCGCATAGTGAGCGCTGCCACTTGAGCTGCAGCAGAGTCCTCAAACTGGAAACAGGGCGGGAGGACATAAGAGGTCAGAGACACAGACACCACCTGCCTGTCGCGAGCTGACGACAGACCCGTGAGCAGGGTGCGTGCACCTGATGCCTCGTCCTTCTGGGCTTGTTTTACCAGGCAGATGGTCCTTCTAAGCCTTCAGTTCCTGCCAACGACCCTGAAATGTCCTAAGTGACACAGCACAAAGCCCAGCTGGGTGGCTGAAGCTCTGGGTGTCCATGTTCAGACGGCTCACGTCTACCCAGAGAATGTCACGGAACCTGTGAACCCACTATTCACATTTCCCTTGGCTAATTCTTTATTCCCCACTGGCTATGACACCTTGGAGAGGGCTGAAACCTCCCTCTGTACAAACTAGGGAGAGGTTCACCGAACAAGCATGGGGATCTGGTGGGGGAGGCGGGAATAAGGCACTTCTCTTCTTAATTAGTGCAAACGGCTATGGGCCACTTTGGAAGTATGCATGCTATATGATTTTGTAACCTTTGTAACTTACTAATAACCCTTTTTCCTATTTTTAGAACAGCCACAGAAACACTGTGTGACCCCAGCACATAGGACAAGGAATCAACTCAATAAATCAAGACTAAATGGACCTTATGTGTGAGTGCAGAGGGAAGTAATAAAACTACATTTCTATGCAAGTTTTTTATTGATAAAAATCAGACTTTTCACTAACCTGATGTGTATTCTCTCCCAATTACTTCAAACTAGTGAAGTCTGAGTGCATATCAGTATTCCTGACAGAAAAAACCTTCAAATACATTGGGGTTGCCCCCAGAGCTTGGTGCTTGCTAACAGAGCCTCTGAAAGTCACGGAAGCACACTTCTCCCCTATCTTGGCCTGCTGAACCCAAGTGATGGTCCCCGGGGCTAAGCCTGCGCCACTCCTGATGCAGCACAGTTGGAGGGAGGACCGACGTGGTCCTTCTGAAAGTAAATGGCAGCATCCTGAGTGGCAGGGGGGAAGGTGAAAGCGAATCAGGGCCTTGCGCTTGCAGGGAAAACCCAGCTGGCAGCTAAACCACAACCTGCTGTGATTTAGTACTCCATCTTCATACCTCTGAGGCCTGGCTGGAGAAACCAGTTTAAGGCATAAAGTGACAGCTGTCCCTCCACTCCAGGTCCTCCACCCAAGAATCTGTCTTTGCTCCCCCCCCTGTCGCAGTCCCACTCCCTGGACCCTCAGACTCCCTGTGTATCTGCAGGGTTTCATCAGGGACAGGACATGCAGCCAACCTAGAGCAGATGACCTCAGGCCTCCAGCTCTGCAGGCCAGGCTGCGAGAACTGAGCGGGAAGGACTCCCTGATGACTGCTCTGAGACCAGTGCCCCAGCAGACATTCCTTGGGGGTACATGTCACCTTTCAATTCACTCTGGCTCAGTGCTGGTCCATGCCTGGCTTCCCACTTATCCTGTTAAGTCACTGGTCACTAAGTCGTGTCTGACTCTTTGCAACCCCATGGACTGTAGCATCCCAGGCTCTGCTGTCCAAGGAATTTTCCAGGCAAGAATACTGGAGTGGGCTGCCATTTCCTTCTCCAGGGGATCTTCCCGATCCAGGTTGAATCTATGTCTAATGCACTGGAAGGCAGGTTCTTTACCACTGCACCACCTGGGAATGGGAAGCCCAAACTCTACTTCAAAGGCAGTCAAAGACAGCAACGATCAAGGAGCCATTCATTAATTCCTTAACATTCTAGTTTTAATCACGATGGTTATTTATACTGGCTTTGAGCAACAATATTACATTATGCCATACTAAATTTACAGCTGACCAAACTTTAAGTATTTTTCATATTAATTAATTTCTTTTCCCTGTTTTACTTTTCTGTGAACGAGTCCAAGCTGGGGACTCTATGTGGTCCTTCTTCCTCAAAGCTTTCAAACTCGAAGCTCAAAGGGTCACTGGAATTATCAGACCCAGCTCCTACAAAAGGCTAAGATGTGGTGTCAAAGGGCAAAGGATGATCTGTGCCAGGTCCCAGGGTTGGCAGCTGCTGACCAGAGTCCCTGCCTCTCACTGAGCCATGCCTACCATCCCACACTCAGGAGAACGGTCACTATGTAAGTCTCCTTCCCCGCAGGGCAGTCTCCTCCGTCTTGGCCCAGGTGGGGGACACACTCCTGCCTAAGCTCTCATCCGTCCCACAGCCCTCAGGGCTTGCAAGGTGCCCTCTGTTTCACTTCCCTCCCTCCTGCTAGAGTCTCAGACCCAGGAGGCTCCCGGAGTGGGCAGGGAAGGGCCTGAGAGAAGCAGTCTCCCTCTGCAGGTGCCGAAGGTCGATGTTATTACCTGTCGAGAGAAAGCCCCGATTTCTCGTAACTCCTCTCTGCCTGAGCTGCCCACTCACAGCTGTAGTCGTCCATCTTCTTTTCAAATGTTTCTGACACGGATGCAAAGTAGATGTCTGGGCGCCAGACAGACAGACTGGGGTCAGGACAAGGAGCCGCCTTCTTCTGGTACTTCCTCCGGCTTTGTTCATCTAACTCAGCCCACATCCTCAGCATCTGGAAGGAAGGACAGGACTCAGCTATGTGGGACAACACCAGGAACAGGCTTCTCTTCCTGGGGTGTCCAGTAGGATGAGGAGGATCAAAAGGCCTTGCTTCAAATGACAGTATGGGAAAGAGACAGAAATCTGACAGCATAGGAAAGCCATCTTGACACTGGAAGCACAGAGAAGCAGAATCCATCCCAGGGCGTACTGCTTGACCACGACTCTAGGAACCATTTGTTGTGGCCCTTCAAGCACAAGCAGGGCGACCGTGTAAGCTACTCTCCAAACTGCAATTCTTGTAGAATAAAATGGAACATTATTAATAATCACCCTGGGATGAGAGGCAAACCAGGGCTGTCTCAGGCCAACGAGGACACAGTCACCATGAGCCAGGTGACCGTGCCGATCCCTGTTTGTCCTCTGTCCAGGCTTTCACGTGCCCGATGCCCCAAAGCTGACCCATAGCAACCGCTTCAAAGTGCTCCCCTGCCTCCTGGCTCAGCTATGCTCAGAAGGTGGGAGATCGCAGAAGAAGAGGGGAAAGAGGGAGGAGAGGAAGGCCGGATATCCACTCCCCACCCTCAGGGGTCTCTGAGCCCCAGTCTCTCAGTGAGGGCTCCTGTCACGTGGTCTCTGCCCACGGCCACCTTCTCCACTCCCGGTGACTGTTCACGTCCTCGGGGAGGCTGGGGAACCCAACTTACCAGCCCCAGTTAGCTGCCTGGAACCCTGCCCACACCTTAGTAAAGACGCGTGCATGCGTGCTCAGTCGCTTCAGTCATGTCTGACTCTCTGTGACCCTATGGGCTATATAGCCTTCCAGGCTCCTCTGTCCATCGGGATTCTCCAGGCAAGAATACTGGAGTGGGTTGCCATGCCCTCCTCCAGGGGATATCCCTGACCCAGGGATTGAACCCGAGTCTCCTGCACTACAGGTGGATTCTCTACCTCTAAGCCACTGGGGAGGCCTCTCTGTAAAGATTTCTCGTCCTCAAATTGATATTTGAGTGCCTTTTTTCCTGGCCAATAGTGAATGAAGCTAGAGTTCATGGCTGGACCTTCCACCAGGAAAACAACCCCTCATCCCCTCAACCCCACTGATCCCCCGCCTCTTCTAGCATCACCTGGTAAGTCTCGGGGGTGCGGCCGTTCTGGTTTGTGCCCTCAAGGTTCAAGGCTTTCACAGCCGCCTGAATTTTCTGGGAGTAATTCAAGAAGGCGCCTTTCCTCAGGAGGGCGTTGGAATGCTTGCTGTGCCATTTTTTGACGGCTCTGAAGTGACGGAGAGCTTTCTGGGGATCTGCTCTGGATAAAACTTCATGGAGATGCTTCGATTTCATTATTACCTAGACAAACAGACCACACAAGCAAGAAAGAAGAGGTGAGGGTGTAACACAAAGGCCATGGCACACAACTCACACAACCTCATAGGAGGTGGCCCGTGTGGAGCCCTCACGATGCCCCTTGGGGGGCTGAGCACCCACTGCTAACCAGGGCCTCACTCTGTGCCAACCAGAGTCAGGAGCTGGCGGTCTCAGGAGCTGAGGTCATAGGGCAGAAACCCTGACACTCAAGAGTCCTTCCAGAACATGGGTATTTCTGAGAAGAAAGGAGGAGGGGACAGGCACCAGGATGGAAAGGAGCTGGCCCTTAACTTTCAATCTGACCACCTGCTCATGACCTTGAACAGGCCATGTCAGTTTCAGTGTCCCAATCTGCAAAACCTGGGGGACTGCTCAGCCAATGCTGACGATCCCTCTTGGGCCAATAAGGCATGGAATGAAAACCACGGGCTTGTGAGTCAGAGGGCCTGGGTGCAGACACAAGCCCTGCTCCTCACCAGCTCGTCACTTAAACTCTGATAGTCAGTTGTCTTGGCTGTAAAATGGGCAGAGGGGGCCCTGTGTGCCCAGGCAGCAGTGAGGAGGCAGGCAGACAGCAGCCACAGTGCACTCGAGTTTAGGACCGTAAATGTCCCCAACAGTGCAGCTGTTCGAAGCATCTGCCATGTCAGGTGTTCCAGGGCGTTGCTTGGTGCTTTTAAATTCTCCCTACTCTAGTTTTCAGCGGTCACTCTGATTGGGTGGCAAAGCTCAGGGTGGGAGGTCCACCACATAGGCCCTACCCCGCCACCCCCAGGCTCCGGAAGGTGGCATACTACCTCATAGTTGCTGGCGAGGAAGGGGAACTGCTTAGGCTGCAGGAACTGTGTCTTGGGGATGTCCAGGCCGTCCTCCCCGTACAGGAACTGCACCACGCTGCCGTCACTGTCACGGACTGTCAGGTCATACTGGACAACCAGCCCCTCCAGGTGTTTGATGATGCACCTGTACAGAGACCCTCGGCTCAGTGCCTACTGGGGCTCCCCGCCTCCTGGGGCAGCCTTTGATGGGGCAGGTGGAAGGCAGAGGCAGAAACGCGGACTGCTGTTCTATAGCCAAGCAAGCCCCAGGACAGGCTGGCTCCTGCGCCCCTGTGCGACCCTCGCTCCCATCTCCAGCCGTGGCTGCCTGCCCTGCCCAGGGAAAGGGCACACCTACCAACACCTGGACCCTTCCTGTAAACCTTTGAGTTCACACTAAACCAATCCTCTAGAAGGAGAAGAATGCTGGCTATTTTCTGTCTCAGAACACCCATGGATTACTTTTCAGAAGTTTTTTTTTTTTTCTTTCCCAAAGGGATCTTAAGCAAATTGGCAATGAAAATGTGAAAAAGTGACAGAGCTTGAATGGACCCGGGACGCTGAGCCACCTGAAGGTGGCAGGGCAGGCGCTTTTTACCTCTGGAGGTAGCCAGAACGGCTGGTCTTCACAGCAGTGTCCACCAGACCCTCTCGCCCAGCCATGCAGTGGAAGAAGAACTCCTGTGGGAGAAGCGGGAAGGTCCAGGGTGGCACAGTGAGGACAGCCTGCTTCCTGAAGGGTGGCTCAGGCCAATGTCCCCAGCAGCTCTGATGGCTCTGATGACGCCAGAGACATCTGCCCTCCCCTAGGGTGACCTCTGTCTTATCCTGCCTGAGAGCAGAGGGACAAGTGGAGAAGGGCCAGTTCTCATTCTCAGGAGTCCATCCGCAGCGCCACACTCCATTTTTCAAACAGAAATGGCACTTTTGCCTCATCACATAGTGTTTTCCGAACTTCCACAATGAGACATGCGTTTGTAACAATGATCGGCAAACGTACATACATCCACACACGTGTGTGGATAAAGATACATGATTCAAGCTAAAACTATGAAACTTTATGAAACGACCCCAGCCCTCACTCTATCACCCTACTCTATTTCATCACATAAAGCCAGTTGCTATCTTTTACCATGGTTTCATGATTCACTTAGGGGTCGCAACCAGAGCTCAGAACTCTCTGGTCTACATCAGGTCTCCACCACCCTTTGCCAGAGGCCATGGACAACCACTGGAGAGTCTGTGTGAGACCAAGAGAGAAGCCCTGGGCGTAACCAATGGCCTTGACACAACAGGTCAGTCCTCTTCACAACCTAGACTTAGTTGTCTGACCACAAGAGGCGTCTTTGCAGAGACGCACTGGACTAGGGAACAGAAAGCCTTAATTGAAAAGCCATTTCTCAAAGTCTGAAGAGAAAACCTTTCTCTTAGGGGAGAGTTCTATCGCTGATGGAGGAAAAACTAGGCATTTGCTACAACTGGTCAGTTTCCCCAGGGTCAAGGAAGAGCCATGAGGCTCTCTTAGGGGAGCTTTGTAAACTAAATCTCTGTGATGCTCCTTTTGGCAATGGAGAGCACTCTGGCGAGGGCTCTCCCTTCCCCAGCTGCCCTCAGAGGCAGGGAAGAACCGGCTGAGAGAAGGCACGAGGCAGGAAGAGGTCGAGCTGGGCCTGACCTTGTTCGTCTTCCCACTCATCAGCAATCCTGCCTGAGCACCCACGATGTGCCAGGCACCGCCTTGGGCTCTGGCATTCCGAAGGTGAACACGATGCGGCTCTTACGGTTCTCAGGGGCCCCTGCCATCTAGAGGGTAAGCAAGGAAGTGGCGGCGTTTATTTATTGACTATCTTTGCTTAAAGCTGTTGGTGAAGGTCACAGGCTTCCTACTCCTGAGCGTAGAAATGAGGAGGAAAGCCAAAAGGAAAAACCAAAAAGTACATACCGGAGGCTTGATGCCAGTGAGGAACCTGCCAGTGACGAAGCCGCCAGCCCTGGGGGTGAATTCATAAGGCTCGAAGCAGGGTAATGACTTGCCAGATGCCATGAGCGGGGGTCTCCGACCTTCCAATTCGATCTGGCCCAGCAGGCACGAAATCTGGGAGAAAGGAAACCCAGATGGGACCGAAGACCCACACACGCCTTAAGTGATGCTCTGTCCCAACAGGGGATGGAGCACCTGCTCTTCAAGAAAAACTGCATGGAAATGGAGTTCCTGAAGGTCAACCTACATTTCTTAATAAACCAGGAAAGCTGATGTTTCAGGAAAATAATTGTATCGTCCCTTCACTGACTGATTAGAATTTTCACATTTGGGGTCAGTTGAAATAGACAGTGCTTTGCAAAAGCAGTCATGTTTCAGAAGAATCTCATGTTATACCTGAAAGGGACCTCCCTAACATGGAAACTGAGACGAGCAGAAAAAATAGTTTATTGTGATCCTGAACATTCTCAGGTCAAAAGAGAATGAAACTGCCCAGTAATGCTCTTGGGGACACTGTGTCTGGATTTTACTTAGTCAAAAGGGCTTCCTGATGGCCTCGAGCCTTGTAAGCCCATTCCTACTGTTCTGTACTCACCAATGAGATAGTCCTTATGGTCCTTAAGACTCTCTCAAGGTCATCAAATTTAAAAAAAGTTGCTAAGATTTGTGAAATCATTGTGATAGCACTGCAACATGAAAATATATAACCATACAGTATCTAAATTTATAATAGGTATCTGTATGATACACTATGGAAAAGGAAATGGCAACCCACTCCAATATTCTTGCCTGGAGAATCCCATGGACAGCGAAGCCTGGTGGGTTACAGTTCATGGGGTCACAAAGAGTCAGACACGACTGAACATGTACACACACGATACACTATCTGGATATTTATCTCCATGTGTCTACAACACCGGCATGTTAACAGTGGTTAGCTCCTGTACTGATTTCTACACACACTTCTGTATTGTGCAGTACTTGGCATGCTTTACATGGAACATGGATTCTTTAAAAAACAGAAACAAATCTGCAAAGTGCCTCCTACAACCACCCCAGCCTTCTGCCAAGCAGCCAGCCCGCCTTTGCTCACACCTGCATGGTGTTCACTGTAGAACCTTTGGCTCCAGACTGCACCATCATCTGCAGATTGTTCTCTGGGAACTGTCTGTGCAGACCGAAGGGCATGCATGCCTGCGGAAGGAACACACACATCGGTCAGTGACTCCTCCTTGGGAAGCTCGGGTTCAGAAGGTAAATGCGGGAGCCCACTTAGACTATGAATCTGGAGAGCAGTGCCAGATCCCATTTGAGGTTAAGGAGAAGTCTTGTCGGCATTAACCCTTTGGCTGGAAGCCCTAGAAAGAGGTCTGAAGAATGGCCCCGGGTGCCACGCTCTCGACACCTCTGCCAGGAAGCCGGGAGGCAGATGCAGAGGGGCCAGCATCTTTAGTTCGTGCTGCTGAGATGCAACTGATTAAAAATAAAACCTAAGGCGGTGCTCTTGGGAACTTACCCATTAGAGCATGGCCTGGCCCCGGACAAGCAGCCATGATGACCAGTGCCCGTGTCATACTCATATCTGCCAACAAGCTGCCCAAGCGCCAACTAGGCGCTTCGCCTCAGCTCCTGGGACAAAAGAGTAGCCAAAGCCCCCAGGTGGATTGGGGAGATGCTGTGGAGAGGTGGCGGTGGCTCTGAGTTTATCTAAGCCTCTTCCTAGGGATGCAGACATCCACCCTCACACAGGAGAGACAAGGTGGATGTCAAGAGACAGAGGAAAAGAAATACAGTAATTCTGAGGCGCTTGAGATGACCCCCACCTGCAGCATCCCCAGTGAGCCCTGGAAGCTGAGCCTCCCTGTTCTCAAGCAGTGCTGGAAGGCTGGAAGCAACCTCGCCTTGCAAGGACAAAACTGTACCAACAAGGTCTGCTGACAGCCAGTCAGAACTGAGGCAGCAAACACTGACTTCTGCTAGGCTTGGTCCTCCCTCCCTTTCTCCTCCTCAGGTGGGGTGTCAAGGCCCAGGAGGCTGGGATGAGGGCCAGTGGGCTCCTTCAAGCCGCAGGACTGGGAGCCCCAGCTCTGGGGCAAGAATGGGGCTCCCTCTCCTTTCTCAGCTGCGAGGCTTTGGAGGACTGGCAGAGTGGTCAGACCTCACCCAGGACTCTGTGCAGATGAGTTCCTGAATCCTGCCAGCAAATCCGTAAGGCAGGTGATCTTCCCATCCCTGCCCCAGGGGAGGACACCTCGCTCAGACCGCTCACATGACACAAGGCCAGAGATCTCACAGTAAGTCCATGGAAAAGCCAGGATTCAAACATGGGCCTTCACCCCAGCTGTCCTACACACGCAGCACTGGAGGTGCTGATCCTTTACTGTGCCCCTCTGCCCTGCAGAGGCCCCTGGAAAAAGACTTTCTTCAGTCCCCTTTAAGGCCATTGCCCTACAACACAAACATTTAAAACGACAACTACTGCAGAATTCCCTGGCAGTCCAGTGCTTAGGACTAGGCGCTTTCATTGCCGAGGACCTGGGTTCAACCCCTGCTTGGGGAACTAAGATCCTGCAAGCCAGGTAGTGTGGGAAAAAATAAATAAATAAAAGAAAGAATACTGCAATGCCTTCATGCTCAGCATTAATCAAAGGAAGACCTCTCCAGACCCTAACTGAGGGTACAAATCCCTTGGCTTTTCAAAGTGATCAATTCTACTCACCCCATCTTGAGTGTCACCTAGTCAGCTGTTCAATAGTCAAATTGCTCCAAGAGGCCCAGAGTGAGACTCAAAATGTAATAAAAAAAATACCCCAGCACTCAAAATGGTGGTGGTAAGTGCACATGCCGCTGGACTAACCTTGTTAATTTCATTGCTGTAATGGTTCACTTCCTCCTTGAACTTCAGGTCAATCATGTTAAAATCCCTCTGGTCTTTATTCAGATGGGCATCCTGCCATTTCCCTTGGACCTCATCACATGACGCTGCCTCTGGCAGGTTTAACGCAGCCCTGACGGCCTAGGATTAAAAGAGGAAACACTGGAGGCTGCAGGCAAGGGAGGAAGGTGTGGGCCCTGTCCTGCTGGAGCCGGACCGACTCTGCTGTAGGCGGTAGCCCCCAGGCCCTCCTCACCCGTGGCCCACAGTGGGTGGACTCTTTAATGATTCCATGTCTCCTGACATCTGCCTTTGGCTTGACCAAAATGTCTTCTACTCCTGTGAAATAAAAGAGAAAAGTCTGGATGCAACTGGGCCTGACTTCTCATCAGGTTGTGAACTTGGTGAGGTCAGGGTATGGGGCACAGTAACAGGCACCCAGGGAGCACCTGAATAATGATGGTGACATCCCCATCACCTCAAAGAGACTGTTACCATCTCTTAAGTGCTTACCATCTTACAAATGACAAAGCTAAGGCTCAAACTTGAGCCCACAGGTACGGAGGTAGAAAGCCAACCCAGGGCCAAGTCCCAAACTTGGCCACCAGCTACAGGCCCTCCATTCAATAAAAACAAGTTGGATGCATGAGACAGAGGTGAAGATGACATTCTGGGTGAAAAACTGGGGTTGAGGAAAACAGAAGAGGGAGGGGGCAGACATCCCAGTTTTGACTTCCAGAAATCACATGTCAGCAAGGACTGCACTGTATAGTGGTGAGAAACGTGGGCAAGCACACACAGACACAGCCAAGCCTGGCTGACTGGGACAACCATTGCGGGGTCCTCTCTTGCTCTGGAAGGAAGAGTGCCTGGGCCACTTGAATGAAGCCTGTCCCTCTGGCTTCAAATGGCTAAGGAATTCCCCACCTTAGGCAGGAAGTCTTCCCACTTCATTTTCTGTCTATATTTGAGAGCTACTGACCTCACCAGTCCCTCAGCCAAGGTCTCAGGGGGAAGGGAATTCAAGGCTGCAGTGTTGCAAAGCTGGGCTAAGATGTCTGGGACTCCCACATGCAATGTCCTGGAAGCCTGAGTGCCTCTAAAGAACTTGAGGAGGAGAAAGAATCTGTCCCTCTGTGAGCAAGCCACACCATGACAATGAGCCCTTCCACAGGGTCGGCTCCAGGCCATCTTGCTGTCCCTTCAGTGACCTCTGGCTGCGAGGGCTGAAGGCACTTCCATTAGCCTGGACTCCCCTCTAAGCTTGACGCCCAGCTTGGCCCTGCTCCCTCTCAGTCTCGGCACCAGACAGTCTTTGCACTTTGGCCAGTTTCTCCTCGGATCACGTGCTGAGCAGAGCCGCTTGTTAGGTTTGGTGATGAGGTCACAGTCTGGGTGTGGATTCTTCCTCTACTTTTTTAAAAATTTATTTACTTTTGGCTGCGCTGGGTCTTCATTGCTTTGCTCAGGCTTTCTCTAGTTGTGGCGAGCGGGTGTTACTCTTTGTTGCCGTACGTGGACTTCTCATTGTGATGGCTTCTCTTGTTGTGCAGCACAGGCTTCAGGCGTGCAGGCTTCATTAGTTGTGGCACACAGGCTTACTTGCTCTGTGGCCTGTGGGATCTTCCTGGACCAGGGAGCGAACCCATGTCTCCTGCAATGGCAGATGGATTCTCATCCACTGTGCCACCAGGGAAGTCCATCTACTTTCCATTTTTAAAGACATTTGTTCAAGGAAGCTCATCCAAGAAATATTGTGAGAACCAGGAAAGAGCTAAAATGTCTAATAACAGGAACTGGTAAAATTAACCATGGTACGTCTACAAAAGCAGAATAGTTTATAGCCATGGACCTGAGGAAGTCAGTTTATATTTGCCCACAAAAGGACATTTATAAAACATTATCTGTAAATGGTGGAGGGGAGCAGATTACAAAACACTAGGTATTACTGCAGGAACCCCTTTTTTTCTGAAAGTGTTTATACTTGGAAAGTCTAGAAAGACACGTATCAAGTCAATATTGGTGTTATCTCTGGCAGCTGAAGGCTGGGTGATTTTTCATTATTTTCATGTCTGTGTTTATTTTGACTTTTGCACAATGTAAATTTTATAATTACGATTGCCTTGCTTCAGGCCAATGAGCAAACTCCAGCAGACCCACTGGCTCCCTGTCTGCACGTGAGCCAGTCCATGAGCTCAGTCTCATCAGCTGGACGATTCCCACGCTTGCTGGGGGTCCTGCTTAGTGCGAGGCCTAACACCCATTCCTCATGCATGGGAAACTGCAGAAGGGCTTGGGCTCCACTATGCACACCGAGAGATACACCGCTCTGAATGAGCTCATGGCATGGAAAATATCGGCCCCCTTGTTTTCTTTATCAAAGTCAACTTCCTAAAACAGTGGGCAGTCATTTCCAGGGAGACAGCTCCTCTTTCTGTCTTAGGATCACTTGACAGGTCTGCCCCAATGTGGTGTTTCCAACAGAACCTGCTGTGTCGGGAGGTGCGGGCCGTTCTGACAACGGGGAAGACTCCAGGTGGAGTGCAGAGTGCCTGAAAGATTCTGGAAGGGCACTTGCAGGAGAGAATGGAGGTATGAGTGTAAAGAAAAATCAGTCTAGGAGACTGCAGACTGTAAACAAAGGCGTTGAGAAAGGGACAGAATGGAAATGCAGATGGAGGGGAGGGGCGTCACTCTGTGCTGTACGAAGAGATGAAGAGACTGGGGTGGTATGGGTGTGTGGGGGGTGCGGAAGCATGGAGAAGAAGCAAGGCTGTGCAGTGTCACTGGAGGCCCCATGAAGATGCCCTCATGAAGGGAGCCCAGCTGTTCCCCTGGAACCGGGAGACACCCTGGCAGGTGTGCTGGCTGCGGAAGCGGACTGAGCGGGGTGGGGCCCCAGAGCCACCTGCCTCACTCACCCAAGGTGAAGCCTCTGTAGAGCTGCAGGTAGGCGGTGAAGAGGCGGGCCAGGCAGGTGAGAACCCTGCCGCTGGTCTCCCCACCGTAGATCTCGTAGCAGCAGTGGACCAGGCCGTAGGCGGAGCTCCCGTAGTGCGCCTTGTCCAGCACCCCGCACAGCAGCTCCCCTGCTCTGATGATCACCTGCGGACGGATGGCCACTGGCGCTGGGTCGGGGGAGCCCCCAGCCCGTCCCTCACTCCATGTCTTACTAACCTCATAACCCTCACCTGCCTCAAATTCTTAATGCAAAGAAGGGGATAAAGCCGGTGAGCACACAGAGAACAACATTCAGGGCTTCCCTGGTGGCTCAGTGGTAAAGAATTCATCCGCCAATGCAGGAGACATGGGTTCAATCCCTGATCTGAGAATATCCCACATGGCCTGGAGCAACTAAGTCTGTGAGCCACAACTACTGAGCCTGCACTCCAAAGCCCGGGAGCCACAACTGCTGAGGCCTGTGCTGCCCAACAGGAGGGGCCCCTGCAGTGAGTAGCCTCCAGGCTCTCCGCAGCTAGAGAAAAAGCCCACGCAGCAACGAGGACCCAGTACAGCCAAAAATCAAATAAATAGAATAAAAAAAAGAACATTAAACAAAATTCTTTTTCGGGGACTACACCCCCCCTTCCCACTGTAGACAGTTCAGTGTGTTCCTACGTGCTCCACTCCCATCACCCATCCGTTCTGACTTGGGGTCACATATCCTTGACAAACACTTTGTGACTGAAAAGGAGTACATTTTGCGTCTCAACTTCATAACTGTGACCTTGGCCTAGGCAGTTCCTCCCTGAAACCTTGGAGTAAGAAAAACATAACCTTTCTAATATCCTTTAAGGCCTGGATTTGTACTTCCCTAAAGCTTGTTTCAAGCATCAGAAGCTAATTTAAAGAAGGATTTCTAATTTAAAGAAGAGTGCTGCACACATTAAGCGTATGATCTACAAAGGGAAAGAAAAGGGGCAGCTTGGGTTCTATTATGAATGGCATGTCTGTTAGACCCTGCGACAAAGCCTTTGTGAGCGGGGGCCCTGTGTATAAGAGTCAAGTGCTAATGGTAGGGGATTTCCCTGGTGGTCTGGTGGCTAAGAGTCTGAGCTCCCAAGGCAGGGATCTCAGGTTCAATCCCTAGGTCAAGGAACTAGATCCCAGATGCCGCAACTAAGAGTTCACATGCTGCAACTAAAGATCCCACTTGTCACAACTAAGACCTAGTACAGCCAAATAAATAAAGAAAATAGAAAATATAAATTTAAAAAGGAATGCTAGTGGTTGACTCTACATAGCTCGGTACAACTCTTTTCTTCAAGGCATGACTCCTCTTTCTATGCATGTGCCTCCACTTCTCTGTCTTGGATTTAAATCAAGCCGCCTAAACCTGGGACTGGAAGTCTCCAATGCACACAGCTGGGCATCCATACCTGGGACTCGCACATGGAGTCGGGGTTAAAGCCGGGAACGGGCCGAGGAGACTCCTTCACCCAGGCCTTTCCGCCGATCTTTGCCTTTCCTGACAAGTTCAGGGGGATATGGTCCTCTGGGATTATGTTGATGAGCAACGTGGACACAACCTGGAAAGAAAAAGAAGACAAAGGTGACGGAAGGAAGAAAAGCTGATAAGTTTCCTTTTAGGTCCACTTGTCTTACTTAATCCTGAAAGGCAGACAACTTCATTCTGATGAGCTATAGGTAAAGCAGAAAAAAAGAAGAAAACCAACCAACCACCACCACCACCACCAACAACAACAAAGGGACAGTTTCTTGTCTGTGGGACAAGCTGAGAGCAGATTTTTACTTTTTTTGCTTATGTGATTTATGTATAATGTACAGGATGTGAGAGTTGGACCATAAAGAAGGCTGAGCACTGAAGAATTGATGCTTTCAAACTGTGGTGCTGGAGAAGACTCTTGAGAGTCCCTTGGACAGCAAGGGGATCAAACCAGTCAGTCCTAAAGGAAATCAACCCTGAATTCATTGGAAAGACTGATGCTGAAGCTCCAAAACTTTGGCCACCTGATACAAAGAGCCAACTCATTGGAAACGACCCTGATGCACAGAAAGATTGAGGTTAGGAAAAGAGGGTGACAGAGAATGAGATAGTTGGATAGCATCACTGACTCAACGGACATGAGTCTGAGCAAAGTCTGGGAGATAGAGAAAGACAGGGAAGCCTGGTGCGCTGCAATCCAGGGGTCACAAAGAGTCAGACATGACTGAGCAAATGAACAACAACAGGATTAGAAACACACACACACTACTAAGAACCTCACTTCTTAGAGTGCATAACCCCCTGACCTGAAAGTTAAGTTCCTGAATAGATCGAGGGAAGAAAAAGAAAATAAATTGCTGTGGGCTCACAGCAGAGAAAGATTTAAATTCGCATGTGGTTTAAAAAAAAAAAGAAAGAAAGGAGGACAGCAGGATTGAAGGATGCAAAGGCAGCCCTGCCATGTCAGGCCCAGGACCGGGGCGAAGGTCCAGGAATGCTCACTGGAAGCATCCTTCTCCCATTTTCAGACCACATCAAAGCACATGACAACTGTCCCATATAATCAGTAACATCCTCCTGCAGAAGAGCATTGACTTTCTGGCGCCAAGGAGGAAAGGATGTGAAGACTAAGAACTCAGAGCTTTCCCTCGAAAGAGCTTCACAGAGGAGGCCCAAGTATCTGACTGAGCAGTGAGCTGCAGTGAAGCTTTGAGACTCTGGGGGTGTCCCAGTGTCCACTCCATCATACTGGTCATGAGTTGTGGGGCAAATGGTTCTGCTCTCTCAGCCTTAGCATTGCGCATGTGTAGAATACAGTTACGATCCGTTCATTCATTCAGCAATTATATGTCAAGCACTTACTATGAACCAGGTGCTGGGGGGAGTGGTGAATAAAACAGTCGCCACCCTCAGCGGAGGCTCCAGTCCCAAGCAGATCCACACTTTGGAGGAAAATAAAGTGGGGAAGGAACAGCTAGGGTAGAGCAAGGGGAGAGAGAATACCTGGGATTTTGCATAGGATAGGCAGGGCCTTACCACAACGGAGAAGGGAGCCCAGAGGAGGTCAGATCATTCATTTCTGGCAGGAGGCTTTTCATTCAAGTGTAAAGGAAAGGTATTTGGAAGATTTTGATCACAGGAGTGACGTGCTCAGATTCCACTTTTAGCAGGATCCCCTGTTCCACATACTGACCTGGCCAAAAAGTTCCTTCGGCTTTCCCATAACCTGTTACAGAGAAACCCAAACGAACTTTTTGGTCAATCCAACACATTCCTGGCCTGGACTTCGAGGCTAAATCAATGATGCAGAGAATAAGCCTCCCAAGTGACACTGACAAGAAGACTTGGCACTTTAGAAGCAGTCATTAAGGCAACGTGAGTGGGGAGCACGCAGGACGGAGCCTCTGTGTGGGGCCCAGCACAGGGCACCCTGGTGAGGTGACAGCTTGGCCACCCGATGGGCTTCCACACGATTCACTGTTACAGAGCTTATCCCTGAAACTGATTTGACTGGAATTAATTATGGCTACTTGAAAGGCTGGGGAGTCCTTCTGCTTAAATCAGTATGGCCATCCACTCAATCTGTTGTTGCTGAGTTGCTAAGTCGTGTACCACTCTTTCACAACCCCTACAACTGGACTGTAGCCTGCCAGTGTCCTCTGTCCAAGGGATTTCCTGGTCAAGAATACTGGAGTGGGTTTTTTTTTCCTTCTCCAAGGGATCTTCCTGACCTAGGGATCTAACCCGCTTCTCCTGTGTCTCCTGCACTGGCAGGCGGACTTTTTACCACCAAGCCACCTGGGAAGCTCTCATTCACTCTATGTGTATACATGCTCAAAAAGTCATGTTCGACTCTTTGCAACCTGCCAGGCTCCTCTGTCTATGGAAAATTTCCAGGCAAGAATACTGGAGCAGGTTGCCATTTCCTCCTCCAGGGAATCTTCCCAACCCAGGGATCAAACCCCTATCTCTTGCGTCTCCTGTATGGGCAGGCATATTCTTTACCACTGTACCACCTATGCAGCTACTAACAGGAGGTCAAGGGAGGCAACTTCACAAACAGCCCACATGGGAGCAGCTGTACCTGGGATGACCATGGGTCAGTTCTGGAGAGGCCAAGAGGATACAATCCCAAGGAAGCAATAGGCTTGAGGCAGGCAGACCGGTTGGACAGGTCCTGGGGCAGCGAGGGGGTAGGTAGGCAGGGCAGGGTTGGAGGGCATTGGGAGCCATCGGCTGGCATCAACAGCTCTTTGTATGCCTGTACCAGGCCCATAAAGAAGGTTCTGTATGTACACAATGGGGTCAGGGCAGTTACGAGAGCAGCAGTGTTTTCATGCATGTGCTCCAGGAGCTGGGGAACAGCTGGCAACAACACTGTTACAGAAAGCAGACAATACTCCTTGTATCTCCCAGGAAAATGACCAGGGAGGTCTTGGCCCTCAGTCTTCACAAGGCCGGCACTGGCAGGACAGAGGGTAAGGAGGAAAGATAGCAGGGTGCCTTCCCTGGGATGCTGACTACAAGCTGCACTTAAACCACAGTGCCACATGCAGACATACTGACCAATGGAACAGAAATAAGAGTCTAAAAGTAAACCCATACCTCGGTGGCTTATTGATTAACAAGAACATTCAATGGGGCAAGAATAGTTTTATTAACAAATGATGCTGAGACAACTGCATAACTACCAACAAAAGAATAAAGGTGGACCCCTATCTCATAATACACAGAAAAATTAACTGAAAATGTATCAAAGACATAAATGTCAGGGAGAAAACCATAAAACTCTTAGTTGGAAACACAGCTGTAAATCTGCGTGACCTTGGAACTGTCAAAAGTTTCTAAGATATAACACCAAAACTACAAGGAACAAAAAAAAAAGATAAATAGGATTTCATTAAAAAATTTTAAAAATTATGTGTCAAAGGACACTGTCAAGAGAGAAAAAAAGAACCCATAAAATGGGAGAAAATACCTGTGTTCTCATATATGTGATACAGATCTGGTAGCCAGAATATATAAAGAAATGTTAGAATTTAACAATAAAAAGACAAACAACCCAATTAATAAGTGGGCAAAGGGCATATATAGACATATCTCCAAAAAAGATATTACAAATGGCCAGTAAGCACATGAAAAGCTGCTCAATATTATTAATCATTCAATTCAGTTCAGTCGCTTAGTCGTGTCTGACTCTTTGCAACCCCATGAACTGCAGCACACCAGACCTCCCTGTCCATCACCAACTCTCGGAGTTTACTCAAATTCATGTCCATCAAGTCAGTGATGCCACCCAGCCATCTCATCCTCTGTCGTCCCCTTCTCCTCCTGCCTCCAATCCCTCCCAGCATCAGGGTCTTTTCCAATGAGTCAACGCTTCACATGAAGTGGCCAAAGTACTGGAGTTTCAGCTTCAGCATCACTCCTTCCAATGAACACCCGGGACTGAACTCCTTTAGGATGGACTGGCTGGATCTCCTTGAAGTCCAAGGGACTCTCAAGTGTCTTCTCTAACACCACAGTTGAAAAGCATCAATTCTTCGGCGCTCAGCCTTCTTCACAGTCCAACTCACATCCATACACGACCACTGGAAAAACCATAGCCTTGACTAGATGGACCTTTGTTGGCAAAGTAATGTCTCTGCTTTTTAATATGCTGTCTAGGTTGGTCATAACTTTCCTTCCAAGGAGTAAGCGTCTTTTAATTCCATGGCTGCAATCACCATCTGCAGTGATTTTGGAGCCCAAAAAAATACAGTCTGACACTGTTTCCCCATCTATTTTCCATGAAGTGATGGGACCAGATGCCATGATCTTAGTTTTTTGAATGCTGAGCTTTAAGCCAACTTTTTCCACTCTCCTCTTTCACTTTTTATCAAGAGGCTTTTTAGCTCCTCTTCACTTTCTGCCATAAGGGTGATCAAATTGCCAACATCCGCTGGATCATCGAAAAAGCAAGAGAGTTCCAGAAAAACATCTATTTCTGCTTTACTGACTATGCCAAAGCCTTTGATTGTGTGGATCACAATAAACTGTGGAAAATTCTGAAAGAGATGGGAATACCAGACCACTTGACCTGCCCCTTGAGAAACCTATATGCAGGTGAGGAAGCAACAGTTAGAACTGGACATGGAACAACAGACTGGTTCCAAATAGGAAAAGGAGAATGTCAAGGCTGTATATTGTCACTCTGCTTATTTAACTTATATTAATCATAAGGGAAAGGCAAATGAAAACCATAATGAAAAACTACTTCACAAGATGGTTAATTTATTATTATTATTTTTTTTTGGCTGTGCCACTTGCTTATAAGATCTTAGATCCCTGATCAGGGTTCATACTCAAGCCCTGGGAGTGAAAGTGCCAAGTCCTAACCATTGCACTGCCAGAGAACTCCCCTAAGATGGTTATTTTAAAAATAAAAGAAAAATAAATGTTGGTGAATATGGAGAAATTGGAACCCTCATGTACTACTGGCGGGGATGTAAAATTGTAAGCTGCCTTGGAAAACAGTTTGGTAGTTCCTCAAAAAAGTTAATTCCCATATGACCCAGTGACTTCTCTCTTAGCTATATATTCAAGAGAATTCAAAGTACGTGTTCATATAAATGAGTGCATCAGTTTCATGCACCAGTTATGCATGAATACTCATTACAGCCTTATTTGTAGCAGCCAAAAAGTGGAAACAAGCCAAATTATCCATTTATCAACTGACAAGTGAATAACAGGTAGAATATCCATACAGTGGAATATTATTCAGCCATGAAAAGAAATGAGGTACTGTTTATGCTACAATATGGATGAATCTTGAAACCATTATGTTAACTAAAAGAAACAAGCCATAAAAGGGTACCTATTGTATGATATCATTTATATGAAATGTCTCAAACAGGCAAATCAATAGAGACAGAAAGTGATTGCCAGGGGATGGGGGAGGGAGGAATTAGGGCTGAATGCTAATAGGAACAGAGTTTCTTTTGGGGATTATGGAAATGTTCTGGAATTAGACAGTAGAAATGGTTGCACCACAGAGAATACACTAAAAATAAGCACTGAATTATACACTTACTAAAAACGGTAAAGTTTATGGTATGAATTATATCTCAATTAAAAAAAAAAACAAACAAGGGTGGCAGACAAGATTCTGGGTCTCTTCCTGCACTAATATTGTAGAAGTGCATAATTTACTTTCTGGTCATAAACTATGCTAGGAATAAAAGACCATCCACAATATTCTCAGGGAACTAAGATCCCACAAGTTGCATGGTGTGGCCAAACAGGAAAATGACTGGACACTCATTAAATATTTGCCATTAGAGGGACAGTTAAATCAACTATCAGTTCAGTTCAGTCGCTTAGTCGTGTCCGACTCTTTGCAGCCCCATGAATTGCAGCACACTAGGCCTCCCTATCCATCACCAACTCCTGGAGTTCACTCAAACTCATGACCATCTTGTCGGTGATGCCATCCAGTCATCTCATCCTCTGTCGTCCCCGTTTCCTCCCGCCCCCAATCCCTCCCAGCATCAGAGTCTTTTCCAATGAGTCAACTACAGAATATCCATATTACCGGGTACAACACAGAATGGGTTAAGAAGAATGAAGTCAATCTACATGTACAGACAGAGAATGAACCCCATAATAGACCATTATCATAGCACGCCTACTCAGTCGTGTCTGACTCTTTGCAACCCCATGGACTGTAGCCTGCCAGGCTCCTCTGTCCATGGAATTCTCCAGGCAAGAAGACTGGAGTGGGTTGCCATTTCTTACTCCAGGGGATCTTCCCGATCCAGGGATCGAACCCACGTCTCCTGCACTGGCAGGCAGATTCTTTGATCACTGTGACATCTGAGAAGCCCACAGATCATTAAATGAACTAAGTATGTCACAAAGCAATTACAAGAAACATTCTATCACCCTAGCACATGAAAAGAGTTAAATAAACTTCTTGCCATATCTGAAGTATGTTAGGGTGGTTCAAATTGCCTGAAATAATGGGATTTCTTGAAATAATGGAAATAATGTCATTCCCTTTGGAGGACCTGACAGCTCATTTAAAGTAAGCCATCTTACAGATCAGTTAAAACTGAGGTCCACATACCTATGGATAAGGAAAATGCATGTCTCAGGCAACAAAATAACATGGATAAAGAAGCAGTCTGAAATGTAAACTCAAAACTGACTGTCAAATCTAGTCATGGTTCATGGTTCCCCTGAGTAGGTACATGATTTTATTTTTATTTCTTCTCTATGACAGTATGCACTTAGATGAACAATGGAATTGGAGAGAGAAGAAATTTTTCCTTTTTCCTTTGATATTACTATCTCTTTAAATAAAAACTTACATTACACTTCTATAGTTAATAAATGAAATCAGCAAGGTTGTGGAATACAAGGACAATATACAAAATTAGTTGTATTTCTATATACTAACCATAAACAAATAGGAAATTCAATAAATAAAATCATCTATAATAGCAATACCTAGGAATGAATCTAAGGAAAGATGAACAAGACTTCTATGTCACTGAAAGAATGGAATATTCAGTACTGGAAATGTGTCCATTCTCCCTAAAGTGATCTATAGATGCAATGTAATTCTAATAAAACTCTTAGTAGCTATTTTTTGGCAGAAATGTACAAGATGGCTTTGAAATTTATATGGAAATTCATGGGGCCAAGAATATTCAAGACAGTCTTAAAAAACAATGCTGGAGACTATACTATCAAAAATCAAAACTTATTATAAAGCTACAATAATTAGAGTGTAGTATTGGTGCAATGGAATCAAACAACCAAAGGAACTGAAATGAATCCAGTAGACCTACATGTATGCAATGAGTTGATTTAGGACACAAGAGATACTAAAGAGCAGAGGAAAAGCAAACATCTTTTCATCAGTTACGTCACGTCAACAGGATAGTCCTCCAGGGAAACAATGAATCCTGACCCCTACCTCACACCAACACACCCACAAAACCCAACTCCGGGCAGAAGTAGAGCTAACCGTGAATGGCGAAACAATAAAACTGCTCAACAGCGACACAGAGACATATCTTAGTGACCTTGGGGCAGGCAAATAATTTTTATACAGGACTAGCCACAAAAGGCAAACCCTGGTGAATTATATTACATAAAATAAAGAACTTCTGATCATTAGAAAACAGCGTTAAGTGAAAGGGCAAAAAGGCTGGCCATCAAGTAGAAGGTATTTGTAATACCTATAATCTGGTAATGGACCTACACAAGGATATACTTCTAAAACTTATCTATTAATAAGAGAATGGCACAGGATTGAAAACAGGCAAAAGACTTGAATAGGAACTTCACAAAAGGTGAGATCCCAATGGCCATAAGGATATAAAGAAGTGCTCAAACTCATTTGTTACTGTGCGTGCTAAGTCTCTTCAGTTGGGTCTGACTCTGTGTGCCCCTATGGACTGTAGCCCACCAGGCTCCTCAGTCCATGGGGTTCTTCAGCTAAGAACACTAGAATGGGTTGCCACGTCCTCCTCCAGGGGATCTTCCCAATCCAAGGATTGAACCCTCTTCTCTTGCATTGGCAGGCAAGTACTGCTGAGAATAAGGAGCAACCATAACTCTCCTGCCCTGCTGATGGAGGTGTAAACTGCTAGTCACTTTGAAAAACTGTTTGCTAAACTATCTATTACAGTTGAAGGTAGATCTTATGACTCAGCAATTTGATTCCCTGGTATTTACTCATGAAAATGCATATATATGTTCAATAAGAGATATATACAAAAATGTTCACAGCAGCCCTATTTGTAACAGCCAAATGAAGATGACTGAAGACAACCCAAACATCCATTAATGGTAAAGTGAACAAGTATATAATGGTATAGTCACATAATATAAGAAAACCACTCAAGAGGCTGTATGAAATGCCCTGGGAAAACAGCCTAAGACTTAATTTTTTAGGGTAGTACAAACAAATTTCCCAAGCTAAGTTCTTTATCTCCTGATTCAAAACATGGCTTTTCTCTGTAGAATTAGACTGGGTCACTAACAAATTCTTATGCAGTGCAGTAACTGTTCCCTTCTTTCATCTACTTGTACAGAAATAACAGCCTGTACCAACCTTTCAAGAAACCCGGAAAAATCTCAAATCTGGGCCTATTTTCTAATTTTACTTGGTTATACAGTAAGCAGAGCCCAGAAATGTTAAATTATTCCTAACACAAACCAAATTATTCTATCATTTTGATCTTTTTTGTATCAAATTTTTGTTCATCTACATTTTTAACATCGTTCTGTTATTATGCATAGAACTGTGTAGTCTATTTCTTCTTTCAACATTACGTTGAAAATTTTCCAGACTGTTACACAATGCTTTAAAGCCACTATTTTAAACTACACCAAGCTTCCCTGGTGGCTCAGACAGTAAAGAATCCGCCTGCATGTGGGAGACCTGTGTTCGATCCCTGCATTGGGAAGATACCCTGGAAGAGGGCACGGCAACCCACGGCAGTATTCTTGCCTGAAGAATCCCCATGGACAGAGGAACCTGGCGAGCTACAGTCCATGGGGTTGCAAAGAGTCGGACACGACTGAGTGACTAAGCACAGCACAGAACAATATCTTAATAATAGACGTCCCATGATTTACACAGCCCCAGTGCTGAGTATCTAGATTTTGCTAATATTCCACCACTAAACCATGATGTCATGGACTGCTTTTTTCAAGTAGCTTTTATCAATAATACATTTCAGATTTCCTTTGGCTGGATTCTCAGACTGAGGTGGATGAACATATCTGTAACTCTAGTTATGTAGTTTTTGTCCACTATTTGGTTCTATTTTGAACACACTGCTTACATTTAAACAAAATTCTAATAAATTCTGGATGGTTCAGTTCAGTTCAGTTGCTCAGTCGTGTCCGACTCTTTGCGACCCCATGAACCGCAGCATGCCAGGCCTCCCTGTCCATTACCAACTCCCGGAGTTCACTCAAACCCATGTCCATTGAGTCCGTGATGCCATCCAACCCATCTCATCCTCTGTTGTCCCCTTCTCCTCCCATCCTCAATCTTGCCCAGCATTAGGGTCTTTTCAAATGAGTCAGCTCTTTGTATCAGGTGGCCGAAGTATTGCAGTTTCAGCTTCAGCATCAGTCCTTCCAATGAACACCCAGGACTGATCTCCTCTAGAATGCACTGGTTGGATCTCCTTGCAGTCCAAGGGACTCTCAAGAGTCTTCTCCAACACCACAGTTCAAAAGCATCAATTCTTCGGTGCTCAGTTTTCTTTATAGTCCAACTCTCACATCCATGCATGACTACTGGAAAAACCATAGCCTTGACTAGACGGACCTTTGTTGGCAAAGTAATGTCTCTGCTCTTCAATATGCTGTCTAGGTTGGTCATAACTTTCCTTCCAAGGAGTAGGCGTCTTTTCATTTCATGGCTGCAATCACCATCTGCAGTGATTTTGGAGCCCAGAAAAATAAAGTCAGCCACTGTTTCCACTGTTTCCCCATCTATTTGCCATGAAGTGATGGGACTGGATGCCAAGATCTTAGTTTACTTAAGACTTTAAAATCCCTTTATTTCTAAGATAACTTGAGATGGCTTACAAAATAAACATACATAAAGAAGAAGCAATAAAAAATTATAAACAGGAATAATAAGTGGACAAGTAAATGTTGTTGTTGTTTAGTCACTAAGCTGTGTACAACTTTTTCACAACCCCATGGACTGTAGCCGGCCAGGCTCCTCTGTCCATGGGATTCTCCAGGCAAGAATACTGGAGTGGGCTGCCATGCCCTCTTCCAGGGGATCTTCCCAACCCAGGGATCACACCCACATCACCTGCATTGGCGGGTGGATTTCTTGGCCACTGAGCCACCAGGGAAGCCTGGACAAATACATATATCCAACTAAATTAGGGGCTAGCCAACTACAGCCTATAGACCAAACATGGCCCACCACGTGTCTTTGTGAAATAGAAGCTGAAATGAATCATAGGCAGGCTCATTCCAAAGCCTTGTCTGTGCCTGCTTTCACATTATCATAGCAGAGCTGAGTAGCTGTGATTTACAGATCGTATGCCCAACAAACCCTAAAATATTTTCTATTTGGTTTTTATAAAAAAAAAAAGCTTACCAATTCCTGAACTAGACTATCCAAAATTATATATTTTAATCTTAAACTGCAAAATTCCCCTACTATTCTGTTAAATCAGCTTCTGTTTCTGGTCAGGACAGAGCCATGGTGACCTGATTTCACATCCACCAGATATAACAAAAACAAAAGCAGATGTGAATATGAAACAGTGGTTTCAATAACAATGCACTAGCAAATGAAGGATGTAGAACAGCAATGACATAGTAGCCTTGAACCTTGTTTTGTTGTTGTTCAGTCAGCCAGTCTTGTCCAACTCTTTGTGATGACCCCATGGACTGCAGCATCCCAGGATTCGCTGTCCATCACTGACTCTGGGAGCTTGCTCAAACTCAGGTCCATTGAGTCAGTAATGCCATCCAACCATCTTTATCCTCTGTTGTCCCCTTCTCCTGCCTTCAGTCTTTCCCAGCATCAGGGTCTTTTCCAATCAGTCAGCTCTTTGCATCAGGTGGCCAAAGCACTGGAGCTTCAGCTTCAGCATCAGTCCTTCTAATTAATATTCAGGGTTGATTTCCTTAAGGGTTGACTGGTTTGATCTCATTGCAGTCCAAGGGACCCTCAAGAGTTCTCCAATACGACAGTTCAAAAGCATCAATTCTTTGGTTCTCAGATTTCTTTATGGTCCAACTCTCACATCCATACATGACTACTGGAAAAACCATAGCTTTGACTAGACGGACCTTTGTTGGCAAAGTAATGTCTCTGCTTTTGAATATGCTGTCTAGGTTGGTCACAGCTTTTCTTCCAAACAGCAACCATCTTTTAATTTTATGGCTGCAGTCACAACCTGCAGTGACTTTGAGCCCCCCGAAATAAAGTCTCTCACTATTTTCAATGTTTCCTCATTAGTTGCCATGAATTGATGGGACCAGATGCCATGATCTTCATTTTTTGAATGTTGAATTTTAAGCCAGCTTTTTCACTCTCCTCTTTCACCTTCATCAAGAGGTTCTTTAGTTCCTCTTCACTTTCTGACATAAGGGTGGTGTCATCTGCATATCTGAGGTTATTGATATTTCTCCCAGCAATCTTGATTCCATCTTGTGCTTCATCCAGCCTGGTATTTTGCATGATGTACTCTGCATGTAAGTTAAGCAAGCAGGGTGACTATATACAGCCTTGACATACTCCTTTCCCAATTTGGAACCAGTCCATTGTTCCATGTCCAGTTCTAACTGTTGCTTCTTGACCTTCATACAGGTTCTCATGAGGCAGGTAAGGTGGTCTGGTATTCCCATGTCTTTTAAGAATTTTCAGTTTTTTGTGATTCACACAAAGGCTTTGGCATAGTGAATAAAGCAGAAGTAGATGTTTTTCTGGAACTCCCTTGTTTTTTCTATGATTCAACGGATGTTGGCAATTTGATCTCTGGTTCCTTTGCCTTTTCTAAATCTAGCTTGAACATCTGGAAGTTCACGGTTCACATACTATTGAAGCCAGGCTTTGGGAATTTTGAGCATTACTTTGCTAGCGTGTGAAATGAGTGCAATTGTGCAGTAGTTTGAGCACTCTTTGGCATTGCCTTTCTTTGGGACTGGAATGAAAACTGATCTTTTGCAGTCCTGTGGCCACTGCTGAGTTTTCTGTATTTGCTGGCATATTGAGTGTGGCACTTTCAGTGTCATCTTTTAGGATCTGAAATAGCTCAGTTGGAATTCCATCACCTCCACTACCTTTGTTCATAGTGATGCTTCCTAAGGTTCACTTGACTTCACACTCCAGTATGTCTGGCTCTAGGTGAGTGATCACACCATCATGGTTATCTGGATCAATAAGATCTTTTTTGTAGTTCTGTGTATCCTTGACACCTCTTCTTAATATCTTCTGCTTTTGTTAGGACCATACCATTTCTGTCCTTAATTGTGCCCATCTTTGCAGGAAATCCCTTGGTATCTCTAATTTTCTTGAAGAGATCTCTAGTCTCTCCCATTCTATTGTTTTCTTCTATTTCTTTGTATTGTTCACTTAGGAAGGCTTTCTTGTCTCTCCTTGCTATTCTTTGGAACTCTGCATTCAGATGGGTATATCTTTCCTTTTCTCCTTTACCTTTTGCTTCTCTTCTTTTCTCAGCTATTAGTAAGGCGTCTTAGAGAAGGAAATGGCAACCCACTCCAGTACTCTTGCCTAGAAAATTCCATGGATGGAGGAGCCTGGTGGGCTACAGTCCATGGGGTCACAAAGAGTCGGACATGACTGAGCGACTGAGCAACTTTTCTTCTTTTCTCAGCTATTAGTAAGGTGTCCTCAGACAGGCATTTTGCCTTTTTACATTTCTTTTTCTTGGGGATGGTTTTGATCACCACCTCCTGTACAGTCATGAACTTCCATCCACTGTTCTTCAGACTTGAACCTAATTGACATTTATAGAGCACTTCATCCAACACAGCAGAATACTTGTGATTTTTAAGGACACACAGATCATTTCCCAATACAGACTATCTCTGAAGCCACAAAACAAATCTCAGTAATTTGAAAAGGATTCAAATTATTCAAGGTATGTTTTCTGGCCACTGTGGAATTAAAATTGCAATCAATAGGATACATATCTGGAAAATTCTTAAATATTTGGAAACTAAATCAAAGACTTCTAAATATCTCGGGTCAAAAACAGAAATAAAAATGGCATTTAGCAAGTCTTTTGAAGTGAATGAAAATGAAAATACAATATATTCAGCAGAAATTTTATATATAAAATGCCAATATTAAAACAGGAAAAAAGTCTCAAATTACTGACTTCAGTTCCAACCTTAAGTAACTAGAAAAAGAAGGGCAAATCAAACCCAAAGTAAGCAGAAGAAAGGAAATAAAAAAGATGAAACTGAAATAAATGGAACAGAAACAAAAATAGAGAAAGTCAATAAAAGCTGGTTCTTTGAGAACAAAACTCAGAGCAAACTCATCAGGAAAAAGAGAGAAGACATAAATTATCACTATCAGGAATGAGAGAGGGGACCACCTTTAGGTTCCACAGACAGTAAAGGAACATAAAACAGTACAATGAATAATTGCATGCCTATAAATCCAACAATTTAGATGAAAAGGACAAATTCCTAGAAAAAACAAAGCAGTAAAGCTCATCCAAGAAGAAAGAGATGAACTAAACGACAGCCCTACATGTAATTAGATAAACAGAAATTTTAGTTAAAAGTAGCCTTCCTAAAGAGAAAATATCATGAGAAACGCTGGGCTGGAGGAAGAACAAGCTGGAACCAAGATGGCTGGGAGAAATATCAATAACCTCAGACATGCAGATGACACCACCCTTATGGCAGAAAGTGAAGAGGAGCTAAAAAGCCTCTTGATGAAAGTGAAAGAGGAGAGTGAAAAAGTTGGCTTAAAGCTCAACATTCAGAAAACTAAGATTATGGCATCTGAGCCCATCACTTCATGGGAAATAGATGGGGAAACAGTGGCAACAGTGGCTGACTATTTTTCTGGGCTCCCAAATCACTGCAGATGGTGACTGCAGCCATGAAATTAAAAGATGCTTACTCCTTGCAAGGAAAGTTATGACCAACCTAGACAGCATATTCAAAAGCAGAGACACTACTTTGCCAACAAAAGTCCATCTAGTCAAGGCTATGGTTTTTCCAGTGATCATGTATGGATGTGAGAGTTGGACTGTGAAGAAAGCTAAGCGCTGAAGAATTGATGCTTTTGAACTGTGGTGTTAAAGACGCTTGAGAGTCCCTTGGACTGCGAGGAGATCCAACCAGTCCATCCTAAAGGAGATCAGTGCTGGGTGTTCACTGGAAGGACTAATGTTGAAGCTGAAACTGCAATCATTTTGGCCACCTGATGCGAAGAGCTGACTCATTTGAAAAGACCCTAATGCTGGGCAAGATTGAGGGCGGACAGACCGGCCCCAAGTGGCCGACCCTGGCCCGTCCTCCGCGCACCGCCGCCCCCCGAGCGCGACGGGCTTGCAGCCGCACGCTGGGCCGGCCCCTGCGGCACCGGAGGAGTTTTTTTCTTTTCTTTTTTCTTTTTCTTTCTTCTTTTGGGGGGTCTCAAGTAGCAGGCCTCCCCCAGCCCACTAGCCGAGCCCCCCAGCTTCCCGGCCTAAGCAGCTACCATGGCCGAGGCTCCCGGAGCGGCGCTGTCCCTGGCGGGTTGGTATCTTTCAGATGAAGGCATTGAAGCTTGCACAAGTTCTCCTGACAAAGTCAATGTAAATGACATCATCCTGATTGCTCTCAATACAGACTTGAGAACAATTGGCAAGAAATTCCTCCCCAGTGACATCAATGGTGGAAAGGTAGAAAAGCTTGAAGGTCCATGTGTTTTGCAAATTCAAAAAATTCGCAATGTTGCTGCACCAAAGGATAATGAAGAATCTCAGGCTGCACCAAGGATGTTGCGTTTACAGATGACTGACGGTCATATAAGTTGCACAGCACTAGAATTTAGTTACTTGTCAAAAATAAGCCTAAACACACCACCTGGAACTAAAGTTAAACTCTCAGGCGCTGTGGACATAAAGAATGGATTCCTGCTGCTGAATGACTCTACCACCACAGTTCTCGGTGGTGAAGTAGAACACCTTATTGAGAAATGGGAGTTACAGAGAAGCTTGTCAAAACACAATAGAAGCAATATTGGAATTGAAGGTGGACCACCTCCTTTTGTGCCTTTTGGACAGAAGTGTGTGTCTCATATCCAAGTGGATACCAGAGAACTTGATCGAAGAAAGACATTACAAGTGACAATGCCTGTCAAACCTCCAAATGATAATGATGAATTTGAAAAGCAAAGGACTGCTGCTATTGCAGAAGTTGCAAAGAGCAAAGAAACCAAGACATCTGGAGGCGGCGGTGGTGGTGCTAGAAGTAATCTCAACATGAGTGCTGCTGGTAACCGAAATAAGGAAATTTTACAGAAAGAAAAGGCAAACAAATCAGATGGAAAACATGAAGGTGTCTATAGAGAACTGGTTGATGAGAAGGCTCTGAGACACATAACAGAAATGGGCTTTAGTAAAGAAGCATCAAGGCAAGCTCTCATGGATAATGGCAACAACTTAGAAGCAGCACTGAATGTACTTCTTAATAGCAATAAACAGAAACCTGTTACGGGTCCACCTTTGAGAGGTAAAGGGAAAGGCAGGGGGCGAGTAAGATCTGAAGATGAAGAAGAACTAGGAAATGCAAGGCCATCAGCACCAAGCACATTATTTGACTTCTTGGAGTCTAAAATGGGGACTTTGAGTATGGAAGAACCTAAATCACAGCCGCAGCAGCTTCATCAAGGACAAAACAGAATGTCAAATACTGAGCAAAATGGAGTAAAAGATAATAATCAACCACGATATCTTCCTCGAAATGATACCAGACAGCCAAGAAATGAAAAACCTCCTCGTTTTCAAAGAGACACCCAAAATTCAAAGGCAGTTTTAGAAGACAGTGGATTACCTAGAAACAGAGGTTCTGAAAGACCAAGTACTTCTTCAGGATCTGAAGTATGGGCTGAAGAGAGAATCAAATGTGATAGATCATATTCTAGATATGATAGAACTAAAGATACTTCTTACCTTTTAAGTTCCCCACACAGTGATACTGTATTTACGAAAAGGGATAACTGTATGCAAAGCCGATCAGGAAAAGGTCCATCCTATGCAGAGGCAAAAGAAAATCCTTTTCCTCAAGAATCCATAGATTATAATAATCACAAACGTGGGAAAAGAGAAAACCAAACAGCAAATTCGGATCATTTTTATGACAGGAAGGCACGAACAATAAATAATGAAGCTTTTAGTGGTGTAAAAATTGAAAAACATTTTAATATAAATACTGAACACCAGAATCCTGTCCGAACGAATAGTTTCATTGGTGTTCCAAATGGAGAGACAGAAATGCCACTGAAGGGAAGGTGAGTGGGACCTATTAAGCCAGCAGGACCCATCACGGCTTCATCCTATGATGATAAAATATTTTACAGTAGTGGTCCCAAAAGAAGATCTGGGCCAATTAAACCCGAAAAAGTACTAGAATCATCTATTCCTATGGAGTATGCAAAACTGTGGAAATCTGGAGATGAATGTTTAGCACTTTATTGGGAAGACAACAAGTTTTACTGAGCAGAAGTTGAAGCTCTTCATTCTTCAGGTATGACAGCAGTTGTTAAATTCATTGATTATGGAAACTATGAAGAGGTGCTACTAAGCAACATGAGGCCCATTCAGTCAGAGGCATGGGAAGAAGAAGGCACCTATGACCAAACTCTTGAATTCCGTAGAGGAGGTGACGGCCAGCCAAGACGATCCACTCGACCAACTTAGCAGTTCTACCAGCCTCCCCGGGCTCGGAACTGATGCAACAAGAGTCTTTATGAAGAAAGGAGCTCTTGACTGAATCATCCTGGTCAGAACCTGTTGATAGACCTCCTGCTTTCCCTTCGGAGTAAGATGCAGACATGGTGGATATTATTATTTGGAGAACTAAAAGGCAGATTTTAGGGGGGAAAAAAAAATTCAACCCACATAAAGAATGGGGGAAAATTACAAAGTTAAATAAAGTAACTTTTACAAGTGGAAGAATTTTTTCTTCTGCCATCAATAAAACCAATGCACTATTAAAAAAAAAAAAAAAGATTGAGGGCGGGAGGAGAAGGGGACGACAGAGGATGAGATGGTTGGATGGCATCACGGACTCAATGGACATGGGTTTGGGTGGACTCCGGGAGTTAGTGACGGACAGGGAGGCCTGGCATGCTGCGGTTCATGGGGTCGCAAAGAGTTGGACACGACTGAGCGACTGAACTGAACTGAAAGAGAAAATTTTAGGTCCAGATGACTACACTGGTGAACTCCACCAAACACTTAAGGAAAAAATAATACTATATTGTACAAACTCTTACAGAAAACTGAAAGAGTAAATAAATACTTCCTAACTCATTCTATGAAGCCAATGTTAACCCCGATTGCAAAACCAGGTAAACTTATGACAAGAAAAGAAAACCACACATCAAAATTCCTCATGTACAATGATGCAAAAGCTTCTGAACAAAAATTTAGCAAATACTATCTCATAACCAAGTAAGGTTTATCCCAGAAATACAAGTTGGCTTAATAAGAAAACCAGTCAAGTACCAGGACCATGGATTTAAAGAACTGCAGGCGGGGGGCCGGTGAGACCTTATAGCTCATCAACCTGCACACTTCTGCTTTGTAAATAACGAACTGAGGACTCCTGAACCAAGATCACATAATTGATTAAGTATAATATGATGCTCTGCGTGTCAGAAAGTCCTGAGTTTGAATCTCAACTCTACCTCCTATGGACTTGGAGAAGTAACAACTTCTCCAAACCTCATTATCCTCATCTGGTAATAATGGTGATAAATGATGCTAAATGGTGATAATGATAGTGTCTGCATCAGAGGTTGGTTGTGAGGGTTAAGTAATCTAACATATTTGAAGCACTCCCAACAAACATAACTACTGCTACCATCAGCACCACTGCCTATTACCACCATATCTAGACGATGAGGTCAGCGTTAAGTTAGAAGTTTCAGTTAGAAGCAGAGGACAGAAAATATGCAGTTGTAGACACTCCTTTGAAACCATCCACACCCAAAAACTCCATCAAAGAGATATTGTTTGATTTGTCATTTCTGTTTCTGGCCTGGACTCTCCTGGGAACAAAACCTTTTTACTGAGTGGCCGGATTCCTTTTTTTTTAAAATAAATATCCACCATTTGCTTCCCCCTAATTACCTGCTTTCCTGTCCACAGAGGAAAGGGCTTCAGGATGGCAGGAGGAAGGAGCTTCACACGCCCCACTTTGTCTGTGAGTCCTCGGTACACCAGCTCCATATACTGCTCCCGGCTGAAAAAGCAGCCTCGAATGGTCATGTTTGCCCCTGAAACCATGTGATCTTGGATCAGCCCCGCCAATGGCTGGCCATCCTACAAATCAAAACAGGTAAGAGAAGGACAAATTAAAAAAAAAACAAAAAACAGAAGCCACATTCTAATTCCTAATCTTGTGCTTCAGAGCTACACACTAGCAACAGCCCTCCTTACATCCCCATGTTGTCCAGTCATGGCCGCACCTAGCCAGTGCTTGGGCCTTCCATCTTGAGAGCAAACTGCCTCCCAGAGCACGTGACCAGGGCTTCCTGACCTGCTCCCACCTTTGCCTTTTGCCCACTGTTCAATATCAAAAGTGCTTCAAACCCATGCAGGCCCCCTGGCCTTCTCTCCCTAATCCCATCTGCTTCTCGTTAACTTCGGCATATTTCTGGCATTTACGCATAAATTCGGTCTGGCTGCTGTTGGCTGTGTTCTTGTTTTTATATTTTGGTTTTATGCTTTGGTGTTTTTCACACATTTCTGGCCTGGTTCTCCTCTAAATCAGTCACCCATTCAACAAATATTTATGGAGAGCCTACTGTACGCCGAGGCACTGGGTGAGACCAACCTTCAGTCTATTTTAGTGGCTGAAACACACAGATCCCTCACAATGAGAAAGAGCTAGACGGTAAACAAAACAAATGACTGGAGAGATACATTATTACAAAGAATTTTAAATGCCTGTGGAGGAAAAGAATGGGATGGGTCATCACATAGACTTGGGATAGGAGGGGATGGGCAGGAATGGTCTCTCTGGGGGCATCGACAGTACTGCAGTTTGGCCTGTGGAGTGACTTGGACTCAGCCAACACAGAGAATGGGGGGTTTGGGGAGAGGTTCCTTGAGAGAGTCATGGGTGGAGAGGGGGCTTTGATGTACGTGACTGCAGAAGGCAAGAATGCCTGATGTCAGTGTGTCTTCATGATCTTGCATGTAGTCATGGTAGGCTGTTACCACCAGATGCCAAAACATGGGCTTTTAGAGAGTTCCCTGGTGGTCCAGTGGCTAGGACTCGGCCCTTCCATTGCCATGGTCCCAAGTTCAGTCCCTTGTTAGGGAACTAAGACCCCACAAGAATTGCAATAGGGCCAAAAAAACCCAAAGCCAAGGGCTTTTATAACAGCCCCAGCTTGGATGGATACATTCATCTTTTCTGATCCCCAGTCTCCTGAACCCTATCTGCCAGGTCTGTAGTCACGGCAACATAAAGCACACTAAGGTAAAAATAGACGTGCCCACTGATATTTATTACGAAGGCGTTTTTGCTAACTTTTCCCTGTTTATAGGAACTAGAGAAAAATCTTGGATCTAAAGATTGTTATCATTTGCTTATTTGTTAAATACTGTCCAATATTATGGCTGTATTGCATAACTAAGGAACTCTCAAATGCAGCCATGGAGAAGTGCCAGGAATTTAGCCACACTCACTAATTCAAAGGCTAGAAAGGATGCTTGTCAAACAGTCTAAATACCATGGCAATGGGCTTTATGTAAACTCAGAGATAATTATTACCAAGGAGCCAGATAGGTGTTGCAGATGGAAGGTGAGATCAGTTGGGGCACGCAGCCCTTGAGTTATGAACACGGACAAAAAATTATACTCTGCAACTTGTTCCAAAGACAAGGTCTTATTTTGCTTAGGGGAAAAACTGAAAACAGTATTAAGCATCTGACTCATCCCACAGCCCTTTGGGGGCTTCCCTGGTGACTCAGTGGTTAAAGAATCTGCCTGCAATGCAGGAGACATGCATTGATCCCTGGGTCGGGAAGATCCTTAGGCAAGGAGATTGCAACCCACTCCAGTATTCTTAACCTGAAAAATCCTATGGACAGAGGAGCCTAGCAGGCTATAGCCCATGAGGTCCCAAAGAGTCAGAAATGACTGAGCTACTAAACAACAACAGTCTTTTGGGGCAGATATAGATTTTGCCTTTTGTTTTCCTTTAAAGAACATAATTACAAGTTACAGGATCTAGTCAGTGCCTTCTCTTTCCATCTAGAGTTTTCCATGACTAGAAAATTACCTTAATGGCTAAACTGCTTTCAATGCAATAAGCATGAATTCTAGGGAGGAGTGCTGATTAAAGCAATATACTAAGGGTCTACTTATAATGCTGAATTTTCTAAATCTGCTTAGGATCAGAAAGACTAATTCTGGATCAAAAACCCACATAATTGTCAGCTATCCTATTCCACTTAACATCACAGCAAAATGACATTACAATCGATGTCTTTGGTCAGGATTCTTAAGAGAATTAGGGTATTCTGTGCCTTGAATTTTCTAGCTGAGTAAGTCAAAGTCAGGAAAGTATGCCTCAAGCCTTGTTAAAAAAAACTTTCCATGAAGCAGTGGCCCTTAATAGATAAAACAAACAGAAGGGAAAAAAAGAAAGAATCCACAAAGAAACATGTAAATGAAAAAGTGTAACTGTTTTCTTGGAAAGGAAACAGCTCAAGTTCCCTTCATCTATTTTAAGATGACAACAAGCAACTCTATTAAATACATAAAACTAACAATAAAATGTACTTAAATTGGGTACTATGGTTAGTCAAGGAAAAGAAACCTGAAAAATAGGGAAGCATTGGGACAATGAACAAACAGAAAAGAAAACAATAGGGAAATAAAGATACATCAAGAAAAATTAACAAAAAATGGCTTTCCTGGATTAAGAAAACTGACTCTTGCCATCTCAGGACTTTGCCATCAAACTACGTTTCATTTTTATGCGTGTATGTGTGTGTGTGTGTGTTAAGTCACTTCAGTCGTGTCCAACTCTGTGATCCTAGGGACTGTAGCCCACTAGGCTTCTCTGTCCATGGGATTTCCCAGGCAAGAATACTGGTGTGGGTTGCCATGCCCTCCTTGAGGGGATCTTCCCTACACAGGGATCAATCACACATCTTTTACGTCTCCTGCATTGGCAGGTGGGTTCTTTACCACTAGAGCCACCTGGAAAGCCTTTCATTTTTATAACTATCACCAAAAACAGGATTTCTCCTCTTGGCACTTACACTAAAGGCTACACAAAATTTATCAAGAATCAAAAGCTCTTTACCGCTGACAAAAGAAGTTGTCTGAAAGTAAAGTGAATTCTCAGGTCATCTCCTAGAATTGTCTTGGTTTGTTTCTTACTTTTTTTTTCCTGATTTTTCTTTTTTTCAGCTGCACAGGTGGCTTGTGGGATCTTAGTTCCCAAACCAGGGATATAACCCTTGCCCCCCGCAGGGGAAGTTCAGAGTCTTAATCGCCAGAACACCAGAAAAGTCCCATTTTTACTTTTTAAGAAATTAATTCATTGATGAGACTTTACTTTTGTTCTATCTCTGACCCTGTACTCACAGGCGGGTGAGCATGTGATGAGGCGCATCTGGAATTAAACAGGCCAGCCCTTTGCAGAACTTGGTGTATGCAATGAAGTCCCCTATTCCATCTTATTCAATGAAAATCAAGTCTACATTGGTCTAGTGACTGCTCAAGTTCACTGGCCTAAGCACTTCAGAGCACCCCAACTCTTCATGAGGCTAATGTCCAGAGGTCACTCTGCCAGCAAAAAAAATGAACCATCTGCTGTTTACTGGTAGTGTCCACCACGGTGAAATGTGACATTCTCTCTAGCAGGCTAGACAACCGGCACAGTCCTGTTAGCCACTTCTTTCCACAGACCCTCACCCAGGCCCAGCCTCGCCTGTCAAGGGGGACTAACCACACAGGAGGCTGAGCACACAGGCTTGGCGGGATCAAAGGTGCTGGGTTTGAGGCCCAGCTTCTTCACTGGCTGACAAGTCACTCACCTGTGTTTCCTCACCTGAAAACTACACCTGCCACCTAAGGCTGTGGTGAGGACTAAGCCAGAATGGTGCAGACGGCTCAGAGCGGCGCCTGAGGCACATGGAGTGCTCAGGACAAAGTGGCTTTTATTGCCATCACCATCACAGCTACAACTGATGTAATTTACACGAAAACACAAAAGGCCAATTTTCAAATTAGTCAATTTTCTTATAATTATTTCTTCTAAACTATTAATTTAAAAATTTTTTGTTTTTTTTTTTTGGCTGTACCACAAGGCATGCAGGATCTTAGTTCCCCAATCAGAGATCAAACCCATACCTTCTGCAGTAGAAGCTCGAAGTCTTAACCACTGGACCATCAGGGAAACCCGTTAGTAAAAATTAATCAAACTATTTCTTCTAATTTCTTGGGGACCTGAGTGGGCCCTTAACCCCTCCTGCTCACGGTCAGCCCCTTCATTAATCAATAGCCAGCCAAGGTGGGCAGAGAAGGGAAAGAAAGTTATAATCAACTAATTGGATCAACAGAAAGCCACACTGGTGTGTCTGGTAGGAAAAGAGGCTGGAATGCTGGGATACTGGTCACCTGCCTGGTTCTCCAGGTGGGATAGGGGAAGAGAAATTCCCAGGAGGAGAGGTCACTAACTGATGCGGGACAATCTCTAAGCAGCGTCTATGCTTCCTGGGTACAGACGCCTCTGTCTCTTCTGTGGAAGGGTGGCAGGGCCCACGCCAGGGGAAAGAAGAAAAGCCACAAAGATCTGGGAGCTCCTGGCCCCTCCTTCCCACCCCCTTCCACTCCGGCTCTGTGTTCTTGGACATGTTACACCATTTCTTCACGTGATTGTGGCTGTTAATAGCACCTACTCCAAGGACTGTGGGGAGGAGAAAAGGAGAGGCTTCCAAGGTGCTATGTATGGTGTCTGGCCTTGAAAAAGTGCTTGGAAAATGGCAGCCATGGTTCTTTATTGTTTTATTACTACCCCACATTACATCCCAATGAATGGTGTGTAATTTGTGAATCGCCGCGACACAAACAGTTTATAAAAGAAGGGATTCACAGCGGAGATTCCTCATGGGCTGCAGGGAATTTCATCTGGACCCTCAGGATTATGTTAGTCACTCAGTTGTGTCTGACTCTTTGGACTACAGCCCGCCAGGATCCTCTGTTCCTGACTTTTCCAGGCAAGAATACTGGACTGAGTTACCACTTCCTTCTCTGGAGGATCTTCCTGACCCAGGGATCAAACCCTGGGGGTTAAGTTGTCTCTTAAAACCCTCCTTATCTTAAAGGATCAAAGTCATCTGTGGACCGTGGGGATCCTCATAGGTGGGGTGCTAAGGCTTGCCAGAGGCTGATATATTGTAGAATCCAAACAGGCTGGAAGACAAGACCTAAGATGTAGGTACTGAACTCAGCTTCCTGGGATGATTGTTACAACTTCTCTCCTGACATCTTAAGAGGCAGCAAGAGAGAAACCTCCTATCTCTAAGCAACTAGGGGGCTGAAGACCCCACCCGGAAGAATCCAAGACCCTCTGCTCCATATGCCCCTGCTTAACAGACCCTGCTGACTCCAGAAGCTGCCTGGGGCCTGGACCTGGACTGCCAAGTTGGAAGCTGGTGATGATCATGGAATGGCCTCAAGGTCAGACCTACCTTGGGAACAAGGTACTGCTGATCGGTGCAGGCCAGGACGTAGGCCTCGGCCCGGCCCAGTTCACTCTGGGGGAAGTGGGCGTTCATCTCGTCTCCATCGAAGTCGGCGTTGTAGGCCTTGCAGTTGGCGTAGTGGAGCCGCAGGACTTTCTCCTCGGGGAGGACGCGGGCACGATGCGCCTGGATGGAGGGCCTGTGCAGGGTGGGCTGCCGGTTCAGGAGGAGAATGTCCCCGTTCTTCACATGCCGGCACACCTGTGGGCAGAGCAGAGGAAGGGCTGAGCAGTGGCCACTCTGGCATCACTGCTACAATGCCAAGGGCTCACCTCGCCCTGGGCTGAGTGTGGCTTCTGTCTGTCTCATGTTTTACTCAATAAAAGGGGAACTTTCAGTCCAGTCTGAAACCCTAGAAATCTATGAGAAATAACTACTAAGCCCTAAGGGTCTCAGTGTGTGTGCGTGCTCAGTTACTAAGTCATGTCCGACCCTTTCGTGACTCCATAGAATGTAACCTGCCAGGCTCCTCTGTCCATTGGATTTTCTAGGCAAGAATACTGGAGTTGCATTTCCTTCTCGAGGGGATCTTCCCAGGGACCAAACCCAGGTCTCTTGGCAATGGCTGGCAGATTCTTTACTACTGAGCCATCTGGGAATCCCAAAATGCCACTTTGCAGAAGAAACAGGCCCCTACTACCAAATCCAAATTCAAGAACCAGGCATGGTTAGGGTTTGAACTGGCATGGTTAGGGTTCTTTAGTTTACGAGACAGACGCCTTAATGTTTTCTGAGAAATAGCTGCTAACCTAGCAAAGTCCTGTCCCAGCTCTGGGCTCAGACTATTGCCGTTGTTTAGGTGCTAAGCTATGTCCAACTCTTTGTGACCCCATGGACGATAGCCCGCCTGTCTCCTCTGTCCACGGAATTCTCTAGGCAAGAATATTGGAGTGGGTTGCCATTTCCTCCTCCAGGGGAGGGATAAGTCAATGATGCCACAGGCCCCTGTCCAGTAATGTCTGTCTGCTTCAGACATGCACAACCTTTCTGGAGTTTGAATTCCCCTGAGAATTAACCTGAAAAAAGAAATGGACACATCCTAAGACAGCAGGTCTACACATAACCATAAAACTCCTGGGCTTGAAAGGATTTGGCAGACCTCTAGAATCCCCACTGTAGCCACATTTGAGTACGTTAGTCCGAATGTGAATCCCACGTTTCAGAAATACTTGCCCAACCTCATCCTTCAGAGCCAGGACTGAAACTTAGGGTTCTTGATTCCCAGTTCAATGCTCCCGGAAAATATTTTATGGCACTTAAAAATTAATAACAAGTTTAAAGTGCCATGGTCTTTTGGGAAAGCAATTTCACAGCAGATTTTAGAACACTAAAAACTCATTTCCCTTGGGCTTTCAGAATGAAAAAGGTGCCAATGCAAGGTTCTATGAATGATGTTTATGCACCCGTGTTAACAGTGGCAAAAACTGGGAAAAACCTGGCTGCCCCAAAGAAGGGGCATCAGTGGATAAATCATAGTATGTACTATGGAATATTATGTAATGATGAAAAAGGACGTGGTGAAGGGGCACCCAGGCCATGGACCATGCAGGATCTTAGTTCCCCAACCAGGGATTGAACCCAGGTCCCCAAAAGTGGAAGCTGAGTCAACAGGGACTGCCAGGGATCCTTTAAAAAGGATGACTTAAATGTATAACAGTCTTGAAAAAATGACAAAAATGTATTTCAGTAAAAGAAAAACCATCCAGGTGTATTAGTATCAGTTGCTTAGTCATGTCTGACTCTTTGTGACCCATGGACAGTAGCACACAGGCTTCTCTGTTCATGGAATTCTCCAGGCAAGAATACTGGAGTGGGCAGCCATTCCCTTCTCCAGGATCTTCCAAACCCAGGTATCCTGCATCACAGGCAGATTTTTTTTATCGTCTGAGCCACCAGAGAAGGCCATCTAAGGTGACAGGATGAGGTGATTTTAAACCCAATCCAACTCTACGTGTTTATACACACGAGGACAAGGATATTTAGATCCTTACTGAGCTGCTGTGTGGTATCCTCAGGGCAGGGGGACATGGAAGAAGAGAAAGATCACCACCTTGACCTTTACATGTCTTAGTGCTATTCATGTTACAACGAGCGTGTGCAACTTTTAGAAAATTTTTAAAGATCTTCAACTATTTCTAAAGAAAGCATGAAAAACTGCACAGGTGATATGCTTACCAGAAGAGAATGGAAACCACAGTAATTTTACTCTTCAAAGATAACCACTGTTCACACTTTCTTGCTCTTTACCAATACCAATATGCCACTGGTCATGTCCTCCTGACAGGACACCTCCTCCCACAAAGCTGATTTTAAAGGCCTTTCATCTTTGTTGTTGTTCAGTCACTAAGTTGTGTGCAACCCTTTTGAGACCCCATGGACTGCCGCATGCCAGCCTTCCCTGCCCTTCACCACTTCCCAGAGTTTGCTCAAACTCATGTCCATTGAGTCGGTGATGCCATCCAATCATCTCATCCTCTGTCGTCCCCTTCTCCTGCCCTCAATCTTTCCTAGCATCAGGGTCTTTTCCAATGAGTTGGCTCTTCGTATCAGGTGGCCAAAGCATTGGAGCTTCAGCATAATTAACTACTGGGCTTCCTAAATGATGCACAGAGATGCTATTTTAAAAAACAAATACATGGGAATTCCCTGGGGTCCAGTGGTTAAAAATCTGTGCTCTCACTGCCAAGGGCCTGTGTTCAATCCCTGGTTGGGGAACTAAGATCCCACAAACCACTCAGTGTGGCCAAAAATATAAAACAAACAAAAAACCAACAAATGCATGAGGCAACTGCTACCCCAATCATTCCGCATGCTGCCCTCAACAGCCCAGAGGAATGATGGAGACTTAGTGAGTGCTCCTCCCACCCCAAGTCTTCCCTAAATTACTCGGCAGGTAATAGGTTGGAGGAAACAAATTACTCAGAGTCTATTTCTTCTCATGTCATCCACATTATGAAGCTGGATCAGAGAGCTGGTTACAGAGAGAGGCCAAAGGTTAACAAGAGATGCACCCACCAGCCTCCCCTCATTCCAGCTCAGCTGGGCTGAAAGTTTCCTCCACCTCAGGGAAGCAGGGAGCAAACCCCTCAAATTCTAAAAGGCAGTCCTAAAAGCAGCGAGAAAGAACTCGGTCTTTCTGCTCCCCGAGGAATCCAAACCCATCCTTCTCCTGCCCCTACATCCATGTTTCCAAGGAGACCTGGATTCTGAGGATTCCCATGAGTGTCTGCCCAGGGCACGTCATGGAGCCTGAGCTGACTTTGAAGGTCTATTTCTTTAGCTTCTCAAGGGAGGAACTGCCCAGACCTGTGGCTCAGGCCCCAAAGCCCAGGCTCGGCCTCGGAACGGAGTCTCACAAATTTGAGACATCCTCCGGCATAAGCAAACCCCACAGCTGGGAAGGCTCGCAGGCCCATCTGGCAGGCTCCAGCCAATGCAAACAGAAGCCCTGGAGCACAGAGTGCTCCCCTTGCCAATCCAAACCAGAGGCCCTTCCTTTCTCTTGTCTCTAAATAAATACCATAGTGAAAATTAGCGTGCTCCAGTGCCCGGGTCAGAGTTCTCAGAAGCAGAGCCAGAGCCAAAGAGCTGCTCTCAGGGCTGACTGCTGGGCCGGGAAATGAGGCTTGGCCAACTCAGCCACTTCCTCCTCCATTTACGGGGGCCAGCGGAAGGGGCAGAGACTTTACTCCTCCCTCTTCTCATCGAACCTGCGGTCTGTCCTGACCTGGATCTCTCCCTCCAGTCACGTAACCCAGCCCTTTGGCCTAGTTCTTATCTATATGGAAGGTGTTCAGCAAGAAAACTACTTTACAAATTACCAGTAGGCTGTGAATGCACACATACTCGACTACATGTATAAATGTGACATATAACATCACTGAGGTTTCGGAAACTAAAAAGAATCATTCTTAGTCCCCAGGTCCTGATATGTGCATGCATGCTCAGTCACCACTGTACTGTCTGACTCTTTGTGATCCCATGGACTGTAGCCCACCAGGCTCCTCTGTTCATGGGATTCTCAATACTGGAGTGGGTTGCCATGCCCTCCCTCCGGGGGATCTTTCTGCTCCGGGAATCGAACCTGCATCTCTTACATTTCCTGCATTGGCAGGCGCCTTCTTTACCACTAGCGCCACCTGGGAAGCCCAAGATCCTGATATAAGGAACACTTGTTTCAAAAGGTCCCTTCCTGTCTTTGCCCTGGGAGGGCCACATCCTCAGCTCAGTCCATGGAGCCTCCTGCACCTCAACGTGGACCCATCCAGTCCACAGGGTGCTGGGGAGAGTGGAGGGTCTAATACCCCGCCCTTGTCCTCAGGGGTTTAGGACTTAAAGTGGAATAGGTGGGGGCCCGTGGAGTGACCCCACAAGGCAACGAGGGTGGGAGGTGAGGTGGGACACACAGGGAGGGTGATCCCACGCAAGTGTGAAAGTGGCAAACTGCACACCATCTGTTTTTATAATTAGAGTTTTTTTGGAACACAGCCCAAACCAATGGCTTTGTACTGCCCTGGTGGCTTCCACAGTTCATGCTAGAAAAGTGGGGCTGAGTTGCTGCAACACAGACCATGTGGCTGACAAAGCCTAAGATGTGTAGTCTCAGGTTCCCAGGTGGCTCAGTGGTAAAGAACCCACCTGCCAATGCAGGAGACGTGGGTTCAGTCTCCGGATTGGGAAGATCCCCTGGAGGAGGGCATGGCAACTCACTCCAGTATTCCTGCCTACAAAATTTCATGAACAGAGAGAGGAGCCTGGCAGCTACAGTCCAGGAGGTCGCAAAGAGTCAGACACAAATGGGCGACTGAGCACACACACGCACCTTGGCTGAAAACGTGTGCAGGCTCCTCCCTGGAGGAATGAGGGCCTTGCTGAGGTACAGAGCGGCGATGGCTGGGGAGTCTGGGGAGGACAAAGTGTTCCCAGCACGTACGGGAAGTTCAAGGACTGAAGGGGAAGTCTGGACGGGATGCTGGGGCTAGGGGAGAAAGCAGAGATAGTATGCTGATGTGAAGTTCAGCTGGAAGACAGATAAGGCCAACTTCCCTTATTTCCCTGCAGCTCAGAACTCATCTGCATCCCCTCTCGTAAGCTGCCCAGCGAGTGCAGTGAGGCCAACCTGCCCTCTCTGAAGCCAACTTCCAACCCCACAGATGTAAAGGGCCACATGAAGGAAGTGTCCCTGTGTATCTGCCTCATCATCACATCCCAATAACGTCAGGAACCTCACCATCCTTCTACTTTTGCTCTAGTTGGAGATGACAAAGGTTCTGGGGCCCAACTCCTCCCACTTTGTCCAAACGACTCTCCTGTGTCACAGGTGGTCTCTGTCTGGGCAAATCTGATGCATCTTCCTTCCTCCCTCTCCTTAAACTTCATATTTAATTCCACAAACACCTCCTATGTGCCTCGGGAAGATGCCAAGGTACTCTGGGGCTGGTCTTGACTAGAGGTGGGGGACGGATGTGGCACTGAGAGCAAGCCCGGCTGGCCACCCTCCCTTAGCGTCCTCCCCACCTGCTTCATACTCCCATGGGTCCCCCCACTTTCTGTCTGTGCTACTTTGTGCTCAAAGAGCTCAACTCTCTGACAATTTCATTTTCTTTTTTTTGGCCATATATGTGACTTGTCAGATCTTAAGTTTCCCAACCAGGGATCAAACCTGTGCCCTCTGCAGTGGAAGCGTGGAGTCTCAACCACTGGACCACCAGGGAAGTCCTGATAATTTCATTTCTTAACCCTAACTGAGGGCCCACACTTCTACCTGTTACGTGAGATAGGCCCGTAGGTTCTCCACCATCACCTCAGTTCAGAGGGGCCCAGACGCACCTCCTTCCAGAGCATTCCATCTTCCTGGAAACCATGGCTTCCTTCTCATCTTCTCTCTTCTACAGCCCTGACACCCAGCCTACCCCCAACCTCATCCTCTCCCTTGGAAACATACCCTCCTTTCACCCTGGGGTCCCCTGCAGCCCCCAGGCTGGTCCTCAATCATCTGACGACTCCAAACACGCCCTGCATGCTCACCCCACCTCCTTTCTTCTCCAGCATCATGTGGGTTCAGTCACCACCCTCCGTCACTGTCCCCTTCACACCACTCAACAGTGGTGAAACACTCATGGACTCATTCCCTGGGGTTGCCCCCACCAGGCTGTCCACCCTAGGGCAATAAGAGCTTGTCCATGGTGCCTGACAAAGTGCAACACAGCTTGCAGTGGGCCCTGCCACCACCTGACCCCACTCTGCTCTTCATTCTCAATTTTTCTCTCAAAGTGTCCTACTGTCTCACATGCTTGACTTAATAGCATGGAAGTTATCTTGTGGTTGTCTTGTTTCACCATAAGTTAAGAAAAATACACCTTTATTTCTCTTGCATCTTTCACATAGCTCCAAGCAAAACATGGGGCTCTTAAGAATGGCAGAATAGGGGCTTCCTGGTGGCTCAGTGGTAAAGAATCCAGCTGCCAAGCAGGAGATGAGGGTTCAGTCCCTGTCCAGAAGATTCCACATGCCACAGAGCAACTAAGTCTATGGGCCACAACCACTGAGCATGCGCTCTAGAGCCGGTGCTCTGCAACAAGAGAAGCCACCGCAGTAAGAAGCTGTGTACCACAACCAGAGAGCAGCCCACACCTGCCGCAACTAGAGGAAAGCCCATGCAGCAACAGAGACCCAACACACTCAAAACCAAATAAAATTATTAAAAGAATAAAATTAAAACGGCAGGGTAAGTCTGCGAACCTGAACACAAATGTCACTTAACGCATAAGAAAAGAACAAACAGGTGGGTGGACCTGTCTGCCCCTGGCTGCCAAAACAGAAGACGCAAGGCCTGTTAACCACTGGACCGCGGGACAATGGTGAGATGGGGAGAAAGCAAGGGGATAGGCCTCGGTGAAGAGCAGTGCTCACAGAGACAAGGCTTCCTCTCCCTCTCTGTCCTCCAACCAAAGCTCCTTCAAGCTTCAACAGTCCTCTGCAGAGCTCGAACCGACCAAAAAGAAAACCTAGTGGGTCTAGGCGTGTCAGAGGGCAAGGGGAAGCCCAACAAATATGTAGACGGGTGAGGACGATACACTCCATCACTCCCTGACTTGGGCAGTCACCATAAATTAACCCCAAATCCGTTTCACTCCAACAATTTCTGCCACTCTTGCCTGGTTCAGGGTTGTTTGCTATACCCCTCCCAGCTGGAATGGTTGTTACCTGACACAGACACAAGTGATATCATCCACTCATTTTATGCCCTCAGCAGACATTGCTAATTGATCTTGTACTCTTTCTGTGGGAGCCCAGAGAAAGCCTGGAGATCCCTTAACACAGTGCTACAGGTGAGAACTAGCAATCTCCAGAAAGTGAAGCATCAGCTGAAACCATCAGTTTTCACAGACACAGAATGTTTCCTTCCTAGGGCAGCTCTCAAACTTCAGCATGCAGAGGAACCCTCCATAGACTTTATTCACACACAGATTCCTGGGTCATTTCCAGAGAGTCTAATTCAGGGCGGGGAAGGGGTAAAAAGGGAGGCAAAGGTGCATTTCCCACTGGCTGCAGGAATGCTGCTGCCGAGGACCACCTGTGAGCAGCCCTGTTTAAGGGCAGCAGATCACAGTGGAGTTATAATGAAAGGGCATTTTTCCAGGCCTGGTGTGTAACCAGAATTGTGCAGCCTGCATGCGATGATCAAGTGAAGTTTCATTCATGGCGCTGAGGCCCTAGGGAACACCCACAGGTGGGGTCAGCCCCTTGTGGGGTGCGGGGGGTAGGGGTGGGGTCAGGGGAGCAGGAACAGTTCTCACAGCCCTCTTGCACTGGCACCGCAGCTGAAATCACGCGGGAGCCCAAAAGGAGCAGCCTAACCCCTGACCAAATATGCCCGTTACTCACAATTTTTGTCCCCTGGGGCTTAGGGGCCCCCGTAGCCGGTGTCAGGAGCTGTTTGGCCACGGCCTCCCGCTGCGTGAGGTCCGAGGCGCTCAGGGCTGTGCGACTGCCATCCTCGTTGATGACCATGGAGGCTCCGGGGTGCACGTTGGGGCCGTTGATGACGGCCTGCCTCAGTTCCTGAACGTTCCAGGGGGTGACTGGTTGAGGGTAGGTCAGCTTTGTGGCAAACACCTGGAAACAAGGAGGGGATATGAAAATTCAGGGTGGGCAGAGAAAGGTCAGGAGGACCCCAGTGTGACTCAACAGGCTGTGTGATTTTTCCCCTAAGATGCAGACGTGCTCCCTGAGCCAAGAAGGTCCTTCAGCTAAACAAGCAACATCTCCCTGTCTTTTCCACAATCATTTTTCCAGACTTGCTTCCTCCAAGGAAGAGAGCAGGTCTCCTCTTCTAGCAGAGTAATCTGCCCCCAAAAAGTTATCTGAGAATAGTAATTTATGCAGCAAAATTTTTTTTAACCTATTTTAAAATTTTATCATTTCCTAGTCTGCCAATAAATTCGAGGTCCCAAATGATGGAATATAGCCTGGAACATGAGCTTTAGACAATTGGTGAATACTTGCTCTCAAGTATCACCCTCCTCCACCTATAATTCCCCTCCCCTCACCCCCCAGCAGTCATCACTAATTGATGGTGGCCTGAGCCCAGACATGGCATCTTAATCTCTTTATGTGGCCTGAGATAAACCTGATTCAGTCCCCCGATTCATGAGCAAATGGCAGTGATCCATTTGACACGCCAGGCCTGCACCACACTCCAAGAAAAACGAGTGCTCTGGTTAAGTGAGTTCTGAGCTACTGAATATTAAAACCCTTTGGTGCTTCAAAAGGCATATACCTATGTTAGAGACTCTTGAAAAGTCCCATGGAAAGGAACTCTCTGAACACTGGCCAGCCTGTGTGAATGGCACCCCCACCCCAACCCCCGCCACCCTGCCCGGTGCTCCCCGCCCTCTGGCCCTCTCCACCTCTGCCGACGCACTGACCACTGCCTGACAGAGTATTTATGTATGGACTGTGCCCAACTTAGGATTTTTAGGACTTTGTAACGGTGTGAAAGTAACACGTATTTGGTAGAAATCATACTCCCCATTTTGAATTCTGGTCTTTCTCTGGGCTTGTGAAACATGGTGTGATATTCTTGTGAAGGTGCGCAGGGGCAGTAGGCCTCAGCTGCTGGCTGTCAGCCCTGGGATCATAAATATCCCATACACTTAGAGCCATCCTGTTGTTCATTTTCAGGACAGTGTTCAATAACTTCTATGAGACATTCAACACTATTACAAAACAAGCTTTGCACTGGATGATTTTGCTCAACGGTAGGCTAACATAAGTGTTCTGAGCAGGTTTAAGGTGGGTTAGATTAAGCTATGCTGTTCAGTAGGTTAGGTCCATTAAATGCACTTTTGACATATGGCATTTTTAACTTACCACCACATCATCATAAGTCGAGGAATATCCTTACTTGTGTTATCTGTTTATGTGTCTCCACCACTGGAATATAAGCTTCACAGGGACACACTAGTCTTGTCTGGTTCGTGACTGGGTCTCTAGCTTATCCCCCAACCTTCACCTCCCCTGCTTCTCTAACACCTGTCCACAGTGCTCAGTGGGAAGGGTGCGCACAAGAGATCAAGAGGCAGTTTCACACGCTCTGCTCCTGAAAACCATCCTGTGAGCAACAGGCCACCATGGCCCTAGGTTTAGGGCAGGCCTGGAGGTGGGCAGAGGGGGAACTTCAGAGTCCCTCCAGTACCAAATGAACCCAGATCCAAGAAAGAGAAGACCGCTGAAGGTGGAAAGAGGAGCAACACTAAAGGTCTCTCCTGAAGCTGGGGACCCTGGAGGCACCACGAGGCTAAAGCCAACAGAGGTCCCTGTCCTCTGCCCAAAGAAAGCAATGAACAGGTCACAGGCCCCTCCTCCCAGGGCCTCGGACTCAGGAATGTCACCACTGGGCTTCCCAGTGCTTTTCCATGCCACCTGACCCAGCTTCCGGATGCAGAGACCCCTGGTACCCAGGAATGGGTGTTCTCTGACTCTTGTCCCCTCACACAAGAGCCCTTGCTTAGGAAGCCCACGTGTGCCTGGGGGACAAGGAGGCAGCCCGCAGGAGACCATCAGAACACTCGAGCTCTGCTCTCTGCTCCTTGCCAGTCCTCCCCTGAGAGTGGCAGCAGGGCCGTGTGCGAGGAAATGAGCTGCTCCGCAGGGAGAATTAAACCATCTTTTATTACTGACCTCCAGGCTCATTAAGGAGGAAGACGATGAAGGGGCTGTTGCTAATGAGTACCGCAGCCTCAAGTGGTGGGGAAGTGAGAAAAGAAAACTGGCTCCCTAAGGAAACACTAATGGGTGGACAGGGCAAACTGCCTACCCCTGACGATCTGGGAGTGACGCCTGCTCCCTGGGGCTCTCTCCCTTCCTCCACAGCCGACTCCCGATGCCAGGCAAGTACACGGGACAGAAAGCCCCGCTCCCTCCTCATCTCTGTCATGTATTCCATCTGTCTAGAAAGCTTTAATGACTAGACCAAGATGGGCAGGAAGAGGAGAGGTGGGTGGGATACACACCCTATAGGCTGCGCCCTGGTAGCCCAGGAGCAGGGGTCTTCCTTGTGGGTGGAGCGTGTCTGGAGACCTGGCGGGGAGTGAGGGCAACGCCACGCCATGGCCTCAGGGTGCCCTTCTAAGGACTCAATATGGGGAGAGGCAGATGCTGTCTTCACCCAAGCCACCATGATCCCAAGCCTTCTCCCCAGCCTTTCTCGCCACTCTCATCTGCCACCTAACAGCACACACCATGGGAATTCCAATTTCGTTGGTGTTGATGTACATGTCCGGGCAGATGACCGAGCGGGCTGCGTAGTCTACGCGCTTCCCCATCATGTGCTTTCGGAACAAACCATCCTTCTTCTCCAGGATCTTTATGGGGGAAAAGTCCACAGAAATCATTAAAAAAATTTAAAAATCAAGACTTAAAATTATTAAGTTGTTAGAAAATATATGTTGCTGTTTTTTAGTTGCTAAGTCATGTCCAACTCTTTTGTGACCCAATGGACTGTAGCCCACCAGCCTCCTCTGTCCATGGGATTCTCCAGCCAAGAATTCTGGAGTGGGTTGCCATTTTCTCCTCCAGGAGATCTTTCCAACCCAAGGGTTGAACCCGCATCTCCTGCATTGGCATGTGGGTTCTTTACCACTGAGCCACCAGGGAAGCTCTAGAACATATATATGCCATATTTAATTGTGGGCACAACTTAGCAATTGAGCATGAGTATGAAAGATGATACTTCTATTATTCACAAGCTTGTATAATGGTAACAGGTTGGCGAGAAAGGATGGATAAACCCAAACTTTTAGGCCAACCCAATACTATGCACATCTTTATTATGTTTGGGTTTTTTGGTCTGCAATTTTAGTTTCATTCACTTCTTCAGTTAGGGCCATCTTTTATTAATATCTTCTTTTATTCCTCTTTCAATTATTTTATACAGTTGAAATAAATCTTTCATATTTTACACTAAAAAATAATAAAATAAAAAGTAAACCAAAACTACAGTAGTGCCAATTGGTTAAAATAAAACAGTCACTGTCAAGGAAAAAAAAACAAGTATGGTTACTATTTTCTTCCTTAAGACAAACATATTTATTATTTAACCCCTTCGGCTAGCAATGGGGATCCAACTGCTCACCTGTCTAATACCGGGGTACTTTTCCATCATTAATTTGTCCATCTCGCTATCAAACACAGTATTAACGTGGCTCTGAAGGCGAATCCAAATGTTGTAAAGTCTGTCTGTGAGGGACTGGCCTGGAAGCTGACTCAAAAAGGATCGGTCCATGGCCATCGAAGAGTCTTTTTCCTGCCAAGACACAACCAAGAAAAACGGGCGTGATGGAAAGCCCTCAAGAAGGCCAGGCCTGGTTCCACTTTTCTTTTTCGCTTGAGCTCTGACAAATGATGAACTCTGAAGTTGGCCTTTATGTCTTTTGAACTTGACAGATTTGTGGCCCAAGTGCTCATAAATCGATCTTGTCTGTGTGCACTGACAACATATGAGGCGGTAAGCTGCCCTGGAGTACCACCAACTGACCGACTGTCTGGCCACCTGGACTGGGCCCCTTGGGCTGGGTATGTATGACACAGGAGAGACACAAATGGTCCCTCGACCCAGTGGGTCAGAGAGAAGAAACCTGTCAGCGCTGATGAAGGGGGATCCAGTAAGTGAGAATGTCATGCAACCCACTGGTGATAAAGTGGGCCTGTCCTCAATCCTGAGAAACAGAAGACTTCTCAGTTAGAGAGAAGACAGGTGTGGTTTCTATTCTGGCTGAAGGAGCCTCCCAGGGACCCCTGTATGATGGCAGCACCCCTGTCAGACTAACTCACTTCTGAAGGTATCAGCTGACTCAGGGCCACAAGCCTACTTGTGAAATGGGTGAGACCAGTCTCACTGGTGTATCCTCAGTGCCTGGAATGGCGCACACCTATTCACACCCAGGCATTCATGATTCATGAGAGGGCCACTCTGCAAGTATGGGAAGAAAGAACCCTTGCTATTGATCAGATGGAAAAGAGGGCACTGTGACTTCAGGCAGCAATGACCTTAGGAATCTGAAAGGATGCTGCTCATTTCTGCCGAGATTTAGCTTTTTTCTTGGACAAAGGCTACTCTACTGTCAAGAGACATCAACATGAAATCCTTAGCTCTGGTCACTGGACGTGGCAATCCTATGGCCATCTCTCTTAAACTAGACCAGAACCTGCAGACAGCAGATATCTCTAATATTGAGCACTTTTTTAAAAAGCACATTTACACAGGCAGATCAGAAAACAAGCAAAACCAAAGAAACCCAAGCAGAAAGGCTGAGTAACCCACGCACGGGTGTCCCTGACAGACTGTGGCGCCACCTGGTGATGGGCCGGTCCTACTCAGGGAAGGGAGCCTGGGAGCCTGTCTGGTCTACTTAAGGCTGAGACAGTCCTTCCTATTTGCATTTAGAAAGCATCTTAAAGCTGGGAAGGATGTCAGCAATCTCAACAAACTTCCTGAGTGCCTGACTCATCTTTATAACCACTGTAGACCTAGCATACTAAAAGGGATTCAGGAAACGTCTGCTGAAACAGGAAAATGGAATTCAGCTCCACCATTTATTGGGGAGAAAACTGAGCCCCAAATCTGACACTCCTATTCCAGGAAACTCCTCCAAATGCCAACACTGCCTTCCTGACCCTGATGCTAGAGATCTTCATGAGCCAAAATCAGACCTAGGTGGCACGGGTCTCTGGTACCAGAGCCCCATAGGGACAGGCTCAGAGCCTGAGGACCACAGACTGTTCTTTCTAGAACTGCCAGTGAGAGCAGGTAGCCCAGACCACAGCCACGGGTAAAACCTCCCCACAGATCACTCATTTTATTGTGGAGATGGGAACAAGAAACCAAAGCAACTCAATCAAGGTCACTGGGCACGGTCATTGGGGTCATGCCCAGACCCACACTTTCTCCCAGACATTGCCCGGTCCTCCCAAACCCATGGCTCACACACAACCATACAGAATTGCCAACCAGTATCTCCCAGGACCCATAGCATTCAGGACCCATAGCATTCTGCACCCACCGCGCAGGAAGCTAGAACTATGGTATCAGCTCCTGACCTCTTCTGTGGTGGGTGCTGCCACCTCACTTGGCAGCTCCTGTTCTTGGGCCATCAGTGCCAGAAGTTTTCGGATCAGAACCACGTCCTTCATGACAGCCTGCAAGTTCACCGTCTGCCCGTTGGTGAACATCTGGTCCCCAAGGCGGTTGACAGGGCGATACCTGCAGGAGGACATGTGGAATCAGTGAACACTTTCCTCAGCCTCTTATCCATCCCTACTCACACGCCCCAAGCTCCAAAGGAAACCCACATTCCTCCTGCACTCAGGGAAAATGAAGAGGAAAATAGTCCCACCACCTGCCAGCTGGGAGTGGAACTGTTGCTCTATTTTTCAGCACCTTTGACCCTTCCTTTCTCTCCCAGAGGTCATTATTCAATTATTCCATAAACCTTTTTCAGGTGAAATAAAGCCAATGAAAGGGTATTACCTTGAGGGTGGTACCACCAAGAAATCCAGAAAGAACATACTGGGGTTGAACCTGGACTCCATGCCAACATCTTCCAGTCCCAAAAAAAGGTAATTCAGAAAGAACCCTGTGTTTGAAATAAATCAAAAAGATCATTTAAACCTATACATTAAGAGCATGGAAGGATGACCACAGAAATTTTTACAAAAAGCCCAGAATATAGGACAATAGGGAGAATAAGATCACATGTGTCTCCATAAAAACTAATGAAGGAATTGCCTGGCGGTCCAGTGGTTAAGACTCTGCACTTCCACTGCAAGGGGTGCAGGGTCCATCCCTGGTCAGGGAACCAAAATCCCACATGCCACGTGGTGCAGTGAAAAAAATAAATAAAAATGCAATATTAAAAAGCAATAATGAAAATAAATAAGCAAACAAAATACATTAAAAAAAATAAGGTGAGTTACACTGCACCTTCAAGACACATGTCAAACTGTATTAAGCAATGCCCACCCACAGCTATCATTTAATGATCGGGCTCAGTTACAGTAATCATCAAGTTCATGGTTCAAGGAATAAAGACATTTCCCACACTGTAAATCATCAATGATAATGTACCCTGAAGCCTGCCCCAAATCTATGGTTCAGTTTCAGGAGAGATCTACAAGAATCACAATTTTGAAAACATAAAAAGGCAGGGTAAAGGAGTCCAGGAAGTCAATGGGCTGTTTCTTTAGCCTGGCACAGCACCTTCATTTTTCCAAAGAGCTATGAGGTGTTCTTGAGCACTGGAGGGTGTCAGGTATCCTCGTTTTCCCATCTGAGCTTCCTCAATTCCTGGAGTGGAAGAGGGCAATCGAGCACAGTAAGTCAATTACAGACACTCTTTCCGTAATGGGATTTAGCAATTCCTTTCCCCACTCCTCCAAGCCTGCAATCTGACCAAAAAATCAATCTCTAGAGACTTCCCTAGCGGTCCAGTGGCCAAGGCCCCACACTCCCAATACAGAGGCCCTGGGTTTGATCCTGGATAGGAGAACGAGATCCCACATGCTGAGGCAGCCAAAGAAACAAATTAAAATAAATAAACTTTTTTTTTTAAGTCAATCTCTAGGACAACCTACTCTCTGCTGTGGATTTTCCCCCACCTTAATCTAATTTCTAAAGCCATGAAAACCAAACAACTACTGTATGAAACCTAAAAGGTGGAGCCAAAGGGGGGAAAAAAAAATCACCCACAATTATATCATGTTATCACCATGACCACTTTTATATATTCTTTTCTGGTCCTTTGGTTTATGAAGTTTTAGATCATCACAATTTCAGGCGCGGATTTACTCTGTACCACTTTGCTAATTTAGTGTCATCTTGCGAGCATTTCTGCATGTTGCCCTATACCTTGTGTCTCACCATCATTTTTATTTTATTTATTTATCTGGCTGTATCGGGTCACTTAGCGGCGGCACACAGGATCCTCTGTTGCAGTGTGCAGGCTTACTTGCTTTATGGCACATGGGATCTTAGTGCCCCAACCAGGGATTGAACCCACATCCCCTGCACTGCAAGGCAGATTCTTAACCACTGGACCACATGGAAGTCCCTTGCCATCATTTTTAATTGCAGCATGATATTCCTGAGAGGATGTTTTTGTAAGTGACTTAACCACCTTCTAATAGTTGGACATCTGAGCTGACTCCAATTTTTTTTATTACTTTAAGTCACACTGTGATAAACAGCTTTAGGCACTTGGCTTCTACCAGAAAGGTTCACAGCAGGAGAATTATGGATAAATGAAGATGAACATTTTTATGGGTAAATGTATATTCAGTTTCTTCTTACAACTATCATGCTGGTGATAAGTAGGTGGATCTTGACTTCTCAGATTAACCAAGATCACTCTGGGATACTCTTTAATCAGCCACTCCCAGAGTAAGTCACATTCAGGAGGTGTGGCCCCAAGCATTTAGATGATTAAGAAAGTGAGTAATGTGACCTCTAGGTTCAAAACTATCAACTTCAGCCTTAGTATAGTGGTGAGCATTCCCTCCCATCAAAACTATCAACCTCTTTTGGAACACATTCATCAAAATCATATACTGCTTGGGAATTTCCTGCCAGTCTAGTGATTAGGACTCAGTGCTCTCACTGCTGAGGGCCTGGCTTTGACCCCTGGTCAGGGAACTAAGATCTCACAAGCCTTGTGGCTCATCACCCCACCTCTCCCCACAAAATCGCTCAATATTTTTTTTTTAATGCACTTATCAGGGTAGAAACGTGTCTTGTCTGTGTTCCTAACAATTAACAGCATCTAAGGGGTTGCTAAGAGTCAGACAGGACTGAGCAACTTCACTTTCACTTTTCACTTTCATGCTTTGGATAAGGAAATGGCAACCCACTCCAGTGTTCTTGCCTGGAGAATCCCAGGGACAGGGGAGCCTGGCGGGCTGCCATCTCTGGGGTCGCACAGAGTTGGACACGACTGAAGCAACTTAGTAACAGCAAGACCCAGCAGATACTAAGTTTTCACTGGCTTAAATAAACATGTTCAAAATACTATAAGATAATCTAAAACCCAGTCTTCTGCTTTTTTCTATATTTGTAAAACCCAGCTTCATTCACCTCTAATTCTCTACTTGGTTTCTTTACCAACTGTAGAAGATACATCATGGAAAGTTTTTAGAGAAATTTGTAACTTAGAAAACAATTAATAAGATGTACCATAATTTATTTAATTAGGCTCTACTAACAGGCATTTAAGCTATTTCCAATTCAAAACTACTTAATACTGTGGGCATGCATAATTCTCAGGATAAGATCATAAAAGCGGAATTGATAGGTCAAAAGTGAAAACATTTAAAATTTTGATTTCTATAAAAGCAGAACATTTCAACCAGTTAATGCAGTTGAAGAAAGTGAGGGGAATGCAATGGAGAGAGGCTCTGACCCTTGGGGATAAGCCAGACATAGGAAGCTATGGGTGTTCAGCGGGGAGAAAAGACCCCATTAACCTGAAGGACAATTCTGTGGACATTTCTGGAAACTTCTCTCTCACTAATCTGCCTTGATGAACTGAGGAAGATGAGCAGCATCTGGGAGCTCTGTTCAGCTCCTGACTCAGAGCTGCTGGTGGAGGAAGCGGCACCAGCACAGTTTAACCCCTGTTAAGGCAGATGGAGGTCATTCACTCACTGAGTTTGAGTCAGAAGAGACTTGCAGAATGCCACCTCCTCACATGGACTGCACCCTTCCTAACCAGGCACTTTTTGAGCCTGCAAAAATGCTATTTGCCTCAGGGACTTCCCTGGTGGTCCAGTGGCTAAGACTCCATGCTCCCAATGCAGGGGGCCCGGGTTCCATCCCTAGTCAGGGAACTAGATCCCACATGCCACAGCCAAGAGTTTGCAGGCCATAACTAAGACCTGGCACAGCCAAATAAATGAATAAAAATGAATATTGAGAAAAAAATACTATCCAGTGACCTTGTTTAAAAAAAAAAATGAAATCTGCTTCAATAGGACTTCAGGACAGCTGTAACATGTATTTAGTTTAGCTCCAAGAACTCCTATATGAAAGAAAAAAAGTTGGGAAGTCAAATAGTGGGGAAGATTGAGTCATGGTGGGCGAAGCACCTTTGCTGTAACAGGTCTCACTTGAAAACGCTGCATAATGGGGCTTGAATAGCACACTGGTCATGTGTGAATTTCACAAGCTAACAGCACTCCTAGTGAGATCAGGAGTACATGGGGACCACTGAGCCACAGGCCTGACTGCATGGCCCCATTAGATACCAGGGACGTGGCCAGATCATTCATCCAAATGCTTACCTGCCTCTGCATTATCTCTGCCTGGAGCAACTGACCTGCCTCACCCACAGCCTTCCCTGAGAATGGAGGCCACAAGGTCAGGTTCCCAGCTTGGCACTGGGCTCAGCCACAGGATGTTCCTGGGCATAAGGCTGAGCGCCCAACAAGTAAATGCCTGCTAAATACTACCAATCCAATCCGAAAACCATCCAAGACTACTGCTGACTTGTTTCTGATGCACAGGATTTTGGTTGGCACCATCATATTCTCACAGTTGCAGTGACAATTACTCCAAAGAACTGGCTTGGCAAAGGCGCTTAAAGGCTGCCTATTAGATACCTGCCCCAAATAGTTATCCTCTAGAATTCTGACCACCTTTCTTCTCAATCTATGAATATTCCCTAAAGTGCCCTGAAGTCTAGAGTAACAGTTTCCAACCTTAAAAATTGTTCTAAGGGCTATGTATAGTGCAGGAAAATCCATCCTTGTGTCTGTTAATGGTTAAGCATTAAACAGACTTTCTAAATGCAGTGTAGTATCCTGGACTGGATCCTGGAACATAAGGAGGACATTATTGGATAAACTGGGCTTCCCAATGGCTCAGAAGGTAAAGAATCCACCTGCCAATGCAGGTTACAGTCCATGGGGTCACAAAGAGTCAGACATGACTTAGTAACCAAGCACACACTGGATAAACTGGTGACATTCAAATAAGTTTGCAGGTCAGTTAACAGTAGTATACCAATGTTAATTTCTTAGTTTTGATAAACGTGCCATGGTGATCTAAGATGTTTCATCAGGGCAAACTGAGTAAAAAGTACATAAGAATTTCTGTAGCATGTCTGCAATTCCTCTATACATCTAAAAATTAGTCTAAAATAGATTTATTTTAAAGTAATAAACAAGTTTGCTATACTATGGTCTAACTGTTTATTATTTCCTCAAGATTCATGTGTTGAAAGGGCTTCCCTGGTGGATCAGTGGTAAAGAATACACCTGCCAATGCAGGAGATGCAAGAGACTTGGGTTCAATCCCTGGGTCAGGAAGATCCCCTGGAAAAGGGCATGGCAACCCACTCCAGTATTCTTGCCTGGAGAATCCCATGGACAGAGGAGCCTGAGCCTGGTAAGCTACTGTCCATGGGGTCGAAAAGAGTCGGGCACAACTGAGGCAATCTGCATGCACTCAGGCATAAGGTGTCCAAAACAGGTGATGCTTTTTCTGCCCTGGCACACTGACTGCATTATAATAAAACATGAACGGCCAGTATCCACATAGCACATTCGACATAGCAGGCACTGGGCTCAATATTTCAAATGGAAAATCTTATTTAATCTTCACTACTTCAGAAGAAACACCAGAAAGCATTGTTCAGTTCAGTTCAGTCGCTCAGTCGTGTCCAACTCTTTGCAACCCCATGAATCGCAGCACACCAGGCCTCCCTGTCCATCACCAACTCCCAGAGTTTACTCAAACTCATGTCCATTGAGTCAGTGATGCCATCCAGCCATTTCATCCTCTGTCGTCCCCTTCTCCTCCTGCCCCCAATCCCTCCCAGCATCAGAGTCTTTGCCAATGAGTCAACTCTTTGCATGAGGTGGCCAAAGTATTGGAGTTTCAGCTTTAGCATGAGTCCTTCCAGTGAACACCCAGGACTGATCTCCTTTAGGATGGACTGGTTGGATCTCCTTGCAGTCCAAAGGACTCTCAAGAGTCTTCTCCAACACCACAGTTCAAAAGCATCAATCAATTCTTTGGCACTCAGCTTTCTTCACAGTCCAACTCACATCCATACATGACCACGGGAAAAACCATAGCCTTGACTAGACGGACCTTTGTTAGCAAAGTAATGTCTCTGCTTTTCAATATGCTATCTAGGTGGGTCATAACTTTCCTGCCAAGGAGTAAGTGTCTTTTAATTTCATGGCTGCAATCACCATCTGCAGTGATTTTGGAGCCCCCCCAAATAAAGTCTGACACTGTTTCCACTGTTTCCCCATCTATTTCCCATGAAGTGATGGGACCAGATGCCATGATCTTCGTTTTCTGAATGTTGAGCTTTAAGCCAACTTTTTCACTCCCCTCTTTCACTTTCATCAAGAGGCTTTTTAGCTCCTCTTCACTTTCTGCCCTAAGGGTGGTGTCATCTGCATATCTGAGGTTATTGTTATTTCTCCCGGCAATCTTGATTCCAGCTTGTGTTTCTTCCAGTCCAGCGTTTCTCATGATGTACTCAGCATATGAGTTCAATAAGCAGGGTGACAATATACAGCCTTGACATACTCCTTTTCCTACTGGAACCAGTCTGTTGTTCCATGTCCAGTTCTAACTATTGCTTCCTGACATGCATATAGGTTTCTCGAGAGGCAGGTCAGGTGGTCTGGTATTTCCTTCTCTTTCAGAATCTTCCACAGTTTATTGTGATCCACACAGTCAAAGGCTTTGAAGGCAGAGGAACCCGTGATCAAATTGCTAACATCCACTGGATCATCAAAAAAGCAAGAGAGTTCCAGAAAAACATGTATTTCTGCTTGACTATGCCAAAGCCTTTGACTGTGTGGATCACAATAAACCGTGGAAAGCATTGTTAAACAAACTTAAAACTACAAAAATGAAAAGGCAGTAGCACTAAGTCTCTCAAATTTCTTCTCAGGTACCCCTAAGAGCAGGGCAGAGCTGAGTGGGAGACACTCTATTCCAGGGATCTGAGAGGACAGCTAGAGCACCCTGCAGGAGGCACTAATGTTCTTTAGATGCTCACAGTTTTTCTTTAAAATCCACCTACATTGTTTATTTTGAAATAAATATATTTTTTATTTTGGCTGTGCTAGGTCTTTGTTGTTGTGCACGGGCTTTATCGTCTTCCCCGGTGGCTCAGATGGTAAAGCGTCTGCCCGCAATGCGGGAGACCCGGGTTCGATCCCTGGGTTGGGAAGATCTCCTGGAGAAGGAAACGGCAACCCACTCCAGTACTCTTGCCTGGAGAATCCCACAGATGGAGGAGCCTGGTAGGCTATACCCCATGGGGTCACAAAGAGTCAGACACGACCGAGCAACTTCGCTTTCACGGGCTTTACAGTTGTGGCACATGGGCTTAGCTGTCCCGAGGCGTGTGGGATCTTATCTCCTGGACCAGGAATGGAACCAGCGTCCTCTGCATTGGAAGGTAGAGTCTTAACCACTGGACCACCGAGGAAAATGTCCCTCACCTACATTTTAGTTCTAAATATATCCTCACTTGTTTGACAACAAAATGGTCTGAACTATTTATCAAGTAGATTTCTTAACTTCTTCCTCAAAAATCTTTCAGAATAGTGACCACCTGTGGCAAGAGGTGCCTCATTCAGGCCATGGGGCACTGCTTGACACTGTACACTTAGTGGCAAGGACTGAGCATGCACCAGGATGCCCGCCGGTTCTAAGACCCCAGACACCCTCCATCTGCTGGCCCACCACAAACACACAGCCAAGAAGCATGTGGTACAGAGGACCAGGGATCCCCAAGTCGTGGGACACGTCTGATGGTCACAGGTGAAAAACACACGGAGGGCCGCCCAGGGCCTGCTTACCCTGGGGTTCAGTGTCCTTCTGGTCAGCTCTCCTGTGCACCATGGCCGGATATGTGATGGTCAGTTTGCTATTGTGCTCCTTTCGGATCACTGACCGCCCAGTTCTAGACATGATGACAGTTGTGAGGAGAGAGAAAAAAAAAAAACAATGTAAAATCTAAGATATGATACAAATGAACATATTTAGGGAAGAAAAGCAGACTCACAGATTTAGAGAAGAGACCTGTGGTTGCCAAGGGAGAGGGCAGGTAGGTGAGGGAAGATTTGGGAATTTGGGATTAGCAGATGCAAACTATTATGTATAGGATGGATAAACAGCACAGAGAATGATATTCAATATCCTACAATAAACCACAATGAAAAAATATGAAAAAGAATACATATAGATGTATATAACTAAATAACTTTGCTATATAGCAGAAATTAATACAATATAGTAAATCAACTATATATCCATAATATAAAATTTAAAAAATCAGAGGCAAGTGCCTAGGACTCACTTGCAGTGGGGACATCTCTTAGCAGTCATATGTACCTTCCAGAAGACAGAGATGAGTTTGCTCCTGCTCTCACAGACATTTTTCACCTGTTAAAAAGAGTCAAAAAGCCTGAGTGCCATCCTGAAGAGAATCTAGTAGGTATACATTTTGTAGTTTTCACCTATTATTGAAAAATCAGAGGAAGCCACCCCATTTCTTAAAATTCTCCACAAAACCCTAACATAACCAAACACTGCCAATCACTAAGCGACTTCTTTAAGTTTCCTCATTCATAATAGGGGAAACTTACCAAGCTGTTACTAAGATGAAGAGATCATGAGGGCAGTGGTAGGCTTGGAAGACAGCAAGGATCAATACATTTAAATAATTTAATAAATAATTTAATAAATTAAATAATTTAATTTTAAATTAAACCTGAGACAGCAGCTGCTGTCTCCCGTGGATGGACCTCAGGGCTCTGAGGCAAGGCACGTCCACAGTTAAGCAACACTAGTGGTTCGGAGCTAGTTCTGCAAACGAGACCCACACTGGGGGCTTTTGTACCCCTCCGTGGGGCCCCAACCCAGACCACTTAAGTCATAATCTCTGGTGTGAAACTTGGGCATTAGGTGAACCAGATCTCAAGATTAGCCCTACAGGTTGATTACCTACACCATTCATTGGCTGGACAAATTAACACTTACACAGATGCTACAGGGGAATGGGTAGGCAGCGGTCACTTAGCACTGGAGAGAGAAACAAGAACAGGACATGGGCCCCATTCTCCAAGTGAGACGTAAGCCAGCACCTCACTGGACGCTGTACCCAAAGCACCTAATTTCTTCTAACCTTTTCCTCAGCTCTACAGGCAGGCATCAAAGATGAGGAACGAGTGGCTTGGGGACGGTTATGTAACTTACAAGGTCACAGGCTTCACGAGAGGCAGAGCTGGGATTCAAAGCTGACCCAGGTCTGCTTTGGGAAGCCAAAAAAATAAGTGTTTGACTCTTTGCAACCCTATGGACTGTAGCCTGCCAGGCTTCTCTGTCCATGAGATTCTCCAGGCAAGCATACTAGAGTGGGTTGCCATTTTCTGCTCCAGGGGATCTCTCCAACCCAGGGATCAAACCTGGGTCTCCTGCACAGCAGGGGGATATCTTTATCATCTGAGCCAAGGTATAAGTCAAAGTGTAGCAGGAACTGTGATAATTACGCTAAAAACCAAGTGTTCAGGGAACAGAGAGATGGGATAACTCACTTGTGCACCCTGGGATCCCAGGAGGTTGTTCTGCAGGATTTTGATTGTATATTGTTCTAGCTCTTCCTGAATTTCACAGGCAGTAGGATCAGCATTTTCTTCCAGAAACTGAAAAACAAGAGAAAAGCCACGTGATCAAAGTAAAGCAAGTATATGACGAGCAGCACCAGGGGCAGCCCCTCCAAGGGGGGAAAGCTTTATCTGAGGGGAGAGAAAGGATAAACCTCAGGGCTGCTGTGGTGCCTTTTCAAAGCAGTTTGGCTAGGTTGCTGGTTTAAAAAAAAAAAAAATCAAAATTGAGAATGTCCTGGGACTTCCCTGGTGGTCCTGTGGCTAAGACTCCAAGTTCCCAATGCAGGGGGCCCAGGTTTGATCCCTGGTCAGGGAACTAGATCCCACATAACACAGCTAAGAGTCCACATGTCACAATGAAGACTGAAGATCCCACCTGCCACACTGAAGACCCAGCATGACCAAATAAATAAATAAACAGATACATGTAAATGAGACTATTCAGCTTCCAGTGATAGTGGGCTAGATTAAGGCTTCCCTGGTAGCTCAGACAATAAAGAACCTGCCTGCAATGCTGGAGACCTGGGTGCAATCCCTGGGTTGGGAAGATCCCCTGGAGGAGGGCATTGCAACCCACTCCAGTATTCTTGCCTGGAGAATCCCGATGGACAGAGCAGTCTGGCGGGCTACAGTCCATGGGGTTGCAAAGAGTCAGACATGACTGAGTGACTAAGCATAGCATAGCACGCAGATTATCAAGTCCAAATGAAAAATTAAAAAAAAAAAACAGGATAAAATATTTTTAAAAATGTAAAGTTCTGAAGAGTTGTCAGAACTGTGAGGGATAATTAGGCCACAATGAAGGGAAAATGGGGATTCAGGTTAAAGAGCCCAGGGGCCAAGGCTGCTCTGAGCAGGGCTGCCGCACCGCCCAGCACTGGGGCAGCCTTCAGCATAGCTGTGTCCCTCCGGGGAAGATGCTGATAGAGTTGGGATGCTCCCTGGAGCTGTACAACATGGCAGCATGGCCTTGGAAACATTTTACAATCCAGTAATTTTGAACTTTTCATTCTGAGGGTCTTAAATGATGAACAGGACAGAAATCTAAAGCCTAGAGTTAGTGAAAGGACAGGAATCAAACAAGGTATCTTCCTGCCACATCCCATCCCACAAACACAGAAAGCTGGGGACCTGAAGGACTGTGTCCTTGGGAACTAGATGAGCCCTGGAACAGAACAGCTGGATTCCCACGGCCTGCAGTCCAGGGAGCCTTCAGCCTTGACTGTGGACTCTGATGGTCCCCAGGTCACCAAGCACAGGGCAGAAGCAATAAGAAGCCTCTCTGGAGCAACAGGGCAGCATCCTAGACCTCAAATTATTCCAACAAAGAATTTGCTAAGTACAGTGTTGTTGCTTAGTTGCTAAATTGTGTGAGACTCTATCTGACCCCAAGGACTGTAGCCCACCAGACTCTTCTGTCCATGGGATTTCCCAGGCAAGAATGCTGGAGTGGGTTGCCATTTCCTTCTCCAAGAGATCTTCCTGACCCAGGGATTGAAATCATATCTCCTATATTGGCAGGCAGATTCTTTACCACTGAGCCACCAGGGAAGCAAGTACAATGACAAAGTGTCAAAAATAAGCACACCAGGAGGAGAAAGAAGAGAAGTTTCTGGAAATAAGGACTATAGTTTGATGTTGAAGTCACTCATACCAGTGATGGTTACTTTATAAGTCTTTGTTAGACTGTGGGTTAATTAAAGAATTTCTGTGTGTATACTTCACCCCAAAATATTTTAAGGTAGTGGGCATCCCGAATAATTTTACACCAACAGATCTGACACTTTAGACAAAATGGACAAATTCCTGCATGATAAGCTGTTTCAGTCGTGTCCGCCTCTGTGTGACCCTATGGACCATAGTCCACCAGGCTCCTCTGTCCATGGGATTTCCCAGGCAAAAATACTAGAGTGGGTTGCCATTTCCTTCTCGAGGGATCTTCCCGACCCAGGATGGAACCCATATGTCATGTTTCTTGCACTGGCAGGTGTGTTTTTTCCCACTAGCGCCACCTGTGATTCCAAAAAAGTATAATTTACTCTGAGTAAAAGTTAAAGAAAACCCTTCTCTCTCAACACACAAGCTCTCTCTTGGACAAATCTGACCTGAGATTAGTTTTTTAGCCATGTGCACACACAGATACGGTCTTGTTTTGAATGCTTTTCTCATCTTGTTTGGGCTCTGACAACCCACACCAGGTTGCATCTCTGTGCGGAAGCCTACCTGCTCTGCCCACCTAATGTCATTAAGACTGAATTATTCAGGAAAGGGAAGAGGAAGACGAAAGGTGAACAGTTTCCCTTTGTAACAAGAAGCAAGCCAAGGATGCATGCTGCCCCTTGGACAAAGTCATGTAGATCCTAGGCACCTAATAAGGTCTGAACAAGAAATGAAACATATAAAGGCTGAAAATAAATAAACTTACTATTATTCACAGGTAATATGAATGTGTCGAAAAACTGAAAAAAATCCACAAATAAAGTATTAGAATTGATGAGATCCTTGTCTCATTGAATTGTCATACCCTGATGAATAACCAGGTTATTTCATACCAAAGTGAGTAATATTTTGATCTACCAACCAGAAATGAATTTTAAATAAGATATTTATAATAACACCAGGTCATCCCTGGTCATTTAGACTGTAAAGAATCAGCCTGCAATGCAGGAGACTTGGGTTCAATCCTAGGTTGGGAAGATACCCTGGAGAAGGAAATGGCAACCCACTCCAGTATTCTTGCCTGGAGAATCCATGGACAGACGAGCCTGGTGGGCTACAGTCCATGGGGCTGCAACAAGTCAGACACGACTGAGAGACTGGCACTTTCACTTTTTACCAGGTTATTAATTATTAATCGTGAATAATGAATTTATAATAGCACCAGGTTATTATTAATCACGAAGAGAATGTCTCTTTACAAAAGAGATCTGGTGGTCACCATCCATTCCAAATCACCGAACCCAGCATCACCAGTAGCAAAACAACTGGACAACAGGTGGCTCCTAAAATAAGGCAATACAAAGGATTCTGCATCAGGTAGGTATAATCTTACCGAAATGTGAATCTCATGAAGAAATAATTGGACAAATCCAGAATGTGAGAAGTCCACAAGACAACTAGTCTTATGTCTTCAAAAAACTCAGTATCAAGGAAAGAAATTCCCTATATTAAAATATCTTACATTAAAGCAGATCAAAGAGATATAACCATTCAAAGCGATGCATGAACTCTGGCTGGATCCTGGGTTTGGGGGGAAAAAAGCTCACTGATGTATAAAATTGTATTTGTATGTTGTTTTCACGAACATTTCTTTAATTATTCGTATAGCTTCATGTTTTTAAGCCTAGTTATTTGTACTCAAAGTCACCAGACTTAAAGCTCCAGCATTCTGGTGACCTTTCTTTGTGGCTGCACTGGGTCTTAGCTGCTGTGCATCTAAGCAAGTGGGGCTATTTTCTAGTTGTGGTGCTCGGGGCTTCTCATTGCAATGGCTTCTCCTGTTGCAGAGCTCAGGTTCTAGAGTGTGGGTTCAGTAGTTGTGGCCCACAGGCTTAGTTGTTCCACGGCACGTGGAATCTTCCCAGACCAGGGATGGAACCCTGCATTACCACTGGACCACCAGGGAAGACCCTGGTAACTATTCTTAGGGGACTATTCCCTGGCGTGCTGCGATTCATGGGGTCGCAAAGAGTTGGACACGACTGAGCGACTGAACTGAACTGATTCGTATACAAACAGCTCTTGTGCCTGTCACTCTGGCCTGTCTGATTACCAAGATAGTCACATTACCTACCCTGTAGAGAATTCTCTCCAGCTCATACACTGCTTGCAGGGCCCCAACTTCCAGGACTCTCAGCTGGCAGAGTAAGAGGTGAACCACAGCCCGGGGGCAGGTCAGCATGTGACAGTTTAAACAGGAGCCCCGGAGCAACAGGTAGAGTTTCTGAAGAGAGGGAATAAAAAGAGACAGGATATTAGAAAGTGACATGGCAGTCAAAGTGATTTTCAGCATACATACTTATGGTTTGTGTTTCTATGTCAGCAGTTTACCCCTTTAAGAATTCCACTTTGACCTGTTGCCTTTGAGCCCCCACCTTGCCTGGGTGTGGCAGGCTACAGTGCCAGAGCACGTGTGCTCGGGCGTAACTAGGGTCATCAGCCCCCTCAGAGGCGGCCCTTTTTTAACCTTGAGCAACAGGGCAGCCCTGGGTGGCTGGGGCTGGGGTATGGGGTGGAAAAAAAAGAATTCCATCTCACCCTATGTACCTGGAAAGTCCTTCTTCGCCTTAAGAATTTGATAGATATTCTTCTGTATTTTTCACTTGCGGTTTTATTTTAATCCATTAACATAAGAAATTTACTTTGAATCTGAGATAGGGAACTACCTTTATTTTATTTAAATACTAAATTTAATACTTCTTTAAATATTGAAAATTATTTAAATATTAAACGTTTAAAATATTTTGTATTTAACAAGACATTCTGCTTCCCCTAATACGATTAAGACAAAAATCACGTCCATGTACACTTATCTGAGTAGCTTAAAGTGAATCCCGGAGGCTGAGTTAACTGATGTTAAGAAGCTGGAACTGGATGGTCATCATTCTCAGCTCAGCGCTGGGCCTTCTGGCGCTGTTCCTCCTGCCACTAAGTAAACGCCTACAAATCCGCCAGAAGGCCTCAGGATGGCCTAGAGAATTCCAAAGTCGTCTATCGTAGTGGTCCCCAACCTTTTTGGCACCAAAGAATGGTTTCATGGAAGACAATTTTTCCACAGATGATGGGGTGGGAGGGGATGGTTTCTGGATTACATTTATTGTGCAGTTAATTTCTATTATTATTACATCAGCTCCACTTTGGATCATCAGGTATTAGATCTGGGGAGTTAGAGACTCTTGCTCTATTGCCAGGGAAGCCCCACCCACATTTCTGAAAGGCATAAAGCCTCTGAAACAAAAGCAGCTGTATTTGAGCACTGCTCCCCTCGCCCTTCTTCCTTTGTTCCCTCCCCCTAGCTTTGCATAAAGATAACCCAGCTTTGGTGATTCTCAACAAGAATCAGACTGAAGTTCATCTAGGCAGGGCTAGAGGCTAAGTCGAATATACTGGCTTTGGCTCCTCCAGACTTTAAATCTCAAAGTAAAGAGCACTTTCACTCAGAGTGTCTGGAACTAACCTCCTCCTGAGACACCTGCCCTGGGGAGAGGGTGAGTACTCATGAATCCCACCCGCAGTCCCAAGACCCACGTGGGCTGGATGGCCCGGTCTGGACTTACATCGAAGAGGAGAGGGTTGTACACGGTAAGCGGGAGCTCGATGTGGCCCAAGTGCCCAGAGCAGTGGGTGAAGTCCTGCACGCAAGTGGAGCACACCTCTTTGGAGTCGGCGGGGCCCAGAGCTAAATCATACAGGCCATTTACCGAGGGGTTCCCCAGACTGTCCAGGTACCGAGGGTTCGTAATGGACTTCACACTTAATTTCCTAAGGAGATAAAAACCATCAGGGAAGACTAAGGTTACCCAAACTTCTCAGATGTTTCCTCTTTGGCACTTACAAATTCATGCTTTAACATCTGGACCCTTAGCTGCGCTGACAGCTCCAGAGGGCAGACTTGGTGTCTGCCTTGCTCCTCACTGCAGCTCAGCACTTTAGCACACAACGGAGGCTGAATGAAGCAGAGTAGTGGTAACGTCTCTGAAAGCCAGATTTAGTACAAATCTTGCACTAACTGAGCACACTGGAAGGCTTCATATGAAGGAGTTAAGTACTCACTACACGACAAACGCTCTATAAGCAGCAAGCTACTCAGTATTTTCCAGTATTCCTGCCTGGAAAATTCCATGGACAGAGGACCCACGGGGGGCTATAATCCATGGGGTCGCAAAAGAGTCTGACATGACCAAGCGTGCACGTGTGTATGTGACTTTAACTCTCCGAGATGGGCATTATAATGTGTGTTTTTCAGAGGAATAAACAGGCTTAGAGTGGTCAGGTGATTTAATCCAGGTGACAAAGCCCAGAAAGGCGGAGGCGGTGTCGAAGGTAGGAGAGACAAGTGGACTAGACTTAATGCCAAAGCCCACACAGGTCAGAAAAGGGGAAGTGTTAGCACTCAGTCGTGTCCGGCTCTTTGCAATCCCATGGACTATAGCCTGCCCGGCTCCCCGTCCATGGGATTTCCCAGGCAAGATACGGGAGTGGATAGTCATTTCGTACTCTAAAAGAAATCCTATACACATTAGCAGTCACTCTCCATCCATCTCTACCTCCCTCAACCAGTCCTAGGCAGTGACTTACTTACTTTTTGTCTCCAGAGAACTGCCCATCTAGACATTTCACATAAATGAAATCATGTGATATGTGGTCTCTTAGAGCTGGCTTATTATACTTTGCATGCATTTTAAAAAATATTTACTTTTATTTATATTTATTTTGGCTGTGCCACTTTTAGTTGTACCACACAGGATCTAATTGCTTGACTGAACCCAGGCCCCCTGCACTGGTAGCACAAAGTCTTGGTCACTGGACCACCAGGGAAGTCCCTGCATAGTTTTAAGGCTCATCCACATCATAGCCTGTATTTATACATATATATATATTTTATTTTAAATAGCCAAATAATATTCCATTTTGGGCTTCCCAGGTGGTGTTCGTGGTAAAGAATTTGCCTGCCAGTGCAGGTGATATAAGATATTAGGGTTTGATTTCCGGATTGGGAAGGTTTCCTGGAGTAGGAAATGGCAACCCACTCCAGTATTCTTGCCTAGAGAACCCACGGGCAGAGGAGCCTGGCGGGCTACAGTCCAGGTGGCTGCAAGGAGCTGGACACGACTGAGAGACTGAGTACGTACACAATATTTCATTGTACGGCTATACCACTTTTATTGGCTTACTTTTACACTTTGGCTATTATAAATAATGTTGACAGAAACTTCTGTATACAAGTTGCAGTGTGAATATATTTTGTCTATTTCTCATGGATATATACCAAGGATTGGAATTGCTGAGTTACATGGTAACTCTATGTTTAACTTTTTTGAGACCCTGGCAGACGGTTTCCCAAAGTGTGGCTGCACCATTTTACATTCCCAGCAGCAATACACCAAGGCTCTGTGTGTGTGTGTGTGTGTGTGTGTGTGTGTGTGTGTGTTAGTTGCTCAGTCACATCCGACTCTTTGCAACTCCGTAGACTGCAGCCCACTAGGCCCCTCCATCCATGGGATTCTCCAGGTAAGAACACTGTAGTGGGCTGCCATTTCCTTCTCCAAAAGGACTATAGAAAGAAAGAAAGTGAAGTCGCTCAGTCGTGTCCAACTCTTTGCGACCCCATGGACTGTAGCCTACCAGGCTCCTCCATCCATGGAATTTTCCAGGCAAGAGTACTGGAGTGGGTTGCCATTTCCTCCTCCACACCAAGGCTCTAATTTCTCCATATCCATGCCAGCATATTTTGTGATCTTTCTGTTTCCAGTTATCTTAGCAGGTATGAGGTAGTATCTCACTGTGGTTTTGATGACTAATGATGGTGAGCATCTCTTCATGTACCTATTGGCCACTGGTATATCCTCTTTGGAGAAATGTTTATTCAAACCCTTTACCTACTTTTTAACTGGGTTATTTGCTTTTTTATTACTGAGTTGCAAGACTGCTTTACATATTCTGAAGACATGTGTTTTATCAGACACAAGATTTGCACATACTTTGAGTTCTGTCCTTTCACTTTTTTGATGATATTGTTTGCATAGTTTCAAATTTTTTAATGATTTAAACTCACTACTATTACTACTTTCTCCCACTACCTTTAGGCTAAATCATTCTTCACTGGACTTGGAGAAATATTCATCTACATTTCCGTCTCTCATTTTACTTGGAGCTCTAAAACTTAACTGGAATTATAAATAAGAAAAACATTTACTGTGTCAGGCAAACACAAACTAATCAGAATAAGGCAAACACTAATTAGGTCTGGGTGCAAAGATCCTTTACCACTAGATCCTAGATCCTTTTTCTAGATCCTTTTTCTATCACGTTCCATAAGTTGGTACTTCACTTCCCTTGCCTGGAGCCTATAATGATGGAAAAAGAGTAGGCAGGTGGGTCCAACACAGACCCGTGCCAACTGGCAGAACTGTGTCCTGTGCTTGTAAAGACTATACAAAGAGCTCACACCCAAACTGAATGTATGTTTTTGTCTTCATCCTCAGTCTTTCTACGGTAAGGAACAAAGCGCCTCTCTCTAGCTGGGGAAAAGGAGAAAATTCCTCTAATTATTGCAGGAATGGGATACAGAGGAAGGGCAACCAGCAAGAATTCCACCAGAGAGAACAGAGTTTAAGACTAACAAACTTGGGTTTCAGGATGACCTTTGCTGCTTCCTAGAGTCACCTTCGGAGAAGGCAATGGCAACCCACTCCAGTACTCTTGCCTGGAAAATCCCATGGATGGAGGAGCCTGGTGGGCTGCAGTCCATGGGGTCGCCAAGAGTAGGACACAACTGAGCGACTTAACTTTCACTTTTCACTTTCATGCATTGGAGAAGGAAATGGCAACCCACTCCAGTGTTCTTGCCTGGAGGATCCCAGGGACGGGGGAGCCTGGTGGGCTGCCATCTATGGGGTCGCTCAGAGTCAGACACGACTAAAGCGACTTAGCAGCAGCAACAGAGTCACCCTATTCTCTGGAAAGGAATTTTTCTCCTATAATTAGAGTCACCCTCACAAATGGTTGTAATAAAAATGGAGAGGACCAAGAGCTGAACAGATAGCTCCTCCGTCCACCCATGCATGCACTTAACAAACAGTGCTTTTAATGTGCCAGACACACTTTTAGATGCTGGGAAAACAGACAAGAGTCCCTGCGCTCATGGGCTTTACATCCTATTGAAAGCAGGCAGACAAAAACCAAAATTACTAAGCACATAGTTTATTAGATGGAAGAAAATGCTATGAAGAAAAGCAAGCAGAAAAGGGGAGGATGATAGAGTGGGCCAATGGCTGGGGAGAGTCCATACTGAGCAGCTTATACTTAAACAAAGGCCTGAAGATGTAGGAGCCGGCCATCACAGGAGGTCACCTTCACAGGGGGAAGAACCAGGGAGTGCAAAGGTCCTGAGATAGATGTGTACCTATGGCACTCTGGGAACAGCTAGGAGGCCAGGGTGAGTACAGAGGTAAGTTCAGAGAAATAACCAGGGGGCCAGAATGACCTTTCTGGGCCATTATAAGGACTTGGCTTTTACTCCAAGTGAGCTAGGAAGCTACTAGAACCTAGCACAACAAAAGGTAGCATAATTACTGAAATTTCTCAACCCTAGACTCAAATAGATCAAATGTTAGTAATGGGTATAAATTTACTCATGCAGTTCTCTGAAAACTCCACAATTCACTTGTAAAAAAAATCAATTCTCTTGCTTTTGAATGAAATAGTATCAATTTATGGCTAGTGATGATACAATTGAATTTCAGGAGCAGCATACTGTTGTAGCTCAGGAGTTTATTCATCCATCAGTCAATGAGAGTTAAGGATAAAAGAAAGGCCAGTGGAGAGAGACAAAAATACAAACAAGCACAAAAAGTAACCAAGGAACCATGACACAACTGTACTAGGTGCGGAAAAATCTCAGAAATGAGGGAGGTTGGGCTGCACCTTCAGTGTAAGAGATGCTCTCCAGGTGCCTCCAGTGGGGGCAGTGGGGTGAGAGCAGGGAAGCAGACCCCTCTGGCAGAGGGGATAATGCATGTGGAGGAAACAGCATGAAGAAAGGCACAGATGATGAAACCTGATGGCAGTTTATGGAACGTGCAAGTGGTTTAATAGGGCAAAAGAAGGGATGATGTTATACCTAAAATCAGCACTGGCCTGACAATCATGGGTAAACCTGTGGGCTAAGCTAAAAAGTATCATTTACCTGAGGGGAAATGGAAAGCCTTTGGAGGATTTTAAGGGGAATAGGAGCATCATCGCATTTGCACTTCAGAAGAATAATATTAACAGCAAGGTAGAGGATGGACTGGAGTGGTGTAAAGGCAGGGAGATGGAAGGAAAAGACAATTCAAACAAGAGATATGATGTGATGAAAAGGAGGGTAGAGAGTAAAGAAATATATAGATGACACACAATAAGAACCCAATAAGCAAGTAAGATGTCAGGAGAAATGGGTCTAGAATTACAGCCCTGTCACAGAATAGCGAACATTTTGCACTAGATTAAGGTACACCATTTTGGAGGGGCAAGTTCTCCCTCTCTGTAGGGATAGCTGTTGAGTTTTTGGTATATGAGTTTAAGATCTCGGTGTGAAATTCAAATAGAGATGTTCAACTGCTGCTGAAAAAAACAAGTCTGAAAAATTAGGGAAAGAAATTTGGGTTGGAGATTTATATTTGAGAGTACAGATCATGAAAGTGGTGAAATCGTCTAGGGAGGACATTTTGGAAAAGAAAAGCTATTTGACTAGAACAGAATCTCAGGGAACAGCAAGATTTAAGGAAAGGAGGAATCAGCTAAAGACCTGAGATGAATTTGAGTATAAGCCCCTCCTTCACCAATGTGTCAGGAATGCGGCTCAGACGGTAAAGAATCTACCTGCAATGTCAGAGACCTGGGTTTGATCCCTGGGTCAGGAAGATCCTCAGGAGAAGGCAATGGCAACCCACTCCAGTATTCTTGCCTGGAGAATCCCATGGACAGAAGAGCCTGGCGGGCTACAGTCCACATGGTCGCAATAAGTTGAACAGGACTGAGGGACTAACATTTTCACTTTTCATGAACACCTAGCTTGCTGCTGCTGCTGCTGCTGCTAAGTCGCTTCAGTCGTGTCCGACTCTATGCGACCCCACAGACGGCAGCCCACCAGGCTCCCCCATCCCTGGGATTCTCTAGGCAAGAATACTGGAGTGGTTTGCCATTTCCTTCTCCAATGCATGAAAGTGAAAAGTCAAAGTGAAGTTGCTCAGTCATGTCCGACTCTTAGCGACCCCATGGACTGTAGCCTACCAGGCTCCTCCATCCATGGGATTTTCCAGGCAAGAGTACTGGAGTGGGGTGCCATTGCCTTCTCCAGAACACCTAGCTTAGTGCCTGGCAAAAACTGGATGATCAATAAATGTCAGGAAGGAAACAATACATGTCACAGAAATAGAAGAACCTGAAAATAATTAAGTTCTGTCAAACGCTACGGCGATGAAAAGGAGGGCTTAAGAGGGTCTTTTTGATTTAGTATTAATAAGTAGGCGGAGAACACAGACGGTCCAACCAAGAAGTTGTCCCATGAATTGAGTCTTGAAGAATCATCATCTTACAGACAAGAGGAGACTCATCATGCGCTTAATAAACTACGCCAGAGACATTACAGTAACTCCACAAACCAGGCTGATCTAACGAGGAGACTGGCGAACGATAACGCTTCCATCTGGGAACCCCCACCTACCCAAGTGCAAACCAGCCACACCGGGCTCTAGGCAGTGCTCAGTAGCCCAAGACGTTCCCAGAACTATAGGTCCCAGCAGGCCATGCGCTACACAGCAATGGACTCTGAGGAGAAACTGGGCGCAAGACCTGCTGGGAACAGTAGTTTACGGCCCCGACCCCAAGAGGCTCTTTCATGCTTCCCACCAACTCCTTACTTGAGTTCTTCGGCCGAATACATCCCGAAGGAAATGCCCTGAAGCCGCCTCCAGGGCATGTTCTTTGAGCCCAACATCCTCCAGTTCAGTTCCGAGCTCCTACACCCAGAGAGACGGCCCAGTCACCCCTGTTGTACTTTTCACACCACCTCCGGTCCGCAACCATGTGATTTTAAACTGCGCTTGCGCGCGAGAAAGGCTCGCCTTAAGGTTTACAGAGACAATACCATTTCCGCTCGAGTTGTGGGGGGGGGAGAAAATAATTTCACGACTCTCGCGCGCCCCTTTATTTTGAAAATAATAGAACATACATAAGAAATTAAAATAACCTTTTAGAAAAGATCTTCGAGGGAAATGAGGCCTATTGAGCCTTTAACTTCTGAAGCAAAGTCTTTCAAACCATGAGCTTGTAACCTATTTTATGATTGATTTCTTCTTGTTCCGTCTCAGCCAATAGCCGAGCCATTCCCCGCCCACCTCTCCCGCCTTAAGGCGGAGGGCGTGCTTTCCCGGCATTCTATGCAAAGACGCCAAATATGGCGTCCGTGGCGTCCGCAAGGTGGCTGAGGGTCAGCTGTGGGCTTTGCGTACCGCTGACGGCTCGGCGGGCAGGTCCCTGTGGACGGACCCCTAGTAGCAGGTAAGAGAAGCTTGGAGAACCCACGAGAAAGAACCGGGATCACCTTGGCTCTTTGTATCCCTTTTCCCCCTTATTGCTGGGGAACTAGATGCGGTGGAGTGGAATGAGCGCGCTCGTGGCCGCGCGACCCGGCAAGCCAGCACGCGGTGCGGCACGTTTTTGAGCAAGGGCTCCAAACGCGCTTTTTTGGGGTGGAGATTTCTTACTTGGCTGGTCTACGCCGGGGTTAGAACTCTCGGGAAGATTAGGGTTCTTCTGTTGGGGAATCCTGCATTCTAATAAGTGTAGCTGTTACTCACCCCGTTCCACGTATTTTTTTTAAAAAAGAAAACTTTATCCGCCCTTACTCGTTTTCTCCCACCCGGGAGGAACGGGGGGAAATCAGGTTTTCCCAAATTAAAGGCCGTTTACGAGTTCCACTGGATGTTGTGGGGATGTTTGACGGAAGAAATTTTCCAAGTGTTCGTAAAAACAGGAAAGCCCAAAAGATGTGAAGACAATCTGAATGAAGTCGCTGTGATTGTTAAAACTTTGCACGTGTATCATTTGTGTAATTTTTTTTCAATACAAACAATACCGTTGTGGAAGTAGGAAAGCCAGCAATTGCGTGTGAAAGTTGGAAATAACCTAATTTTAGATTGGATGTTTGCATTTCCTTTGCGAGGTGATAGTAGACAAATTCCCTTATGTGTAGACTGGAGCTAGTAGTAGCCATGGGAAAACAGTTAAGAATAAGTGAGTTGTGTAATTTACAGTGTACATTTTATATTAAGGCCTTCCCTAAACTCGGCTCACAAAAGAGAATACGCTCCACCAGGTAGTGCAGAGAGGGGTTGATTTAAGAGGACACTGGAGACCAAAACCAGTAAAGGAAGTAATTTTCTATCTTAATCACATCTTGACAATTTTCTGAAGGGTATCAGTGCTGTGTAGGAGGAAAATACTTACAAAATAGTGTATGTGATCTGTGTGGTATGTTGACTATTTTTTTTAAGTGATAACATTTTAAAACTCATTCAGGGGTCAGTGGTTCTATATTTTGGGTTAAAAAAATAATAACAGTTCCAAGTTTATATTAGGACACAGGTATTTGGTACATTCCTGAGTGTTGAAGGAAGTGGAATGAAAAACCATGGTGATCTTAGTTTCATAATTTGCTTTAAATGGCTTTGTCTTTTATTATCATTAGATTATGATTAGATCATCATCCATGTATAATCAGGAGCCCATTAAATCATTTCTTTTAGCCCCAGTGTTTTAGGTCTTCAGAGTTGAAAGTCCTTTATATTTCAGGTCAGCTGTTAAAATGTTCAAGTACTACTGTTTCCTTTTTTTCCTATGATTTTATTTAATTAGACTGCCTGATTTTAAAAATTGTTGACCATATTATATCTGTATCTTGTTATCTGGTAATGGTTTTGAACTTGCCATTGAGGCCATGTCTTCTCAGCATACCTTGACATGAATTATCCAATCAGTTTGATCCATGATAATTGGAAAATTTTGGCTCATTTGCACATAGTTGGGGGTGAGCTGGGAAGTTCATTAATGGGTATAAGCCTTAGAGCTTTTGTTTATTTATTTATTTATTGCAGATTTTATTCTGGAAGTGCAGCTGTCCCAAAGGTTGAAGGAGCTGATGTAGCAGGTATATTAAAATGTATTGAAATAACTCCATTTTTATGTTAATGCATTATACTTCTTTATATATATATTGGAAACTGACTTTCTTTTATTTTTTGCATTAAGGGACTGAAGAAGTAGTCATCCCAAAAAAGAAAACTTGGTGAGTATTCAGCATTCATTCAAAAAGTGGTTAAGTGCTTATGAGAAACGTTGTTAGATAAGAAGCCAGTGACAGGAATAGCAATTGGAGGTAGAGAGAGGTGAGTGAATGGGGAGTGAGATTTACTTAAAAGACCTATCTGAACTAAGTTTGGGTTAATATTTACGTAGTGATGGTCAGTCATGAGTTATCATTATTAGAGTAATTTCTGTTTTTCTTTCTTAAGCAGGTTTCACATTGTTAGGAGACCTAAAAAAAGAATTATCTTTGTGGTCTTTAGTAGGTAAATGGTGCAGACTGCAAAATTTAGCTTTTTTAACCCACTGGATAGATCCTTGAACAAATTGCCTTATACATATTCAATACTTGTTGAATATGTAAGAATTAAAACTACAAAAACTCATATAGTAATGATATTACTAAATGCATTGAGAGGTTTTTCAAAAAACTAGGTCTTTTTTGAGTATGACTTGAAGATTCAGACTCAATTAAAAAAAAAAAAACTTTCTTAAATTAATGATCATTGCCAAAAGGGGAGTGGGATAAATTGAACATGCAAAAAGGAAATATAATTACCACCAATGACTGTATTCAAAGACAAGTTACTTAATCTGTCTTTGCCATAGAAGAATGTAGGTAATATACTACCTGCCTCAGAAGATTACATGAGCATTTCAACAGTTAATACCACATAATCAGATCTCAGTAGATGGCAGCTATTATTTTAAAGTTCTGCAGTATAACCTTTTATATATAAGTAGTATGTGGACATTTAGTTTAGTAGTGATTTGTTAGACATACTGTTCTGTATTCTGATTTTAATTTTGAGTGATTACATAGTACTTTATTGTATGGATGTATTCAGGTTCATTTTTACCTTCCTTAGTGGCTCAGTGGTAAAGAATCTGCTGGCCAATGCAGGAGATGTGGGTTCGAGCCCTAGGTCGGGAAGATTCACTCGAGAAGGAAATGGCAACCCACTCCAGTATTCTTGCCTGGGAAATCCCATCAACAGAGGAGCCTGGTGGGCTACAGTCCATGGGGTAGCAAAGAGTCAGATATGACCCAGTGACTAAAACGTGGGCCTGAGAATCAGAACCAAGATCAGAATAGGAATATACATAAGCATGGACGAGGCATTTCTTGAATGGCATTCATGTCCAGTGCGCTTTACCAACTCATTGTGCCTCTTTCCCTTCTGACAAAGGTCCCACGGGAAATACAAGAGAGGGAGTGTATTGAGGGTGTGTTCAGATGGCCTACAGTCTAGTTAGAGTGCATATTTTATACTTTATTGCTTCCCTGGTGTCTCAGCTGGTAAAAAAAATTCACCTGCAGTGCAAGAGACGTGGGTTTGATCTATGGATTGAGAGGATCCCCTGGAGATGGGAAAGGCTACCCACTTCAGTATTCTGGCCTGGAGAATTCCATGGACTATATATAGTCCATGGAGTCCTAAAGAATTGGACACAACTGAGTGACTTTGACTTTTCTTTATTGATAACGCAGTTTAACTGTACCTTAAAATGGGTCAGATGATTTTATTGGCATCAGAGTCACCTGGGAATTTTGTTTAAAATGCATGTTCTTGTAGGTAATTCTTTTGTATAAGCCCCACAAATCTGGTAAACAGTAAGGCAGGATGGGGTGTGATCATGACCTAACTGTGGTGGTGGGAGATCATGCAGGCCAGCCTCTAAAAAATGCTTTCTTAGAATAGGAGAAATAAGGTAGTTGATATAGAGCCTTGGTTAACAGATTGAGGCCTGTTTATTTATAGCCCATTAAGTAAAGGTTTAAAAGAAGACTTTCATAACACAAATTTCAGTGTTAATTAAATTTCTTTTTTTCTTTTTTAGAACACAGCCTCAGTCACTTAATAACTTACTATCTGTGGCTACTTTTATGCTCCAAAGGCAGAGCTGAGTAGTTGTAACAGAATCCTTATGGCCCACAAAGCCTAGAATATTTACTGTCTGTCCCCTTAGAGACAAAGTGATTGATAGAGGTTCTCTAATAGAGAGCCTCTGCTTTCCAGGCTCAGGAATTTGTGCTTTTAGATCGAAAAGAAACTATAAAGACTATGAGTTCTTGCCTTATTTGAAAGATGAAGCATCTTTTAAGACTGTGATTTCCCAGATCGCAAGTGCTGTAGAAGACTTTAACAAATTGTAGAGGGTTATTCTGAATCTTCATATACACTGTGACAGGATAGAGTATTCTGAGCACATTAGTCTATGTTGTGTAGTTACTTTAGGGAGAGCATGGAGCCCAATTATGATCAGCGCATAGGTGACTGGACTCATTAAAGAAATGGATGTTAAAATTTACCACACTGGCAAGAAGATGTGGAAAATGGATACTCAAATACATTTGTTGATAGGGCAGTCAACTGGAACAACACACTGGAGAGAAATTTGGCAGAACCACAATTTTAAAATGTGCAATACCTAATTGGTTAGCCATTCTGGAGGAACACTTGCAAATATACCCAAAGAGACATGGATGAGAGTGCTGTTTACAACTTGGGAATAATAAGGTGAAATGGCCCCAATGCCCATAGTAAGGAGATGATTAAAAAATGGTTATCATACAATATAACATTTAAAGAAATTAATTAGATTTTCACATAGTAACATGGATAATGCAAATTTATGGAACACATACCCAGAATAACTTTTTTTTATGGTAGTGTGTGTGCAAAAGTACCCTTTAAAGTTCTGGAAATACAAACACTAAACCTACAGTAGAGTGGGGCAGGGGGGGGTCACAAAATAACATCAGATAGAATAGTTTTGTTTTTTTTTTTTAATTGAAGGATGATTGCCTTATAGAATTTTGTTGTTTTCTGCCAAATTTTTTTTTTCAGTATAATGTGTTCATTGAGATTATTTTTAAAATAACCCTTTAAGATGGTAATGATAACCCTGTATGCGAGACAGCAAAAGAGACACAGATGTATAGAATAGACTTTTGGACTCTGGGAGAGGGAGAGGGTGAGGGTGGGATGATTTGGGAGAATGGCATTGAAACATGCATGCTATGATGTAAGAAACGAATCGCCAGTCTCGGTTCAATACAGGATACAGGATGCTTGCGCCTGGTGCACTGGGATGACCCAGAGAGATGATATGGGGAGGGTGGTGGGAGGGGGGTTCAGGATTGGGAACTCATGTACACCCATGGCGGATTCATGTCAATGTATGGCAAAACCAATACAGTATTGTAAAGCAAAAAAAAAATTAAAAATCAAAAAAATAAAATAACCCTTTAAGAAACTGGTGACTGATTTTATTACTCACTTGATAAGACTTAAATATGCTAATGAAAGATTTAGTTAGGGAATACTGAGAAAAGAATGTCTTTCTCTTGCTAAAATTACATTAACTGCTATTTTAGAAAATCCAGTAGATATTGTATACGTCAGGGAATTAGTCTTAACGTGTAAAGTTTTGTAGATGTTTTCCTTTTTTTTTCATGTCTATTCCCATATATAGCTGAATTGGGAGTCCCCAGTTTAGGTAATAAAGGCACGAATATTACAGAAAGCTGCAGTGAGAATGCAGAGGAAAATGGATAGGACGTAAGATTCAAGGTTAAGAAGGTTTTATGAGATGAGAGTGGAAATTGCTAGCCCAGGGTGATGGTTATAGAGACCAGGCCAGAGAGGGCAGCACAGCATAGTAGGAACATGTACTAACCGCCTTTGGTCAAAAGAATTGAACAGTTTTCTCATTTTCTAACTTGTTATTCTAGTGATATTATTCTAGAGATCAGAACTGGCTTTATACTTGTTCACATTGTGAGTGTGAGAAGCCCTGATGAGGGTTAACTTGGTGATTCTCGTTCTTAGGGATAACGTGGCTGTTCTTCAAGCACTTGCATCCACGGTGCACAGGGTAAGTAGGAATTTCAGGTTTTTGTATCTAATTCAGCTAATAATAAACTTAATGTTCATACCTCTTCTTTATTCACAATTTAACTGTTGTGGATCTAGAGAGTTTCATAGCACTATCTAGCCCAGACTTTTCATGTGACGAATGAGAAATCTAAAGCTTTTAAAGTGATCAGCCCAGGGCTGCTTAGGATATTAAAACCTTGACTTGGTGCCATGGTTTTTTCCCTCCAGATTCAGTGTTTTTATACTATGCCAGTGATTTTTAACCTCCTGAAGAGCTTGTTGAAATACATGTTCCTAGGGAATGGTTGGGTATGATATTCTAATGCAAGTGACCTGTAGAACCACTTTGAGAACGGTGTACCCACCATATTCAAAGAAATTCAGTGATTAAGAATCTGGGTCTTGGGGCCAAATGTTCTGTTTCATCTTTATCCCAAAGTTACCTTTTCTCTGGATACATCAGGGAATTAGTTTTGACATGTAAAATTTCCTACATGTTTTCTTTTTTTAATGGCATATATTATGAATGTTATATCAAACTTATTTAGAAAAATACATCTAGTTTATAATCTGTTTTCTTACCTGTAAAATGGGTGTTTACTTACAGCACCAAACATTGAGGTTTCGGGTGAGAAATAAGTTAGTACATGTGAAAGGGCCTAGGACATCAACTAGCACAAAGGACATGCTCAGTAAATGCTGGCTATTTTATTATTGCTCCAGCTATCTGATTTATTTGTGAATAAATTCCTCCTTTCACAATTCAAGAATAGGGCCTGTAGTCTTGATAGATAAACTGAAACCATAGTAAATGCCTCAGAGATAGAACTTTCAAGTTCTCTTTTTTTTAAACCACAATATCTATGTGGATTCTCACCCTCCTTGAGGCAGTTGTCACAGATTTCCAGAACTGTTTTTCAACTATGGGTGTTAAACTTATGGGCCAGATACATTCTGGAAGTTTCTGAGGTTGGTTTTAAAATACTGCATCTCCATTCTAGCAAGATACTTAGATTTTCAGCTCGCATATACATAAATAGGCACTTGAAATGTAAACTCACGGAAATAGACCTCAGAGATTGTTGTCAGTTTTTCAGTGAGATTAACCCAAGGGGTATTTAAGTCAAAGAAGTTGTAGAATTATGTGCACACTTGTCTGATTTGGTCCTGGGCTCTTAAAATCCAGGGGACAATTACTCATTCATTCAGGAACCACACATTCTAACCCTTAATGGTGCTTACCAGGTCATCCAAACCACCATCATCTCTTACTATGTTGGATTAATTACAGCAGTCTCTGTTCTCTTGACTTCCTCAACCCAGTAAGCAGCCATAGCAACCCTGCTAAAACGTTGACTCACATCACTCTTCTACTCAGAACTCAAATGGCTTCTGATTTGTTATAAATGAAACCAAACCTGAAACCGCTCCAAGGGTACCTGAGGCCCTACCTGATCACCCCCATCCCCACCCTAGCTCTGACCACATTTCCTGCCATCTTTCTTGTACCCTGCTCTAACCAGGCAGCCTCCTAGCTAATTCTCAGTTTCTTATCACGCACAGGTCTGCCTCAAGGCTTTAATGCTTCCTATTTGTTCTGCCTAGTTTATTTTTCCCTGAGATAGCCACATAATTTCTGCCTTTATCTCTTTAAGTCTTTTCCTTGAGATCTTCCCAGACCACACCATATAAAATTGTATGTTTATTTTCTGTGCCAGCTTGTCCTCCCTCCCTTCCTTTTCCACAGCAGTTATCGCCTTTAAATTTACTATATGTTTTGTTTGCTTTGTTTTCTGGAGATTTTATTCCCCACTAGATTGTGAGTTCTGTGGAGGATAGGATTTTGTTGTCTCCCTGGCACATATGAGGTGCTCAGTAAATATTCAGTGAGTGAATAAGGCAGGCACTGAACTAAGCCAGCGGTGGCTGGGAAAAGGGACGGTGGAGTAGGTAGAGGATTTAAGGAACTGGAGTCAGCCACAACTGAAGACAGCTTAGTTGAATGGAGGTAACGGGAGAGGATCTTTGATTTGGATTGCAGGGTGCTTGGTACCCTTCACTGAAATGGAGACGATAAGAGGGGAGGTCGGAGAAGAACAGCTGGAGGTAGATTTGGTGTGAGGCATCTGAGCTACAGGACCAGAGTTGAGGAGTTTCTCAGAAACCATTAAGGTCTTGGAAATCACTGAGGGAGGAAAATGTGGGTAACAAATAAGAATAAAGTCTAGTGAGAGAGGTCCAGCATGTGACCCAAAACTAGAGGCCCAAACAGGTATTTGATAAAGATGGTGGACAGGACAGAGCCAGGCAGCGGTTGGGAATCATGGAGTGATGGTCCAAGGAAGCCGTCCTAGAACTGCTTCCTCTGAGTTGTCCTTCATACCCGTCACGTCTTAGTAGAGAGTGGATGCATGCGTGCTGAGTGGTTTCAGTCGTGTCCAGCTCTGATCCTACGGACTGTAGCTTGCCAGGCTCCTCTGTCCATAGAATTTCCCAGGCAAGAATACTGCCATACCCTCCTCCAGGGGATCTTCTCAACCCAGGGATCAAACTCATGTCTCTTACTCCTGCACTGGCAGGCAGGTTCTTTACCACTTTCGCCACCTGTGAAACCCAGAGATCACCTGTGAACCAGATGAAGTGAGCCTCAGAGGAAGGTAAAGGGAATACAGGATTTGAAAGTGGTATCAGGAACTGAGAGCCCTAAAAAGTACTGCTTCCAGGCCCTAGGTCAGAGCATCCTTCTATTAAGAACCACAGGAAAGCTCTCCCCCAGAGAGTCCAGGTGAATACTTGAGGGTGGCAAGGGGACTGTCAGAAGAGATTCAGGAAGTAGGTTGAGTTTTTTCTGTGAAACAAAGTTGCCAGAAGGTACAGAGACGGGGGCTGTGAAGGAGAGGGGAGGAATAGAGAGGAAGTAATTTGGGGGCCATTCTAAGAGAGACTGCTGGTGCCAAAGAGTTAATCTTGTTCAGGGTTCTGCCTGAAACAGCTTAAAGTTTGGAACCTTGGGAAACAGGACACTGGAGACGCTGCTGCTGTTCCCACTTCCTGAGAGGGCCGCATAAATGTTATCCTCCATTTGAAGGAGCCTCTTGGGTGGTTAGTGCCATGCGTTGAACGGATACCCTAGTTCAGGAAACTGGTGCCCAGGCTGGTTAATTCAGAGGCTCTTGACTTTGCATTTAAAACGGTGATATCCCTGCTGATAGCAGCCCCTAGTTAAAACCAGTCATGGAGATTTAAGCCATTGTTTGCTTTAAATTGTGCATAACTATAACCAAGTCTCACAGAGCCTAGGGTACAGCGTAGGTGTTAGTGTCTACCAACATACATATTTCTGCATTTGTGATACATGCAGTTAAAACTTCCACAAGGTCCTCTTAATAAAAGCCTAGCTAAAGAGACTTGTGTGTCTTCTTCACAGGATACCACAGCTGTACCTTACGCATTTCAAGATGATCCTTACCTCATACCGACATCCTCTGTGGAATCTGTGAGTATTTTTAGGTAACTTGGCTAGTGTTATGTTTTACCTTGTTGGTTTGGGTGACAGGATGACACATACGACTTATTTTACTTGTAGGCACCTTTGAAAAGTTCATAGAGGCTAATAGATAAGTTGTTAGATTTTCTGATTCCTTTACTACTTTTATCAAATAGAGATTGGCTATGGAGAAGGTATTTGGTTTGGATTTTTAGTACTTTGAAATCTTTCCCACTAGAGCAATTCACTCAGTTTAAAGGTATTGTTTTTACACACCTCAAGCTGTATGTAGGATCCAACCTGAAATCATGTCACATTCAGCAGAATAATAATAATAATTAGGTAGTTTAACTTGGAATTCTGTGTATTACAGTGTTGTTTGGTTGGGGCGGGGGAGGGCAGAATAATTCTTGCTGAGGGTATAACTTTGATCTAGATTATATGTAGTATCAATTTACGTCTTTTTCTTTATACAGCATTCATTTTTGTTGGCAAAGAAGTCCGGAGAGAATGCAGCAAAATTTATTATTAATTCATATCCCAAATATTTTCAGAAAGACATAGCTGAGCCTCATATACCGGTAAGGAGAGGTAATTGCAGTTTTCGGATAATACTATGTAAATATAAACTAAGCGGTCACAACTAACGTTTAAGTAGCCATTTGAATGCCGACAGTATTTGGGTCTAACATTATTTCACCCAAATAATATTTGGGTCTAACATTATTTCACCCAAATAATATTTGGGTCTAATATTATTTCACCCAAATAATATATGCTTCTTTTAATATTTATGGTTATCATTGCTCACAGTACTCACCTTCATTATCATTTTTAAAACTACATGTATTTGCTCTTCATTTTGTTTTCTTCACTTGACTTCTGCAACACCAGGCTCTCAGATCTTCACTTCTGACTGCTCTTCTAGTTCCCTTAGTTGATTTTCCATCCACTCCTCAAACCTTGGTGTCTTTTTCTCAGGATTCCGTACTTGGTCACTCTCTTTTTTTTCTCACTGTAATCTTCCTGCTTCACCAACCCTTATACTCCATTTGGCATTCTTGTACGTTGGCCTCGATGTCTCTACTTTGGACTCCAGACGTTTTTTTCCAGTCCTCTCTGTTCTGTGGGCGTGAGGGGTGAGTGTGGAGGGCCTGCTGGGTCTTTGGCATTGCACTTAGTGGGTCCCACAGTGCTCAGCTGAACATGGGCTCTGCCTCTGAGCTAAGTAGTGGAAATAGTAACTCAGACTCATTGTGTCTAGAACTGCTTCCTCTCATATCTCCCTACTTTGTAAGCGCACACACCCAGCCACCCAGACACCCCTTGTGCTTCTCAAACAGCAAATCTTAGGGACAAATTAAGACGTCAGAGTGATTGTGTCCATGAAGGTTGAAATCCTGAACTAAGACAGTGACAGCAGTGGAATGACCATTTGTAGGGCCTGCTCTCTCCCGTCTATGTTTCTGACCAATAGTTACTCATCTGTGTGTAGTTCACTTCTGCTTGAAGCTTTCCCTGGGTCCCTAAGTATTTGAATAATTTGGTGAGTGAGGTAAAATCAACATACCTTGGTAATACTGAATGTTTACAGTAAAAGAAGTTATCAGGGATGGAAGGTTTCCATCTTTACAAACTAGGTATACTGTGGAACCTTCAGCCAAGATTGAGAGGAAAGTAGGAAGGATGGTTTTAGCAAGGGAAAAATAGTAAGTTCAGCTTGAAATTAGGGAATTTAGTTCACTGGGAACTAAGTTCACTGGGAACTAAATTCACTGGGAAAAGTGAAGACTTTTAATTCAATAGGCTGTAGTTCTTCGATATGGGATTCTTCAAATACAGACTAAATATTTATAATTAGGAGCTTTTAAATTCTTTGCCCCAACTTAGGAGATCTCTAAGTAATCTTGTTTTGGTGCCTAGAGAGGTAGAGTTAGATTCCTTAAAGAGACATTCATGTTAAAATGATAGGTGGTATCTAATGCATGAAGCATGAATATTATGATGTGTTAATCAGATACTATGGTGTGTTGTCTTACTCTGTTGTGCTTTCCCATTGACCTGTTTGCACTGACTTTAACCATCTTATTTTTTAGTGTTTAATGCCTGAGTACTTTGAACCTCAGATTGAAGAAATAAGTGAGGCTGCTCTGCAGGAACGAATCAAGCTCAAAAAAGTCAAAGCTTCTGTGGACATATTTGATCAGCTTTTGCAAGCAGGTGACTAAGTTCATTTGAAGCCCCCACGTTCATGCGAAGCTCCCCTGGGAATTTGGGCGTGGAAGTAGGCCACAGTTGTGCACGTGATCTAGACAGTTGTGAGTACGAGTTAAAAGTGCTATGCTTCTTCCTCTGCTTGGTAGCTGTTTTTATATTTTTTATAGTTTAAGAAGTCATATTTCAAGTTCTGCTTTAGTGTCATTTTAAAACTGTGGGTAGGATAGAGTTGTCCTTGCCTGTGTGTTGTCCTCTTGTGCAGGTAGAGAAATCTTACAGCCATTCTTTCTTAGCTTCTGTTTTTAACATGAGGTTTGTTCATACAGTATTCACATTTCTTACATTCTTTAAGTATGTGTGAGAGGCAAAAAACACTAGAAGGAAATACTTAAAAAGGAAAGAGCACTAAGCTGCAGGATCAGAAACTTGGGTAGGTTCTGGCACTGATTAGCGCTGTAGCCTTGAAAAACTCAATTCCTTTAATCCTTCTGTCTCTCAAATCCTGTGGCTATCTGAATTTGATGTGGATGAACCTCCAGGGGTTTAGGTGGCAGGGCTTGTAAGTTACCATGAGATGAGAATATACCTATAGTAGCATGAAGGCAGCAGCATTGCTTAAGTTTTGGAATCTGGTATGCTGGTTAGTGGTTTAGGGTAAAAATCAGCCAAACATACGAGAAAGAGAAACTGGACTGAATCACTCAATATAGTCTTGAATATGGCAGGAAACATTTTCAGAAAACTTTTAAGAATTTTGGTGTGTAGCCTGTTAAAGCATCAGGTGTACAGATGAATTGCTGATGCAGATTGTCATTTAGGGAGGCTTTTTCCTCTGCTTGTTGAATATGATAAACATCATTATATTAAGACTTGTCTTCCTCTGTCTTACACACTGTGTGGTGTAGATGCAAGCAGCTGTTCAGTGAACCTTAGTAAAGACAGGGTCAGAGCTGTAACACTCAGCTCATTCAGAGTAATGGAATGAGTCGACATACTAGGACAGGAAATATAGAAAATTTTAATATCAAGGCCTAATAAGTGCCAAGCACTTTGTAGGCATTTAATTCTGTAACACCTTATGAGTTGGTGTGCTTGTAGTCATTTATAAAGGAAACTGACTGACTTCAAGTAATCTTCAGGGTCACAGCTTTGAGATGCTATGAGGCAGTCAGGTTACACTCCATCACCTGTTTCCCCTCCACTCTGTCTTTTGTTTTTTCTAAAGGCTTTTAAGTTTCCTGATAGCCATTTGTATTATCAGTATATTTTCTTAAGAAAAATTCAGCTACTTTTCTTTTTAAAGTGCTAAATTCATACTTCTTCCTGTTCCCTTTTCTCCCTCTTGATAAGTGTCAAGTTGGGAACGTAATGTTTGGAACAGTAATTTTTTAAAGGCTACTATCTCTAGGCATGTATTTCAGCGAGGGCCTGGATCCAAGCGAAACAGTTCCGATTGCGTTTGTGAAGACGGAACTGGGCCCTGGGGGACTACATGGCAATCATTTCCAGAGCGTTCATTTCGAAGATGATAGGTAGAACTATGAGAGAGTTTCTCTGGGAATATGAGTACATAGAATAAATGAGCCCAGGGTCAAACTTGGCTCTGGTATTTTATCTCTTCTGTCAGACAGCACTGTTAGGGATTCTGTGCTATCTGCATCACTCCAGATGTTTAAGCTGATGTGGGGTGCAACTCGCCCTTGGAGAATGAAATCCAATAGGCTTTAGTTCTTTGATGTTTGAAAGTTTCTCCCCCTCACCCTTTTTTTCCCCCACCCACAGGAACCGCTGTATCTCTGGAAACAACTAACAGTCTCTTGGATTTGTTGTGTTACTATGGAAACCAAGAACCCTCCACTAATTATAATTTCCAACAACAGGAACAATCAGAAGAGTTGGTAATGATTTTTTAAAGTTTCTTTTGGTAGTAATTCTTTCTCATTTTAAGGTGAGTTCTTTGTTAGAGATTTGTGCCGAGGTGTGATATAGCACAGTATGTAGCCTGGACAAAAGGTGATGTGGAGGAAGAGATGGATTTTAACAATTGTTTTACCCTGGTTCCCTCCTTAAAAGTATTTTGACCTTGCCTGCCACATGCAGAAACCAGTGACCAGAAATGTTTGGATGGGCCCCTTTGTTGTTGTTCCTCAAAGTGACAATATGTTGTATATGGGACAGAAGGGAAAACACCTGGCCCCAGCCCTCTTGAAAATTCATGCATATATAGGCAGGGTCTCCTTTTTACCTTCTACCAAATCTTTATTTCCTTTGCTTTTCTGAAATTTCCTCTGCCTTTCTGGTTCTGAGTAGTATAGCTTGGAGAATGCTTTCTGTTGTCGTATTCTGTTTTATATCTGTTGGTGATGGCTCATTTCAGGAAGAGGCCGAAGAGGGAGATAACGTGAAGTCTAAGAAGGCTGGTCATCAGCTTGGAGTTACTTGGAGGTATGTTACAGGATAATTAGAACGTTTATGGATCCTTACGGTTGTGGAATGTTCTCCGTCACCCCCTGAAGAAGACACAACCCTGTAGTATTCTAAAATGCAGTTTGTTCTCTGTGTGCAACGTAAATGTCACAGTTGGTTTTCATATGTGTTTGGACCATTTTTTATTAGATCTTTACTTCCAACCAGCTAGAGGTACAGGACTGGTGTGATTTCTTTTTCTCCTCCCCCACCTAACTCCATGTAACCATCATGGTATGGTTCTTTTGGTACTTTTGTTAGTAGTCCTACCTTGCACTATATACCTCTAACTCTAAAAAGGTTCAGAATTTTAAAAACTATGTTAGAATACACGTATGTCAGAGCGTAGTTCTAAATTAAGACTGCTGGCTAACAAACAGAAGTATTCACTACCAGACAAAAGATAAATATCATTTATGTAATGATTCAGGATTCAAATGAACTGAGTAAAACTGTCTAAAAGAAAGGTATTTCGTAAGGATGTCTGGAAAAGGAAAGCTACTGTTAATATCAAAATGAGTGAATAAAAAATTAAACTTCTTCAGTAGATACTAATAATTTCTTATAGTGGTTAAGAACAGGGACTTGTGAGTACCATTTTGGCCCAAATCCAGGCTCTATTTTCCAAGATGTGTTGGTAACAGAAAATGAAGGTGCAGCGTGATTTGTGTAACATAGCACATTGACTGACTGACTGAAAGAGCCAGATTATATAAGCTAGAATAGGACAATGGATTCTAGGGCACCACATGTCTGCGGTTGCCTCTGGTTATTTATATCCAGTTGAAAGAGGGTGAAGGAACTTCACTGTGTACCCTGCTGTGCAGTTGGCTTTTTGTTTACAATGCTGAGTATATATTCAGAGAAGGCAATGGCACCCCACTCCAGCACACTTGCCTGGAAAATCCCATGGATGGAGGAGCCTGGTGGGCCGTAGTCCATGGGATCGCTAAGAGTCAGACACAACTGAGCAACTTCACTTTCATGCATTGGAGAAGGAAATGGCAACCCACTCCAGTGTTCTTGCCTGGAGAATCCCAGGGACAGGGGAGCCTGATGGGCTGGTTGCTGTCTATGGGGTTGCACAGAGTCACACACGACTGAAGCGACTTAGCAGCAGCAGCAGCAGCAGCAACCAGATCTCCCTCTCTGGGTGGGAAGAATTACTTGAAATTATATGCAGAAAATGCTTGGAACGTTGCAAATACTCCATGTGATAGCTGTTACTGGTTTTATCTGTTTCCACTGGTTCACGTTTACTTTTGTGTCTAGAGCCAAAAACCATGCTGAGAGAATCTTTGCTCTGATGCCTGAGAAAAATGCACATTCTTACTGCACAATGATTCGAGGAATGGTGAAGGTAACATTTGTTCTGGGTAGTTTTATGTTTTTGTCTTTAATTTCTACTGAATCGGGATTTCTCAGCCGCAGAACCCTTCACAGCTGGGCCACATAGTTTGTTGTTGTTGGGGGTTTCCAGAGCCTTGAAGGATGTTTGAGAACTGCCTCTACCCACTTCATGCAGTAATTCATCCTCCCGTCCCCCAGTTGTGACAACATAATTCTCATAGTTGTTTTTTCATTAAAATAAGATACACTTATTGAAAAAAAATTATTAGGAAAGTTTTTAAAAATTGAAATCACTGCATTGAAGTAACAGGAATAGAAACTATTATACCACACTGCTCATTTAAAAGGAAAAACACTATCCATTCTGGTCTATCCTTTTACTTCTGAGAACAGTAGATATGCAAATATTTATTAAAGACAACTTTTATGGTGTTTAATTTTCATCCTTTCCCTCTTCCAGCACCGAGCTCATACACAGGCATTAAGCTTGTACACTGAACTGTTAAACAACAGACTCCGTGGTGAGTTGCGTCTGGAGAATTCATCTCTGTCCTTCCTTTCCTTCTCTTATGTGGGCATGTGTGCGTGCTCAGTCATGTCCTAGCTCTGCACACCATGGACTGTAGCTTGCCAAGCTCCTCTGTCCCTGGGATTTCCCAGGCAAGAATACTGAAATTGGCTGCCATTTCCATCTCCAGGGGATCTTCCCCTCCCAGGGACTGAACCCAAGTCTCCTGCATTGGCTGGTGGACTCTCTACCTCTCCGTCACCTCTGCATTCTTACCTGTGCATCATTGTATCAGGAGTCTACACAATCGCAGGATTTTACCTTAATGATTCGCTTATTCTTAATCTTTTCCTCTGATGTTGGTGATTGAAACGAGAATCCAGAGCCAGAGAAAAGAGTGGTTTCCTCGTTTTGTGGACTTGTGCATGACCACTTGGCCTTTAATCACTGACCCCAAATTTTGTTAAAGTAATTTTCTTCTTTTATAGCTGATGTGCACACCTTCAATTCATTAATTGAAGCAACAGCATTGGTGGCGAATGCGAAATTTGAAGAAAAGTGGAATAATATATTGGTAAGGAGGAACCCTCACTTTGGCTACTAATAGGCCAAAATATCCTTTGCTGGGAGTCCTGAAATGCAGGAGACACTAGTTCATTCCCTGGGTTGGGAAGATCTCCTGGAGAAGGAAATGGCAACCCACTCGAGTATTCTTGCCTGGGAAATGCTATGAATAGGCGAGTCTGGTGGGCTACAGTCCATGGGGTTGCAAGAGTTGTACATGACTTACCTACTACACCACCACCAACCACCATCCTTTGCTCGGAGTGCATGGGGTGGAGAGAGCATTCACTGAGCTTCTTTGTGGTGGTCATCTTTGCACTGGGCACTCCACTTGAAGTGGCCTGTTCACACCCTTCTAGCAACCCTTAGTTTAATCAGCTGTATCTGACATGTGACCCAAGCATGCAGCTAGAATCCAGGAAGACCAGTTTGCTATATTATATTCATTTATTTCCTTATAATCGTATGGGTTTTTTTAATATTAAAACATTTATTGAAAAAAATTACTCGGAAAGTTTTTAAAAATTGAAATCACAGGAACGAAGTAACAGGAATGGAAACCACACTATACCATTCATTGTTGTCCAGTCACTCAGTTGTGTCCAACTCGTTGTGGCCTCAGGTAGTGTAGCCCGCCAGGCTCCTCTGCCCATGGGATTCTCCAGGGCAGAATACTACAGTGGGTTGCCGTTTCCTTCTCCAGGGGATCTTCCTAGGGATCGACCTAGGGATCGAACCCGCGTGTCCTACATTGGCAGCTGGGTTCCTTAGCACTGAGCCACCAGGGACGTGCATACCATACCATACTGCTCATGTGAAAAGGGAAAAACCAGTCTATTCTAGTCTCTACTTTTGCTTCAGTCTTAGACTCGTTAGGCCACTAGAGACAGTTGGACACGGACATCACATGGGGGTTAGAGTGACTGTTGAAAGGGCCTTCTCTCAGGGGCACTAGATAATTCTTAAATGGGGGGCTTATTTATTAATCTGCTTTAAACATAGGCAGACAGCCCAATTCTTTTTAGTGTGTTCTGTTAGTTTATTGGACAGATTACCCACCAGGCATTAAAAAAAATAATACTCCTGCTTTTGATTCAACTAGGACCTGCTGAAACAAATGGTTGCACAGAACGTGAAGCCCAACCTACAGACTTTTAACACTATTCTCAAATGTCTCCGAAGATTTTATGCATTTGGAAAATTGCCAGCCTTACAGACCTTCCGGGAAATGAAAGCCATCGGGATAGGTGAGGGATGTCCTCATGTCCCCACTGGAGGCAATGCTGACCTGAGGCTTCAGGTCCAGGTGATCCAAAAAGAGACTAAACTTTTCTGTGCTGTTTACATAATATGGTAGGAATTTCCTTTCCACCATTAAGCACATTTTTTAATGATGTATATTTAGTATAATGGGAGCTCTTCTTTATCATCTTTTTGCTGCTTATAGCAAATTACACTCTTGGGATTTTAGATACTTTTTAATGGATTTCTTGATTCTAGGGAGAATTGTTCACTTACAGTTGGCTGGTTTTAAAATCTCGTGACATTTTCTGGCATAATTAAGTATATGAACCCAATTGTGTGCTAGTATGTTGTATATTTTTCAGTATTTATGTTACTGAATCAGTTCACTTCTATCTTTTAGTGTTCTTAAATGAAACTCACAAGAGTATTGACTGTAATGTTTTAGTGATAGGTGTCTGGATTTTCTAAGAGGAATTTGATCTCTATGACACCTTTCCACCTTTACATTAATCACATCAGCTGGGAAATGTCTTTGTTCAGAGGAACGGAATGCATCTTCTACTTACGTAACACCACTGTTTTTATTCACTGTACCTCAGTAAGCTATATTTTGTATAGCTGTGTTTGACATTTCTTTTTTTTTTTTTCTTTTTTCTATGTACCTGGTAACATAAGAACCCTCGCTTGCAACATATCATCATATTATTCAGCTGTTTTATCAACATGGTATGTATGTCATTATGTTATTTATGTAGAGATTAGGCTAACTTCACTGCTAATGAATAAAGATTGGATAGTTCACAGAATAGCGTTGTCTATAAGCCTGAGCAAAAAGTTACTCATGAGGGTAGTGTCATCTTTTTGTGATGTAAAACTTAAGTCAGAGTGGAGGAGGTCATTAAATGTACTAACGGGCAGTATATGGTTTTGGCCAGAAGGTACTTGAGTTTGGAATTCCTTTTGCCCTCTAGAACTGTGCTGTCCGATACAGTAGCTGCTTAGCCACACGTGGCTATTTAATTAAATTCCTTCATAGCATTAGTGCTCAGTAGCCACCTGTGACTGCTGACTGCATCGTCAGTGATACAATTATAGAACATTTCCGTCTTTGCAGGAAGCTGTTGGATAGACCTGCTCCACAGTAAACATTATTTTGAAGCCTCATGGGAGAACTTCAAGGCTCCTTTGTTACCTAATTTTAGGTCAGCTGTGCTCTATTGAATGGATTTTGGAGCAAGGCACACCTGAGTTGAAATTTCATCTCTACCATTTACCAGATGTGTGGGAAGGGACTGGATGTCTTACCCGAGTGATGCTATCACGATGTAATGATGAAATGAATTATGTGTAGTGTCCCGTTCATGTTTGGGAGGCATGTAGTAAGTACTGTAGGTTCTTAGCCATTTGCCCCAACCTGCGAAACAACCCTAGGTAGAGAAATGACAGTTCCAGTCTTTCTCTCCTGTAATGGGCTTTTTGTGTGAAAACAACAGAAAATCTTTATTTTGGAAGGGTAGTTTTGCAAAATTCACATTCTCACACATAGGGAAGTAGGAGCCGTTAAATGACTTGATCTTGAAAACAGGTGAACTGTTTCCACAGTAATTTTGTCATCTAAAATTTTACTAAACTTTGGTGGTATTGTACTGCTACTGCTAAGTCACTTCAGTCGTGTCCACCTCTGTGTGACCCCATAGACGGCAGCCCACCAGCCTCCCTCGTCCCTGGGATTCTCCAGGCAAGAACACTGGGGTGGGTTGCCATTTCCTTCTCCAATGTGTGAAAGTGAAGTCACTCAGTCGTGTCCGACTCTTAGCGACCCCTGGACTGCAGCCTACCAGGCTCCTCCGCCCATGGGATTTTCCAGGCAAGAGTAGGTATTGTACTAAAACTAAGTAATTCTCACCCTAAAGCCTATTCCGCTACTACATCACACATCACCTTGGCTAACTAAAGTCACTGGTGCTTATGTTTCCTAAGTAACACCCAGGGTCATAGGGGCAGGAGTGTCAGTGTGTCTTAGGGATATAAATTGATTATTGTCTGTAATAATAGTTGCTATGAATTTACCCAAAGGAAAAAGCCTAAAATAATGAAGAGATGATACATATAAAATAGGCTATTAGGAAATAGAATAATTAGAACAGTAACAAGTGCAAACATCCTTGAGGAACTTCAGAAGTACATCTATGCTGTCACTGAAACTATATTATCACTTGCAGGTGCATAGGTGGGGAAGGGAATATAGATAAATAATGTGAAATGTTCAACTGGAAATGTCATAGATGCATTTTGATTCTATAGTTTTCTGTTTCTTGGCTCTCATCCTGGTTATATTTAAAAGGAACACAAATGTTTATTAGCAAAAAACATGTTTGTTTTCTAAGTAGGCAGGCTTGGTGAGGGTGTCCGTCTGTCTCCCATTTCAGTGCAAGTCCGCCTGTGAGGAGACTAAGAAGGAGGGGCTGCGTCTGTTGGGAGCGCTGTAACTGACCCAGGCCTTGGGGAGAGCTGCACTCAGCAGAGGGTGCTCTCATTCCTCTCACAGGGATATGCCTGGCCAGCTCCATGGCTTGGGTGGAGGAATGAGAAAGGCAGCCTTAGGACTAGTTCTGCCTACCCCATGGTAGTGCAGGAAGTAGGCTCCTGAGAAAACCCAGTTGGCCTTCTTTTTCTGCAGAAAGCCCTTCAAAAGGATCATCCCTCATCATCTATGATATCATGGATGAAATAACGGGAAAGACGTTTTCTCCGAAGGACCCTGATGATGGTACGTGCAGAAATTGCTGCCGTAAGACAGCCAGCCTCTTTTCCTGACTGCGGTTATAGAGCCTTGTGATGAGGATGGGGTTTGATTTAGTTTAGTCATCTTTGGGTGGTTATTCTGAGAAAGCAGAGTGTCAGTGTTGTGCTGTATGTTGCTTCTCCTTGTGTTTTCATTCTTTCAGGTTTCTCCTACACCTTACCAGTTTTGTTGCCAGGATTTTTAATTAATGTTACTGACCTGAAAACATACTTTATGCATAGTAACCAAGGCTCTTCTGAACTTTGATTTTTCAGATATGTTTTTTCAGTCAGCCATGAGGGTTGTAAGTACCATTTCTTGCTTAAAACTTTTTTTTTCTTTTATCCATTTCCTAAATTCATCATTGGTGGTTGGGAGGACTCTCCCTGACTCTTTCACTTCCTAACTCTTGTGTTCATGTCATTAGTCCTAATTTTTTATTCCTCTAAAATCTCTACAAAATCACAGCATTCCTACCCTGTGTTGATTGTGTTTGTTGTCTTTTTTCATACCTTTCTTCAGATAAGGTTTCAGAGTATTTCATATTTGCCTGTTGTTAACTTATTAGACTGATGGTTATATCTAATTTTGTTTTTTCAGCTTATCGTGCTCATCATAGGAAACATTTTCAAGCAGTTTCAGAATGAATTTAGCAGTCTTATTTCCTGAGGATAATTGCTTTACAACTTAGTGTGTGTCTTTCTAGGTTCTTTCCCCTGGGTATTCAGACATGCATGTCCACACTCATTTCCGTGGTATCTTGTTTGTTGTTGGCAATATAGTATTTCATAGAAGGGAATGACTTGTTGGGTGGGTTTTGGAGTTATTTCATGGGGATTTTTGCCAGTATAGTGATGCTAGAGATAGCACTCCATCTGTCTTAAGCATGACATCCCAAGTGTTTTTGTCTAATACTAAATATAGGTGTAATCACTAGATTTACATTATTTTGTTTTAAATTTCACTGAACTTGGTGATTTTATCCCTACCCCCAATTTCTTATAATTCATTTGCTGTCAGTCAGTAAAATGTTAAATCAGTATACGTGTTTCCCCAGGTATCTACTTTCTTGCTTAATGTAGTGAGCCACCTTTGGCTGATAAGGATCACTGAGTGATGGTTATTTATTACTTCTACATTTTCAGTGCTCTTCTCTCAGAGATCTAGAACTTGCTTACCGGGTCCATGGCCTTTTAAACACTGGAGACAACCGGAAATTCATTGGCCCCGATCCTCGGCGTAATTTTTATTAGTAAGTATATTAGAAATACATCCTTTGCATTAATGGAACACCTGTATGCAACCAGTGGTCAGTTCTGCAGGTGGGAGACTTGGCAGTCTTATTTTAGGCAGCATGATCCTGACTTTAACAATACCAGTTATGTGAACACTTGGAAGGTTCAGTGGTAAAACTGATTTGTCAAACTGAGGTGTCCACTGTGTATCTTTTAAGCTATTTGTAACTTTAAATCTGTGTATCTTTTCCTTCTGCTGTTCTGTGCTTATTCTCTGTCCTGTCAGACTTTTTGCGACCCCATGGAGCCCACAGGGCTCCTCTATCCATGAGGATTCTCCAGGCCAAATACTGGAATGGGTTGCCATGCCCTCCTCCAGGGGAATCTTTGCAACCCAGGGATTGAACCCAGGTCTCCCGCATTGCAGGCGGATTCTTTACCCTCTGAACCACCAGGGAATCCCAAGAATACTGGAGTAGGTAACCTAACCCTTTGCAAGGGGTTCTTCCCAATCCAGGAGTTGAAATGGGATTTCCTGGATTGCAGGCGGATTCTTTACCAGCTGAGTTACCCAGGAAGCCACACTGTCCTATTTTATATTTTCAAATTCATAGCAGGGTGAATCCCTAAAGATTTCATCTTAGCCTCTCTTGTTTTTAAAGATGTTGGAGCCCAAAGAGACTCCTTACATGGGTTTGCTTTTAGGCAGATAAAAACAAGAATGTAAGAAGGCAGCCTGTTCACAGGTGCATGGTGGTTCTCTTCCATGTGTCCAGATCCTCTCTTCACATTGAACACTTGTTGAGTAGTATCCTCACTCCTCTCCACCACGAGCTGAGAGTGTATGGCGTTGGCATCAGTGACCAGTTGAAGATAAGTGTCAAACTGGAAAGTCCAGAAAGCACAGTTAGCAGCACCTCCTGGGTCATGCATTGACCTGTGTCACTTGAAATTGTAACTTATAAATTGTCTTTAAGTTCTGTGTAATATGTCATTATATGACTGTGCTGTAATGTAATCATTCCCCTACTAGGCAGGGATTTTAGACTAAACCTGTTTTCTTTCTCCGTCACAGTTCCAAGTTCTTTAGTTTGCTTTGTCTGATGGAACAAATTGATGTCACCTTGAAGTGGTATAAGGACCTGATACCTTCAGTAAGTGATTCATGACTTAACATTTGTAGATGTTTGTGTGTGTCTTAACATCATTGTAGATGTTTGTGTGTGTCTTTGCTGAGTAATACTTAAAAATGTATTTGTATTTTTCTTAACCAGGTCTTCTTTCCCCATTCCCAAACATTAATAGATCTTCTCCAAGCATTAGACGTAGCCAGTCGACTAGAAATGATTCCTCAGATCTGGAAAGGTCAGTTTCAGTCTGTGTGTCCCGACCCATCTTACTCTGTTGTCTTACGTTTTGATTCACAAGCGTGTTAATGTGGTTAGGGAAGAAAGCTTCCATTTTTTCACTAAATTAAACTCTTTAGTTGAGGTTTCCTTCAGGGTGACTTGCTCATGTTTCATGTTGGATTGCATGAGTAACAGTGGGGTGGAAAGGACTTCAGTTGGTTCCTCTGTGACCAGAAAAGGCTGGGTTTTGTGCACTTGTGTCAGTTACATGGGTCACCCGAGATCGCAACCTGCAAAGCCTGTGCCTTTCATTCACTGGACTGTGATGCATCTCTGTGCTTCAGGAGCGAACAGTGATACTGGTGATAGTATGGTTTCTAAGGAACAGCCATGACTGTGTGTGTGTGTGTGTGTGTGTGTGTGTGTTACGCATGTAAACTGACTGCGGAAGATGCTGTAGCTCACCCACTAGGTGACTCTGATCGTAAAATCCGTTCCTGTTTGCCTCAAGTTGACATGAGACACTGAGACCGTAGCCCTGCCGTCCTGCCTTACAAGATTGCTCTGGTGACAATGTACAAGGACTGTTGACGATTCCCACATGCTATAAAACCATGGGGAGCGTGAGTCTGCTTGAGTGTGGCCCACATGCTGTTAGCACTTGCCCGGGAGCCAGTTACTGGCGCTGGCTTTCAATACTCTCTGGTCCTTTTCCTATGGTGAATCATGCTAGTTTCTAGAATCCTGGAATACATATCAGCAATGAATTTTCTTATTTTCTTCTCCGTTCCCCCACCCCCCACCCTCTGCCCCAATATGGATGACTGCTAACAATGGACAAAGGTCAAAGAATGTTGGTTTTACATGATGATGATCACGTCTCACTCTGTTCCTTTTTGTTTTAAGATAGTAAAGAATATGGTCATACTTTTCGCAGTGACCTAAAAGAAGAGATTCTGATGCTCATGGCAAGGGATCAGCACCCACCAGAGGTAGGCTTGTTTTGTTCTCTTTGTTAGATATACACTACCCAGCATATCCTCTAATACTGAGCACTTAGGGAGGGTAATTCCCATGGTTTCATCTACTGTGCAGAATTCTGCCACCTAAACCCAGATTTAAATCTACACATCTGACGTCCCTGGCAGTCCAGTGGTTAAGACTCCGCACTTCATAACAGGGGGCCCAAGTTAAGATACCGGATGTGTGTGGTGTGGCTGAAAAGATAAAAACGACACATCTCAACATACCCAACCAATTAGAATACCCTTCCTTCCTTTTTCTTTCCTTTTTTGTCTCTAAAGCGAAAACCCATGGTTGAATTTGAAATACATGGCTAAACAAATTATCACATCAGTGTCGGGTGCTTTGCCTTTTTTTGTTGTTGTTAATATGTATGTGCTGTACATGCGATGTGTTCAGATGGTAAGATGCAATGCTCAAAAAATTTAATGGTCTTGTGGAGTCTCCTGTTCTTAAATTGTCATAAAACTAGCAAGGCAGTTCTGCTGACTCTCGGGGCCTCTCAGCTGCAGGCGGCATTTGCTGACTGTGCTGCAGACATCAAATCGACTTACGAAAGCCAAGATGCTAGACAGACTGCTTCAGAGTGGCCAGCCAATTCTCTGAACTACATAGCCATCCTCTTCTTAAGGGCTGGGAGAACCCAGGAAGCCTGGTGAGTACATGAAACACCACATGTGTCACTGGAAGCATCTCTAATGTGGCTGTGTGATGTGTGGTTTCTCAGGAGACAAACGGGTTTCTGCCCAATGAGGTGTTTTTTGGTTTCGTTTTTTCTTTTTTTTTTTTAATTTTGGTTATGCTGGGTCTTCATTGCTGCACCTGCTTTTCTCTAGTTGCAGGAAGTAGGGCTCCTCTCTGGTTGTGGCGCACAGGTTCTCATTGCGGTAGCTTCTTGTTGTGGAGTGTGGGCTCTCGGGCTTCAGTAGTTGTGGCTTCTGGTCTCTAGCGCACAAGCTCAGTAGTTGTGATGCACGGACTTGGTTGCTCCATGGCATGTGGAATCTTCCCACACCAGGGATCGAACCCATGTCTCCTGCATTGGCAGGCAGATTCTTTACCACTGAGCCACCAGGGAAGCCCTATAATTAGTTTTCTATGGGCACGTTCAAATACTAACTAAAAAGCAAACTTGGGGAAGAAGAATCAATATGCGTGTGTAAGAAAGGGTGTGGTTCAGTGGGCTCAGTCTCTTTATCTTCATTTTCTGTATCTCTAGTCACCTAAATAGAACACAATGACCAGAGAATCTTAATTTTGAAAGTGTTTTGGGCATTGGTATCTCATCTATGCATGGTTTCCCCACAGCCACAGCCCCGGCTTAAAATGTGGGCTGTCTACTGGAACTTGAGGAAAGTGGCATTTACCAGTATCAACTAAACCCAGCCTTGACTAGAGCCCATCATTGGTTTGTGCCACTGTATTCTATTTCTGTGTGTTCTTGTTGGCAGTTCATTCTCATACTCACTTCTAGTGTTTAATTGTGAATGGAGACCTTATGCATATTCATTTTTCCAAAAGCAGAGAAGTCAACAAAGGAGTACTTGGTTGGGGTGGTCATAGTTGCATGGTTCCACTGTATGTTATTTTGGATGTAAATGTTAGTTGTTAGGACCAGTGAGGGGGTAGTTGTGTATGGTTGTTCCCAAGAGAGGACCTTATGTTGAACATAATGACTGTCAGTCCAAGGTGTGGGTGTTCGCTCTCTCTAGGAAAAGCTGGTGGAGGCTTTGCTGCCTCAACTGGTCTTGACTGGTGGTGCATCACACAACTTGCTGCACAGCTGCTGACCTGTGATGCCTGGAGTTGTTGACTCGGGCAGGTTGACACACGTGAATCAGGCTGTGATGATTGGCGCAGGGGTACGGACCTCAGCTGATGATGGGAGCTGAGTGTATGTGCTTCTCCTTCGTCCTGCATGTGGCAGGATGCTGGTGAGCACTTACATGAGACTCGTGCCTTAATCTGAGCCTGCTCTTCATAATGTCGGCTTAAGACATGCTGGATCACGAAGGAGAGGAGATTGTACAGCATTTGCCTCCCTCCCTTCCCTCTGCCCACGTGATACATTCCCTCCCTGGGGGGACTGAAGTGATCCTCTAGAGGAGGGTGAACCCCAGCAATTCTCAACGCTCATAACAAAACACATTTGCCTGTGCAGCGTGTCATGTTCACACATGAAGTTGGAGAAGAGGGTTGAGGCACCTGGAGTGATTCTTATGTAGAGATGAGGCTGGGAGCTGGTAGGGCTTCCAGATGTTTGTCTCCAGGAGCTTCCACTGTAGGTGGAAGGACACTTAGTGTCTGCGTCCAGAAGAATAGCTCTGGTCACTCGATGGCCATCTGTTCTGTTACTGTTCCTAATCTCTTTCCTATCTCATCTTGAACAGGAAAATGCTGGGGCTTTTTAGGAAACATAATAAGATCCCCAGGTAAGTTCAAGTTAACAGGCCTTCGTGCATACATCCTAGATTAGCCATGTAGGTTTCACTCTTACAGGGTGGGTGGTGGTGTGGAATTTCTCGTGTACCTTAGTGGTGGCAATTGGGCACTTTTCTGTTAGGCAAGCAAATGGACAGTCACTCCCACCATCTAAGGCCTCCTGAGGCAAGTGCAGTTTTCTTACTCTGTGCTTAGTGGTCACAGCATGTTGTTAATATACTGTGGATAGATCCACATTCAGCATGCTGAATCATGTTGAAGATGGTAAAATTAATGATGAAGATGTTGAGGATGAAGGCATGTTGAATTAACAGTATTCATTATCTCATTAGCCCTTTAAAGTTAAACTTCATGTAACTGTCTCCAAAGCTACCGATCTTTGTAAGATACTAGATTCTGTATGTAAATCTGTGAGGGGCGTAGCTAGCAGATGTTGACATTTTGCCTTTTACAGGAATGAGTTGCTGAATGAGTTTATGGATAGTGCCAAAGCATCCAGCAGCCCGGCCCAGGCCATTGAGGTCATTAAGCTGGCGAATTCCTTCAGCCTGCCTATTTGTGAGGGCCTCACCCAGAGGTTAATTGCCGACTTCACCCTCAGCCAAGAACAGAAGTAAGTGGGCTCTTGGGCTCTGGGTCATCACCATGAAGAAAAGTTAAGAGATGAAGCAGCCCATCTATCTGCCCATTCACATATCTGTAGCTTTCCACCCCTGAATTCCCTTTCTTTACAGAAAGTCAGGATGTGTTGGTTTAATGCTGTTTTTTGTCATACGTGTCAGGGAGGCCTATACATTGACTTACTGGATCTTGTCCTCTGTTGCTATAGTGCAGCTGTAGAGACCCCAGCCCCCAAGCCGGAGTTTCAGTGTGACCCTCCTATTTATTTTTCTTACAGGGAAGCCCTGGGAGACCTAACCACACTGACCAGTGACAGCGATAGTGAAAGTGATAGCGATACCAGCGAAGACAAATAGAAAGTGTGAATCAGGAGCAGCTATGACCAAGCCTAGCTGTGATTACACTGGATACCTGAGATGTTAATATCTGTAATATGAAGAAAACGGTACAGATTTGGTGAACCTTGAAATACAGTTGATACACACTGGCTTGTTTAGGTTAAATTCCCAGGCTAGCCACCTGTGTGAGGGTTACCACGTGGAGAGAAGCAGCACCGCTGTTCTCACTTCTATGGACACATTGTGGGGTGTGCAGCTCGTTTGAGCACACCTGCGGCAGGCATCTTGTGAGCTGACGTCAGCGCCATTTGCCCTCCCCTGCTGTGGACTGTACCCTTTGTTGGCTGACGCTGTGACAGTGGCCCTTCCTCCAATTCACAGAAAGAGTCTAAAGGAAGATTTTGTGCAGTTTCATCACATTGATACGGGGTTAATAGTATCCCAAGTTCAGGGATGTTTGTATGTGGAACATGGTGCATCTGAGAACTGAACAATCACAGGACTTTAGGCTGCACAGCTGGGAAGATGAAAGCTGTAAATAAATATTGTGACTAAGGTATGTGTGTATGCATCTGCCTTCTTTTTGCACACCCCAGTCTCCCAGTAGGCTTGGGGCTGACACAGGTGTGTCCTCTCCCCCTTTCTCTGAGCGTGCTGGCACCTTCTTCACGTGTGCTGTGCTTCCAGTGATCTGAATGAAGGCTTGTGAAAAGAGGACTCAAGTGTTTCTTAGACATGACTGCCTGTTGCTGGTCATCAAATCATGTAAGTGTACCTGGTCATGATGTAAAGCTGTTTTACTGCTGGTAACAGGACCTGCTATGAGACAGCAGTCATTAGTGTGGACGGGTAAGGCAAGGTTTATCATTTAGAATCATTTAGATCTTAGTGGAGGAGTGGCAGTATACCAGAGAAATGGGCTTATTTCTTTGCGATAAGGCAGTGTGTTAGGGCATGGGATGCTGAAATGAAAGGTACGCAGAGGAGGGTGGGAGGTGCTGAAGGAGTCTCCAGCCTGGCTCAGGGAGACTAACCTGTAAAAGAATGCTGTCTAGCTGACCTGCACAACCATGGGCTTTATAAAAGATTTTAGAAAGGTGAAACCCAAGAACAGTTTTATAGACCTCAGAAAGACTTGAGGGACTTCCCTGGTGGTAGAGTGAATAAGAGTCCACCTGCCAGTGCAGAGAACATGGGTTTCATCCCTGGTCCAGAAGATTCCACATGCGGCTGAGCAACTAAGCCTGTGCACCACATACTGAGCCTGTGAGCTGGTGCTAGAGTGGCCGCTGCTATCCACAACTAGAGAAATGCCTCCAGCAGCAAAGAACTAGCACACCCCAAAATTAACCCCAGTTCAGTTCAGTCGCTCAGTTGGTCCAACTCTTTGCGACCCCATGAATTGCAGCACGCCAGGCCTCCCTGTCCATCACCAACTCCTGGAGTTCACTCAGATTCATGTCCATCGAGTCAGTGATGCCATCCAGCAATCTCATCCTCTGTCGTCTGCTTCTCCTGCCCCCAATCCCTCCCAGCATCAGAGTCTTTTCCAATGAGTCAACTCTTTGCATGCCAACATGCTCTGGATCGTGGAAAAAGCAAGAGAGTTCCAGAAAAACATCTATTTCTGCTTGATTGACTATGCCAAAGCCTTTTGACTGTGTGGATCACAATAAACTGGAAAATTCTGAAAGAGATGGGAATACCAGACCACCTAACCTGCCTCTTGAGAAATCTGTATGCAGGTCAGGAAGCAACAGTTAGAAATGGACATGGAACAAGACTGGTTCCAAATAGAAAAAGGAGTGCGTCAAGGCTGTATATTGTCACCCTGCTTATTTAACTTGTATGCAGAGTACATCATGAGAAACGCTGGACTGGAAGAAGCACAAGATGGAATCAAGATTGCCGGGAGAAATATCAATAACCTCAGATATGCAGATGACACCACCCTTATGGCAGAAAGTGAAGAGGAACTAAAAAAACCCCAACCCAGGCCTAAACAGTCTACTGGATTCCCAAATCAAAGGACATTAGATGCCATGCAGACTTGAATATAACAATCATTAGCTGATATCAGTTCAGTTGCTCAGTTGTGTTCACCTCTGCAGCATGCCATGGACTGCAGCACACCAGGTTTCCCTGTCCATTACCAACTCCTGGAGTTTACCCAAACTCATGTCCACTGAGTTGGTGATGCCATCCAACCGTCTCATCCTCTGTTGTCCCCTTCTCCCACCTTCAATCTTTCCCAGCATTGGAGTCTTTTTAGATGAATCAGCTCTTCGCATCAGATGGCCAAAGTATTGGAGTTTCAGCTTCAACATCAGTCCTTCCAATGAATACCCAGGACTGATTTCCTTTAGGATGGACTGGTTGCGTCTCCTTGCAGTACAAGGGACTCTCAAGAGTCTTCTCCCAACACCACAGTTCAAAAGTATCAATTCTTCGGTGCTCAGCCTTTATAGTCCAACTCTCACATCCATACATGACCACTGGAAAAACCATAGCCTTGACTAAATGGACCTTTGTTGGCAAAGTAATGTCTCTGCTTTTTAATAGGCTGTCTAGGTTGGTCATAACTTTCCTGCCAAGGAGTAAGCATCTTTTAATTTCATGGCTGCAGTCACCATCTGCAGTGATTTTGGAGCCCCAAAAAATAAAGTCTGTTTTATTTGCCATGAAGTGATGGAGCTGGATGCCATGATCTTAGTTTTCTGAATGTTGAGCTTTAAGCCAACTTTTTCATTCTTCTCTTTCATAAAAAGGCTCTTTAGTTCTTCACTTTCTGCTATAAGGGTGGTGTCATCTGCATATCTGAGGTTATTGATATTTCTCCTGGCAATCTTGATCCCAGCTTGTGCGTTTGATTCCAGCCCAGCGTTTCTCATGATGTATTCTGCATATAAGTTAAATAAATGAAGCAAAAGTAGATGTTGTTCTGGAACTCTCTTGTTTTTTCGATGATCCAGCTGATGTTGGCAGTTTGATATTTGATTCATCTGCCTTTTCTAAATCCAGCTTGAAAATCTGGTCACGGTTCACATACTGTTGAAGTCTGGCTTGGGGAATTTTGAGCATTACTTTACTAGTGTGTGAGATGAGTCCAACTGTGTGGTAGTTTGAGCATTCTTTGGCATTGCCTTTGGGATTGGAATGAAAACTGACCTTTTCCAGTCCTGTGGCCACTGCTGAGTTTTCCAGATTTGCTGGCATATTGAGTGTGGCACTTTTACAGCATCATCTTTTAGGACTTGAAAGAGCTCAACTGGAATTCCATCACCTCCACTAGCTTTTTTCATAGTGATGCTTCCTAAGGCCCAATTGACTTCACATTCCAGGATGTCCGGCTCTTGGTGAGTGATCACACCATCATGGTTATCTGGGTCCTGAAGATCTTTTTTGTGTAGTTCTTCTGTGTATTCTTGCCACCTCTTCTTAATATCTTCTGCTTCTGTTAGGTCCATACCATTTCTGTCCTTTATTGTGCTCATCTTTGCATGAAATGTTCCCTTGGTATCTGATTTTCTTGAAGAGATCTCTAGTCTTTCCCATTCTGTTGTTTTCCTCTATTTCTTGGCACCGATCACTGAGGAAGGCTTTCTTCTCTCTCCTTGCTCTTCTTTGGAACTCTGCATTCAGATGCTTATATCTTTCCTTTTCTCCTTTGCCTTTTGCTTCTTTTTTCTCAGCTATTTGAAACCATTTTGCCTTTTTGCTTTTTTCTTGGGGATGGTCTTGATCACTGCATCCTGTACAATGTCACACACCTCCATCCATAGTTCTTCACACACTGTATCTAATCCCTTGAATCTATTTGTCACTTCCACTGTATAACCATAAGGGATTTTATTTAGGTCAAACCTGAATGGTCTCATGGTTTTCCCTACTTTCTTCAATTTAAGTCTGAATTTGGCAATAAGGAGGAATTCGCCATCCATCTGAGCCAGTCAGCTCCTGGTCTTTTTTTTTGCTGACTGTATAAAGCTGCTCCATCTTTGGCTGCAAAGAATATAATCAATATGATTTCAGTGTTGACCATCCGGTGATGTCCATGTGTACAGTCTTGTGTTGTTGGAAGAGGGTGTTTGCTATGACCAGTGCATTTTCTTGGCAAAACTCTAAACCTTTGACCTGCTTCATTTTGTACCCCAAGGCCAAATTTGCCTGTTACTCCAAGTATTTCTTGACTTCCTACTTTTGCATTCCAGTCCCCTATAATGAAGAGGACATCTTTTGGGGGTGTTAGTTCTAGAAGGTCTCGTAGGTCTTCATAGAACTGTTCAACTTCTTCAGCATTACTGGTCGGGCACAGACTTTGATTACTATGTGTGATACTGAATGGTTTTCCTTGGAAACTAACAGAACATTCTGTTGTTTTTGAGATTGTATTCAAGTACTGAATTTTGGACTCTTTTGTTGACTATGAGGGCTACTCCATTTCTTCCTGCCCACAGTAATAGATATAATGGTCATCTGAGTTAAATTCACCCATTCCAGTCCATTTTAGTTCACTGATTCGTAAAATGTCGATGTTCACTCTTGCTATCTCCTGTTTGACCACTTCCAATTTGCCTTGATTCATGGACCTAACGTTCCAGGTTCCTATGCAATATTGCTCTTTACAGCATCAGACTTTACTTCCATCACCCGTCACATCCACAACTGGGTGTTGTTTTTGCTTTGGCTCTCTCTTCATTCTTTCTGGAGTTATTTCTCCATTCTTCTCCAGTAGCAGATTGGGCCCCTACCAACCTGGGGAGTGTCGTACCTTTTTGCCTTTTCATACTGCTCATGTAACAATCATCATCAGCTGGTATACTCCTGCAGAAATATATAATCTCCTTTTTTCATGATTTTCAGGTATGTTGCTCAGATTAAAATGCCTCTTCAATAATCTGTTTATGAACACATGCCTCCACAAAATTATGATTTTGGGAAAAAATGTTGACAGTAATTTCATGAAATGAAAAATAAAAGATAAAACATTTGTTAATGCTTACCCACTAGGAAATTGTTCTAGTCTTCAGAGAAGCAAGGTAAGCAAGTTCTCTGGGTCTGACAGCAATCCAGTTCAAATCCCTTTAAGATTCCAGGCTCACCACCCCACTTCATTGGAGAGAGTCACAGTCCACACACCAAACAAGAACAAGGGCAGCTACCAGGGTGTCAGAACTCAGAGCCAGGAACTCTTCTGAGGGCTGTGGCATTAATTTGTGGGCAGAGAAGAGACCAACATTTCTCTATGCCACAGACCAGAAGAGAGTGCATCACAAGTAGAAAAGAGGGACTTCCCTGGTGGTCCAGTGGCTAAGATGCCACGTTCCCAATGCACGGAGCCTGGGTTCGATCCTAGGTCAGGGAATAAGATCCCACGTGCCCCAACCAAGAGTTTGCATGACACAACTAAAGATCCCATGTGTCGCAACCAAGACCTGGCACAGCCAAATAAACGATGCTAACAATAAAGAAGGAGTGGTTCCAGAAACTGTTGCAGGTACACACGCACATCAGGGTGTGTGTGACTGTATTGTGCCCCAGTGGGAAACACAGTTTTCCCCTGTGGTAGCAATCAAAGTTTGGGATACACACTATTTTCAGTGCCTTTGAATCACTGGAATGATGTATTTCCAATTGTAAATATAGTGCCATTTTGGCTTATCTATATAACCCAACTCACAGCCTAGAAACTGAGCACCCAGGAGTTCCTACTTCTGTTGCTGCTTCTTAAGGAAATTTTCTATATACACAACAAACCAGAAATGGTACTTTTTGAAACGGGATAAGCTACTCAGTTTTCATCTTTTTATTTTATTCAGTTTGCTCCAAGGGCAAAATCAATAGTAATAGTGATCACAAACATTATTTGACTGGCTCACCAGCCTGATCAGTAAAACCTGAAGAACAGAAAATGTTACACAAGTTGCAAATAAAATACTCCTGGAGTGGACTGACATGATAGCAGGTGGATGCAACAGGTGTTAACATTTGCAACAGTACTCGTAACCTTCTCACTTCTAGACAATTCTAAGACCCTGTTGCAAACCCTTCAGGTGTTACTGCCGATTTCCTCTGATACAGAATATGACTTTACCGGACTCTTCCTAGGCCTTCCTGCTGTTGCACTTGAGTGGTCCCTATCCCCACAGCACTGGCATATGCTGTCAAGATCTCTACTATCTGCCTGGTTTCCAAGGTCACACGGGCTTCCTTTAGCCAGCCCTGGGCCGCTCGTCTGGACTCCCCTTTCAGCTGATTGACGAACTTTGCTGCCAGCTCCAGGTCGCCGTGCTCAAGGCAATAGGAGGCATATGACAGGAGCGTAAATGTATCTGCATCCTCAGGGCAGAGCTCTGCTGGCGGCTTCAGCTGCTGAGGGGGGAACAGGAGCAGGGACTGTATGTAGGAGAGGAAGTACTGGTATAAGCTATTTCTGGTCTCATCGATCATGGCTACCCTGCGGGCCAGTTTCTGGACGGCATAGAAACGGACTCTAAGGGTCTCTTCACTGTACACCCCACGGGTCAGGGACTCTGGAGGGAGGGCCGCGGTTAGTGCCTGGGCAAATTCACTATCGGAGCAGCTGGCTCGGATGGCCTCAACTGCACTGCCCAGGGGAACCGTGGGCAGGTCTGCAGATGCTGTCTTCATGCGGTACCTCAGGGCCTCCACTGAGAGCCAGAGCTGGTGCACTTTTCGGGCCTCCTCCTCAGCAACTGCATGACCTACAAAAAAAGACAGAGACTGTTTTCCCCACTTGACTACAAGTCTGTCTCATACATGCAGAGAACTGATGCACCTTCAACAAGCTGAGTCCACAAAAGGGGAAGATGGGGCTGGACAGAACCTCTGCCTCGCCCGTCCCACCACTTGCTTCTGGTGCAGTCTTTCCTAGCCGGCCTCTTCACATGAGGACACCAGTCAAGACATACTTGGCTGAGGACTTCGTGGTGGTGGGGGTTTTTTGTACACAAATTTTCATCACAACTTTATTTGTAATCACTGGAAACAACCCAATGTCCATCAGTGGCTGAGGACTTGTTTTGACTACAGCCCTGGAGGGAACGGGGCAGATGGATGTACACAGGTGAGTCTCCCTTCCCTCTCCCTGTGACATCTGGGACAATGCATGGTATCTAATTCAGATATGTTTATCTCCAGAAATGTTTGAGAAAGAAACACACCTCTTAATCTAGGCTAAGACTTCTACTAAGGCCATCAGAAACTTCCTGCAAAGGAATGGGACGCTACTGGATCCTGAAATTTCATGAGTACTCAGGTTGTTCTACTAATCTGACAAAAAAAAAGGCTCCATCACACCCCAAAGAAGCCCATTTCATTAACCACATCTTCACTGTCAGGACATTTCCCTCTCAGTGCGGCCCATGGAGGCTTCAGTATTAACTACTGTCCATCTGGTGGGTGGAACAGCAAATCACCCCCAGCTAACCCTGTGACAGCAGGGCTGGACATGGGTCAGCAGAGCCTTGAGGGTAAGCATGCCACAACACTGACCTTTTCTCCACTTGGTGTGTGGGACACAACCAAAGTGTGTAGGGTAAACTGCCATGTAAATGGTGACCTCATGCTGGTCACATAATGAGCTAACTGCAAGGTATTTTAGGTTTAAGTTTTAGATTCCTTAAGTTTTAGGCTTCCCTGGTGGCTCAGATGGTAAAGAATTTGCCTGCAATGTGGGAATCCTGAGTTTGATCCCTGGGTCAGGAAGATCCCCTGGAGAAGGGCATGGCAACCCACTCTAGTATTCTTGCCTGGAGAGTCCATGGACAGATGAGCCTGGTAGGCTACAGGCCATGGGGTCACAAAGAACTGGACACGACTCAGTGACCAACACTTTTAACTTTTAGATTCCTTTAAGTTTCCTCTCACAGCTCTGTAATCCAAACTTAACCAAATCTGATGCTAATTTTCTAAGAAATGAATAAAACTTATTAGAGTGATTTTGGCATCTTCATTCCCTAATGTCAATGCAGGTACACCATTATCCTTGTAACGAGAATTTAAGAAGCAGGGCTGAATGAAGTCAGCTCTAAGAGGTTCCACATGCTTACTCTGAACGGCCTGCTCGATTCCTCTCAGTCTGGCATAGGCAGTGTTTATATCCAGAGTAAAGTTGTCAACCTGCTCCTGGCTGAGCCGACGAAACTGTAATTCTTGTTCAGCAAGTTTCTCAGACAGGTCCTGAAATTATAAATAGTTGACAAAAAGTGATGCTACCTCCATGTATGTCACTTATTGGGTCACTAAGTCTTCCAACAACTGCTATGTTCAAAAGCAAAAAGGGCCTTTATCTCAAAATAGGTGTCACGGAACTCCTACAGTGTGTGTCAAGTTTCAAAAATTTCTTAAAAGTTATAGCTGATGTTTAATTTTAATCTTCTACAAATTTACAGGTGGAACCTAATATTAAGAGGAAGAAGACCAGAAGGAAGAAGTCTATTAAAATGAGAAAGTGACAACTTTAGAAAATAAAGTAACTATATAGCCACCCATATTTACATTCAATTCAGTATCTTCTTGAGTTCATTTTTTTTCTCAGAAAAATATGCAACAAATAGAATTTAAAGTAATACACCTTTTCCTATCGGCATAAATTTTAATTTTCCAGAAGCTTTCCTTAGTTAGAAAACCTCATTTCCTTCTTGTGAGACAAGATAATAAGTTAATGTATTATAAAACGGCCTGAGTAGAAACTATTTTCTGTATTTCCAAACTTCACCTCTCTGGGATGTTTCCACAGATATAAAAATCAGAACTACTACGTAATCCACAGTTTGTGGAGATAAAGCAGGAAATGCATGTGCCAAGTATCATCACCTGCATACCTGAAACCCCTGTACCAACACTCCTTAAAGCTCTGAAGTCTCCAAATGACTAGGACATAGATATAAAACACATATCTGATCACACAGGGACACCTTAATGTAAAAAGGAGCAGATTTGCGAATATACAAAAGCCCACCACTTTACCCACCCACCCCCCAACCAGGACTTACCTGGTGGTCCAGTGGTTAAGAATCTGCCTTGCAATGCTGGGCACTAGGGTTTGATCCCTGGTCAGGGAACTAAGATCCCACATGCTGAGGAGCAACTAAGTCTGCTGGCTCAACTACTGAGCCTGCACACCACAACTTGAGTCTGTGAGCCTCACAAAGATCCCACATGCTGCAACTAAGACCCAACGCAGCCAAATCAATGAATATTTACAAGACAAAAAAGCTCCCCCCTCCCCTGCACTCCACAATGGGTACCATTAGAAACTTTTCTCCATGCTTCCACACCTCATATGAAAGCACGTGGAGACGTTAGATGAAAGCAGAGACTGTTTATAACATAAATGGGAAAAGAAGGTTGAAGAGGAGACAATGCTTTACAACAGGTCCTCACCTGCTCAAACTCATACTTCAATTCCTGCTCTTGGACCCTAAGGACGTCTCGTAAGTGATCAGTGTGGGCAGCAGCCTGCCGGCGAAGCTGGGTTCTCATTTCATTCTCCATGGCGTCTCTGACTTCCTCTACCTGTGAAGCCAAGCACAGTAATGAGGAGTTCTCAAATCTGCACAAATGCTTATGCAAACGAGAAAGACCAGTAACCACTATGATGGCAGCTTCTTGGTCTGGAACCCCTATGATTGGCCGTGAATGTGAACACACTCTATACTTCGAATGCTAATATGAATCAGAAAGCTAAGTGTGGGGAAGCGACTCATATAAGGTCACACAGCTATGTCACATGGCTATAGCAAAATCAGATTCAAACAGGGGCTTCTTTGACCCCTCCCTCAAACTTGTGTTTCCTCCATATCACCAAGCTGTCTCCTAAACAAACACTGTAATTTCCTGAATCACAAACTCCCCTGGGAATTAAGAAATCCAAGGTCATTGAAAAAACAACTATAAAGATTTGAGATCAAACACAGCTTCACTGCAACCATCTGTGTGCCCTCAGGGAAATTATTCATCATCTGTCTCCATTCTATCCTCTGAATAATAATGCCTACCATGCAGAAGTGTTAAGAAAATTAACAAATATCTGGCAGTTATTGAACACAATCTCTCTCAACAAAGAAAGCTTCTCTGAAACTGCTGATTTTCATATGAATTTAGATTCACACAGGCCAAATCAAGGCAAAACTGTAAAGTCTATCAAGTCTGGCTTAATAATTAGACATGGATCATGCTACAAATTACTTAACACTAATTACCTGGAATTCATAACTTAATTTTTCTCAGAAACAATACAGTTAATGAATGAATCCATTCAGTCAATGGAAAAATATTTATGAAGTGCCTGTCCTGTGCCAAGAACTGCCCACTATAAGCGTGAATGAAATGGTGCTCAAGGTAGACAAACTTCTCGCACTATTGCCAAGGTATACATTTCAAGAGAGGAATGAGTGACATCTCAGACTATGATACCTGTTTTTAAGAAAATAAATAGGCCAATAGATGAAAAAGTAATACAGAGGCTCTACTCTAGAGGGAAGGGAATAGGAATGGGAGCATTTAGTTGTTGGTCAGTCAGTCGTGTCCAACTCTTTGCAACCCCATGGACTGCAGCATGCCAGGCCTCCCTGTCCATTACCAACTCCCAGGGTTTGCTCAAACTCATGTCCATTGAGTTGGTGATGCCATCCAACCATCTTATCCTCTACTACCCTCTTCTCCTTCTGCCTTCAAAAAGATGTAGTCAAGGCACCAAAACAACATCAACAAAAAAACTCAGGGAACCTGAGAAATAAAACAAATAAGGGAGGGAGCCTGGCTCACAGCAAACAGGAATGAGATCAAGGGCTTTCCAGGTGTAAGTTACGAATTTGGATTTTATATTAAATGCAGTGGGCAGTCAGTGGAGAATTTTCAACAGCACAGTGTCTGATGAGAATATATTTTATAAATAAAGACCACCTGCCTGTGTAAACAAAGAAAGATGGGTATGCAAACAGGGAACCTGCCAAGAAGACAATGTGGATTAAGGTGGTGGTGACTGAGAGAGAGACTAGTGGAGAGTTTGGGGATTTACTCTTGATGCAGAGCTTGGCAGATTCTCAGTGGCCTGAACACGAAAGTTGATGGAAACACCTAACTGGGCACGATTTCTAGCTTGATCAACTGAGTGCATGGAGATTTATTCAGAGAGAAACAAGCTGAGGGGCTGGAAAACAAGTTGCACAGAATCAAGAAATTTGTTTTGAACATGAAATGACTACTGAAAATCCAGCTGGAGTCATCAAGTCAGCCCAAGAAACCAAGGCAGAGGTCAGAGCCTGCAAAATAAATGTCAGTGACATTGGCCACAGATCTAACTAAGAGCACCTGGAGGCAGCTAGATGGATAAAAGGTTTCAGGACAATGCGAATGCACGCTGATATTTGAAAGGCTGAGCAACAGAGGCCAAAGAGTGTCAGCAAGGTGGGGGAAGGGCCGGCAGAGTGTGGTATCTGGCAGTCTAAGGAAGAAAGCACTTTTAGGAATAAGTGGCCAGCTGTGCAGCTGAGAATACACAAAGGTAGAATGAGTAGCAAGGTTCCTAATCAGTCAGTAGACACCTCTTTAATACAGTGTGCACAGGCAGAAGACCACAGCTATTTCATCCATGCTTAACTACCAACCACTCAGAAACACTCAGAAAAAAATATTCTCAGAATCCAGTAGGGACTCCTGGGCTTCCCAGGTAGCTCAGTGGTAAAGAACCCGCCTGCCAATGCATGAGACACGGGTTCGATCCCTGGATTGGGAAGATCTCCTGGAGAAGGAAACGGCAACCCACTCCAGTATTCTTGCCTGGGAAAGCCCATGGATGGAGGAGCCTGGCAGGCTATAGTCCCTGGGGTCACAAGAGCCAGACACAACTGAGTGACTAAACAACATAGACTCTTTCAACACTGCTTAAGGGGCTGAAAGGCTCCACTGGGAAAAGATAAGCTAGATAATCCTGGATGCTAGCAGCTCATTACTTTCTGGCACTTCTGCATCTGCTCAACATAAAGGCTTGCTGTTAGACCCGTCCTTCCCTAGAAGTTCTGACAAGAACAAGGGCAGAAGCTCCATTCAAAGGTGCGCTGGCCTAACTGACAGCTAGTATTCTGAAGTCAGTGACTGCTGCTATTATTTTCGAGAGGTAGATAATCAAGCTACATAAATATTGGTTAACTTTACTCATTTCTTTACCTTTCTGTCCTGTTCAGCCTGTATCTCACTTCTGTGATGCTCTAATGCTTTTGCTACTGCAGAGTCGAACGCTCGCTTTTCCTCCAGCTTCTGTTTCTCCAAGGCTAAGGCAATGTGCTGCTTCTCTGTGGCTTTCTGTTCGGCCAGTGCTCTGTTCAGCTGGTCAATGCGGCGATGAGCATGAGCAATCAGGGCGTTCAGGTCGTCGGCAGACAGCTTGTCAGCTAAACCAAACCACATGAAAATGTCAATGTCGTCACCCAAATCATACATCCAAGTAACTTGCCTCAACTGACTGCAATTTAATTTTCAAAGCTAGAGAGAAAAGACAAGAGGAGCTGACATTTCATAAGAGATACAGAGGCTGCAGTCTAATCAGAAATGCACAGCTTAGGCCCAACAACTAGATATTTCCAATTCCAAGCAAAACTGTTCAGGGAGGCCTTCAAGTATAGAATCATTTTTTTTTTTCCAGTAACCCAAATTAGTAGTTCTTCCAATCTAAACTAATTATAAACTGGCTTTATAACTCAATGTAATTTTGCCTCTCAGGACAAGCTTACATACACAATCATTTTCTTTCAAGCATAACAGGAATCCAAATAAAGATTCTTTTCTGCTAAAACTTGACTCAAATTCAAATTCTCTCAGACTTTTCCCTAATCAGAGATATGTACTTTTTCTTACACAGGTAATATAATTCAGGACAGTCATCTGCAGCCAGACCTGTCCATCAGAACCATTTTTAGAGCTTTTCAAAATAATCGTACTCAAAGATTCTGATTCAATTGTTTTTTTCTTTCCCAATCTCACACTCCACAAGTGTTCGGAGATATTACCACAGGTTAACAATTACGGCTGTAACAGCAAAATAAAGAATATGGGAAACTATATAACAAATGATGCAATTCCATAATTAAGTAGATCAAAAAGCAAAAAAAGAATAAGATTTATAGACCAAGTTCAGTATGTGCAGCTCCTTTAGATATTGATTTGATCAAAAAGAACTTAAAAAAAAAGACTCATTCCAAAAAGTGGGCTATTTGAAGTCTGAAGCAACATTTGATAACACAAAGAATTATTGTTGAGGGTGACAATGGTTTGGTGATAACAGTAAAAATATAGGAAGTTTTTACAAGTGAAAGAATATGATATTTGGGATTTGCTTCAACATAAGCTGGGGGAATAAATGAGACAAAACCAGCCAGGTGTTGGTAATTGCCAGAGTTGGGAGACAGGTCCACAGGAGTTCATTCCAATTTTCTTCTTACTTTTTAATGTTTGAAATTTTATCAAATAAAACCTTAAAATATATATCTTCACATATATCACATCTATAGGTTTCCAATCACACGGTAAAAACATTTTTGTTACTGAGAGAACATATGGATGACAAAAATATCCAAATTAGATTTATGGCATGCAACATAATTCTACTTTATATTAATTTTGATAGTTTAGTATGAGAATCACAGGCAAAATAAAGACTTGAGCCTTTTTAAGACTTAAAACACAAGTCTTTAAACATAAAATGCATGTAACTACTCACCTAGGTCAGAAATACCTACAAAGGAAAAGAACAATGGTTTGAGAAAAAGAAAGTACATGCATCAGTTATTAATCACTGTATAGAAATATCCAAAAGACAACAAGAAGGAACCAGAAGCCAGTGGTAGAAAAAGCACATTTTAGTGCTGAAAAGCAAAATGATGAGTGTATTTCCTAAAAAAGTTTTAAAAGATCATAAAACAATATAAATCAAGGTAAATTCTAACATTTCAGAGAATCAGAGAGTGAATGACACTGAAAGTAGTTTTGGTTTCTGGGGACTCATCTCTTTTCATGAAGCAATCAACTAAATTTTTACACAGGAACTACAGTTCTTGTTTATTCCCCCACTTCACATCAGCTCGCAGGCTATTTCAGGAAGTCACAGTCCATTAAGCCAACCACTTAATCTGGTTCTCAACCAAAGAAACAGGGAGCTGACCCAATGCTGCAGGGAGAACGGGCAAAGATGGACAAGGCAAACAGCTCTGTCTCAACCTATTGCCAGACTAAACTCTGCGGATTTCTCCACTTAATCCTTTCATACAAATCCTGATTTTATTTTCTGCTTTGACGAGAAACCGCTATCTATCTCCCTCTTAAGTGAGTCAACCAAAAGAAAAAGAAAACTAACTTCATGTCTGAGTTATTTTTTGATAGCCTTGATTCTACTTCTTGCCATTAAATCGTTCTGGTTGGCCCTGATGCCGTTAAAATCCCTGCACTGGTATTATTACCTGAGCTACTTAGACCAGCCTTGGTTCTGTGATGCAGTTTCAACACCCTCACCCCAGAGAGGCCTATATCACTAGTTCTTCAAATGCTACCTGACGTTCAGTTTCTAAAAGACACTGGCATTTAGGAAGTACTATTTTGATCTTGAGACTCCAGATCTCTGTGATTTCAGTCACACAGCGCTTCATGCAGATGTGACTACTCCCTGCAGTTACAATGTGTAATTGCCACCAAATTCCCTGCAATCTGAGCTATTTGCAAGCTGAAGGCCACACAGCCTGACCTTCCCTTTTCACCTAATGTCCCGGGGTGAGTTCTCAATCAGGGTTGTCACAAAGCAGTCACAAGGTATGCTTAAGTAATTCATTATGAATATTTTTAAAGTGCCAAACGTGTTCAATAATTTTACATATAATAGGCAAATAGAGTCAAGGTTAAAATGTCACTTCACTCACTAAGATTCCACACTGGCTGGAATTTGCGTTCACCATTGCTAAACCGGGTGTGTCACCTGTAACAGGTATGACTGAAATAAAATGCTGAAAACACTTTACTGCACACGAGATGAAATATGCATGCCAGACGGGTTTAGACCAGAGAATGGGCTGACAAGTTTAGATCAGATGATCAGTTGTTTTAAAAAAAAAACTGAAAAAGTAAAATACCAACACTTCAGTTGCACTTACTCATCCCCTTCCACCCCGGCAAGACTTCTGGAGTAATACTGTCCAGCTCTCGTTTAAAGTCGTCCCGGGCTTGGACCACGAGCTCATGATACTGAGACACGACCTTAGCCTCAGATTGAGCTGCCTGAACCTGAACAAACACAAGGGGTATGTGGTTAAAGTGAACAAAAAATACCATAAACACTCCAAAAAATATGTCATGTTCATGTATTTATTTACATTTGGTTGTGAATATATAAGTAATACATAGGAAGAAATCTAAAGGTCAGAGAAAGGAATGTAAGTTTTGTCTTTGTTTCCATCTAATTCTGTTCAAATGCCAGGGATAAACCCTTTCCCATCTCCTTACACCACTGGCCCTCTTTCTCTGGGTCACAGAAAAACTAACCACACAGATCAGAAGTGCAGACAAAAGAGATGCTACAAAATGGAAATTTCCGTAAGTAGTAATGACCATGAGCAAACACTTACCTATTATAAAATGTATCAACAATACTGAACAATCCACTTCATGTCCAAAGCAAGTTTCTAAAATTAGTAACAACTAATATTCTTTTCCAGGGGAAGGGAGAAAGATGAAAGGAATCTTAATATTTTCCTGAATTCTTAAAAACCCCTTGACAAAACAACGACATTAAAAAATAAAAAATACTTATAAAAGACCTGAAAAACACACCTTTTGGACCACATTATCCAGATCAATGATCATGTTGTGAAGCTTCCCCTCTGCAGCGGTTATATGAGATTTGGCCCCAGCAACCTCTTCTTTCTTTGCATTTTCAATTACACTCTTCATCTTCTCTAACTCTTCTCTGGAAACCAATAAAACAAAGGTTTAGTATTAATCCTTGGAAACTTTATTAAAAAAACTGAAATCAATACAAGTTACAGCCACAATTGTAACAAGTTACAATTAAGTCTATGAAACATTTAATTTGAAACAACTACTCAACGCTTTTTCACACTCAATAGGCAGAGAAGTTTTCCTCACCAACAACTGAAAACACCTCAGTTTTTTAGCACCTCAAGTTAGATTTAAAGAGTGGACCAGATGAGTAGCATGGTGTACAGGAAAAGACATAGGCTTCAGAACCCAGCAGACCTAGATTTAGCTCCCAGATCAGCCTCTCCTTTGTTGCTCATCCTGGCATAGGGATTAGAAGTAATTCATGAGCAGTGTTTTGCACAGTACCTGCTACTGTGCTATCGAGAGCACTCAATAAATGGTAGCTTTTGCAAGGATTAGATTGATTTCCTTGCCAATGAGAGCTTGAGGAAGACAAAGGCAAGGGAGAAAATCAAAGAGCTCACTGAAGCATAGAGCTGGGTCTTCGGGAGCCCTCTCGACTCAGGCTGGGTGGACTATAATCTACAAACCACAAACACAGAACTCAGAGCTCTGAATCATAATCTACTGATGTGATGAACATCATGCGGTCAATCTCCTAAAAGACATGTTAGCTTTATCAGAAAGCTTCCCTTTCTCTATCAGTTATAAATATTATGTTAAGACAACAAAATTCTGAATGACAAATAACAGTTCCATGATGTTGATGAGAACCCATTTTCAAATATAGGTTCCTATTGACAGAGATTGAACTTATATTTGGTTTGCTTGATTCTAGTTTTAGCCAACTTTCAGGAATCAAGGTCAAGGTAGCATAAAACTAGACCTATTATATGCTAACTACTTTGGTAGTTAAGGCAAAGAGAGTGTGACACACTCCTTAAATTCTTATAAAACTACTCAACCCATCCCAGAAAAACCTTGAAATAATGGCAGAATCTCTGTAAACTATAGACATATCACCTAAGTAATAATGCAAATAAAATACAAAATTATTTATGTAAGTTTCTACCAAATTTATTTTGGCCAGATTATATATTTTATTCTCTCTCTTCCTTTTAAATTTTCATGTTCCTAAAACCAAAATACAGTATAGGTAGAGAAGGGAAGGGTTTCTCTGCCTCCTCTTTCTATGTAGACAATACAAAGAAAACAGAGCCAAAAGAAAGCCACCAGGAGGCCCTAATTACTTGTCAAAGTCCATGAGTAATTACTTGGCTTTGAGAAGGGCATCAGCAGCCTCATCTACTGCCTTTCTGCGTTCCTTCAACGCGCCCTCCACTGTGCGCCACTGAGCCGATTTCTTGTCACCTGCAATCTAAACAAAAAGTTTTAGTTATGAACACATGAATAAACACTAGTACTGTCACAATAACATGACTAAATACAGAAAGTCAAAGGTTAAAAAAGCATATATAACATTTCTCCCAAACAGAAACTCTTAATCTAATGTTCATGAGAGGTTCAAAGAAGTCCATGAATCATCTCCCATCAACCAACCCACCAAAACTGTAAGAGTGTGTTCCAGTGCACAAGTATACCAAAAGGAGAGAGAATATTTTTACTAGATTCTCAAAAGGAGATATGAAGCAGAAAAGATGAATAAGAACAACTTGTCACGAACTGTCTGTGAATTAAATCTTTCTTCAATGAAGCACCAGTACTTAAAATTTTCTTACTTGCAGGTCTACTGAAATATTAGTAAGTATAATAAAAAGTTTACACACTTGTGGGGTCTCTACTTCCCCAAAACATTACCCCCAAGAATGACTCTCCATAATCTTTAAGGAGAAAATCAAGTCTTGTCAAGAACCCCACTCCACTTTGAGCTGGTTTTATACAATGTGGACTTCATACAAATGTCTCCCTTGGAAATTCCTTAGGCAGGTTCAGTCAGCATTTTTTGCTCCAGCATTGGAACTGACTGCCACCTTCTTCAGCTGAGCAGAGCTGGCTCATATTTACGGCATGTATCATACCAAAAACAAAAACCACCTCTAGCAGAATAATCACACTCTATGAAGCAAGATGCTCACACAAGAGACATGTAAGAACCCTTGCAACTGAAGGTGTAGCACAGATGAGTCCAGCTTCCATCCTCCCCCTCACTCCGCATCATATAAACAATGAGCAAGATGCTATGTGCAACTGTTTCAACTCTTTAAAACTACTTTTAAAATTAGTTATTAACTATTTTAAATGACCTTTCTGTCTCCCTTTCCTTTGCCAAGTTGATATAGGTTAAAGTAGTATATTATGTTTAGATATGACAAAACCACCTTAGGGCTTATCTTCAAAGTACAGCTGACCATTTAACAACACAGGTCTAAACTGCACGGGACTACTTATATGAAGATCTCCTTTCAGCAGAGTACTACACAATAGACAGCTGGCTCAATCCTCAGATGCAGAAGGGCCAATTATGAGACTTGAGCATCCCTGAATTGTGGTATTCCTGGCTGATACTGGACCCAATCCCCTGTACATACTGATGGGTGACTATACACTATACCAGGACCTTGGTGAAAAACAGGAACATATTAAATTATCAGAAAATAAAATATTTATTGTCAAGGAAAAAAATGACTACAGTAGTTCAATAATTATAGTTCACAAGTTACCAAAGAGAGTCACCGCAAGGGCTGCTGCACACCCAAAACATGAGTGCCCTCTGAGTTAGGTGTCCTGGGCCTTGGATGACCATCCTATATCTTCCACTGTCAGAAACACAAGTGGTTTTGCCTCTGAGCCCCAGGCCTGCTACTTGAAGGGGAAGAGGACTCAGTAACGCCCCTGCTTTGGATCATTCACAAGCAATTCTCAACCTTATGTGTTCCCCTTGACATCAAGTGTGATCTTCATTTTAAAGGTACATTCATTATAAACAGAAAGTTTAAACAACCAAGTTCCTTAAGGCAGGATTAACCTGGCCACTGGACCACTGTGGCGGTCTGAGGAAGCCTCTCTGAATAACATTTTTAAATGCTTAAAATGAAACTACGAGATTACAAAGGAGCCCAATTACACTGAAATTTGATTAAAAAATATGTATTTTTAAATTCTTTGACACACAAACCAAGATTTAGTGGCAGGACTAATAAATACCCTAATCTAGAAGTAGTGATGAGCATAAATGATATTTCAACAGTCTGTAAGTACCTATAATGTGATAGGAAAATACTTGTGCTCTCTCTTGGTAATAAAGTTATGAATACTACTAACACTACTGCTTATGTTGTCAATATTCATAAATGAAGGAAAAGCTTTTGAGGCTAGTGAAAATAAAGATATTTTCCATCCAAGTTTAATGAGCCCCTGAATTCTATCCAGACTTGACCCTAGGTTAAGAACTGCTTTTAGAAGAAATACTTGGTACTTTTTTACCTTTGTATCTCACTTTTGAACTTTTTATGTTTTACATAGATTGTTGTAAAGTAACAAAACAAAGTTATTTCATGGTGCAAGTAATCAAGTTGAGGTTTAGGTAAACTACCACTCTAGCCATCCTGCAAAATAAAATATATCAAGAAAGCATGCTGGGGTTTCCCTGGTGGTCCAGCAGTTAAGAATCCACCTGCCAATTCAGGGACACAGGTTCGATCCCCGGTCTGGGAAGATCATGCCTCAGAACAACTAAGCCCATGGGCCACAACTACTAAGCCTGTGCTCCAGAGCCCAGGAGCTACCAACTACTGAGCCCCTGGGCTGTAACTACTGAAGCCTGCACGCCCTAGAGCCCAGGCTCTACAACAAGAGAAGCCACTGCAAACAGAAGCCCACACACCACAACTAGAGTGCAGTCCCTGCTTGCCACAACTAGAGAAAAGCCTGGACAGCAAAAAAGACCTAGCACAGCCAAAAATAAATAAATTTTTTCAATTACTAACCAAAAAAAAAAAAAGGAAAGGATGCTGGTTTGGGCCATGTCAGTATCTTGTCATGTGCAAAAAATTTTACAAGACCTTAGTGTATGCTGTTACAAGACCTTGATATTATATTAGGATAACTCTTCATAACTAACCCAAATAGACTCATGAATCATGTAAGTGTCAATAACATATCTGGGGGCCAAAATGGATCTCCCTCCACTTGTAGAGATCCAAAGATAAGCTGTCCTATAAAACAGACACCAGATTCCCCTACAATCCTCTGGTCCAACTGTTTACAGGCACTGCCTTTTAGAAAGTAACTCAGTATATATTATGAAGTGAGCCTACATGCACCTACAGCTTTTTACTAGAAGAAACAGAGTTGGGATCAATTTTTAACATTCCAAAACTTGTGCTCGTACATTTTTCTGGATTATTTTGTTAACACCAGCTAACTATGCCTAATCTGGTTAACTTCTACTATAAGGTATCCTTTAGTTGTAAAATCTAAATTATAACAGATTTTGTACTGTTCAAGCGACATGCACCACATGTTATATGTTCAGTGGGGAGAGGAAATACCCTCTTATGTATAGCCTTCCACCAAAGTAATACCATTGACATTTTAAAGTTTCTAATCACTGTCCTTCTGAAAGAACTCACTTGGGTTCACACTCAATTTCCTGACATCATGCAACTTCGAGCTTTCTCACATGTGTATAATCAGTATATTAAATATTCCCTGTGTGGTTTCTTAGAATGAACTTTAGGATTTAAGCTTTGTTCTTGGACTTTAAATAAATAGAATCTTCTTTTAATTTTTCCAAGGCTGTAGTTTCTTGGCTGTTTGCAACAGAAGTATAATTTAACTGCTCTGTGATGTATGTGCATATGCCTAAAGCAATGTAAAGTGTATTTAACTTTTTAAAAAACCTCAGTCATGATGGCAAAATAACTTTATTGATGATGCAGAATCCTGATCCCTGAGATTAGGCTCTCTATTTTATTCTTTAAATGACTTGATGTCAAGATGCATTTTTATACACTGAATAACTGAATGTAATGATAAAGGAAATTTACTAAGTCTCAGTATTACATTTTAATTAGTGTAATTACTTTATTCTTTGAAGTGTATAATGCAAATAATCAGCATAAACATTTAAAGTAGCTAGTGTTTTGGGAACCCTGGGATCTCTGTATTATTTCTTACAACTGTGTATCCATCTCAAAGTATCTCACAAAAAAGTATACTTTAAAAAATGGTTGGCAATTTTAAAGCAAAAAAAAAAATACAAACAACAAACACATTCAAGCAGTATTAAAACATGAGAGCAAATCTGAACTAACCTTAATACCACATCATGGTTGTAAGATAAAGCATTATATATAAAATTCATTACAAAGAACATTTCAAGTTTTCTTTTTTTTTTTTTTTTTTCATTTTTCTAAACAGACAATCATTCTAGTTTGCTTTCACTTAGTGAGAGAAAGCCAAACCTAGGAGGAAGAAATCACGTGTAACGTTCTTTGCCCACCTCAGAATCATCCATGGCTGCTTTCAGAATGTTCGCATGGGCAGTGACAGCCTGCACTGCAGCATTCTGAGCCACAATAGCCTGCTGAGTGATGCAGGCAGTCTGGCTCAGAGCATCTTCTAAGCTCTTAGCTAGTGCTGAAGTTAAAAGAAAAAAAATTAAAAATCAGATCTTTCCCCACCGATTACTTTAATCTTTCCCTCTTTACCTGTTGAGTCTTGTGTCACATTTCCCCCCAAAATGAACAAACAAAACACAGTTTTAGAGAATCAAAGTTACGCTTAAAAGTATAAAATTACTGAATCCAGGGACTTCCCTGGTAGTCCAATGGAGGGGGCACAGGTTCAATCCCTGGTCAGGGAATTAGATCCCACATGCTGCAACTAAGACCCAGTGTAGCCAAATAAACAAATTTTTTTAAAAAATTTATTGAATCCAGATGATCAATCTATGGGGGCTATTATACTATTTTTACCTTTATGTATATCTGAATTTTTCCAACATAAAACATGTCTGGGGTTTTCTATACACAAGGGAAAATCACAACAGGAAAGACAAATGTATGAAAGGATTGATGGTCACTTAAATATGTTAGTACATAGTTTAGAAAATAATCCAGAGAATTCTGTGAAAGCAATTATAACTACAAGGAAGAGCAAAAGGATAAACATGAAGATATAATATAGGATGTCAAAATGAATAAATGTGGGGAAGGGGGGCAAGAAAACAGATCTTTTAGAATGTGTTTGAGCTTATATCACTATCAGCCTAACACAAGTACATATAGTAATAAGCTAACATACTTGAAAACCTAGGTAACCAAAAATCAAAAAAACATGCCACAGATTCACAAACACCAAAAAGAAAGGAATTCAAGCATAATACAAATGAAAACCATCAAATCACAAAAGTGAACACACGAAGAAAGAACCAGTACATTAACTGGAAAATAAGGTTTAAAATGGAGATAAATACATATACATCAGTAATTATCTTAAGTGTCAACAGACTGACTAATCCTAACAAAAACACAGAGTGGCAGTACAATGAGAAGTCTGCTCACCACAACTAGAGAATAGCCCACATGCAGCAGCAAAGGCCCAGCACCTAGAGGTGGGGGGATGGGGAGGGAGATGGGAGGGATGTTCAGGTGGGAGGGGAACATGGGCAAACCTATGGCTGATTCATATTGATGTTTGGTAGAAACCAATGCATTATTTTAAAGCAATCATCCTTCAATTAAAATTAAATTAAAAGAAAAAAAAAGACCCAGCATAGCCAAAAAAAAAAAAGAGTTACAGATTGGATAATAAAACAAGAATCTACAATATGCTTCCTATAAAAGACCCACCTCAGGGTGAAAGATACACACAGACTGAAAGTGAAGGGATAGGGATGGAAAAAGATATTTTCATTTCATGTGAACGGAAACAAGAAAGCAACAGCAGCAAAATTCATATCAGATGAAACAAACTTTAAAACAAAGGTCATAAAGAAGAACAAAGGTGGACACTATCTAATGATAAAAGGATCAATAGAAAAAAAGGATACTTTTTATACCCATTAATATATATGCACTCAATATAGGAAAACCTAAATACATAAAAGAAATACTAACATACATAAAGGGAGAATCTGATGTGAACAGACTAATAGTAGGAGACTGTAACACCTCACTGCCATTAATGAGCAGATCTTACAGACAGAAAGTCAGTGAGGCAACAGATACTGTAAATGACACAAAAAAACAGACTTAACTGATATCTAAAGGACATTACATCCAAAAAATCAGAATACACATTCTTCTCAAGCATGCATGGGAACGTTCTCTAGGATAGACTACATAACTGGACAAACAAGCCCAACAAATGTGCTTATACTGGCCAATCTACTCTTTACACAATTCTAACAAACTTGCTTCCTAGGAATAAGACAGAATCAGAAAATTGAAGGAAACCAAAAATCATTAAAGGGAGAAAGACAAACAGAAATAAATGGAAAGAACACAAAAAACAAGAAAAAACACCTACAAACAGCTGTCATAAAAGTTTAAAACTAACAACTCTCAGTCCAGCAAAAAACTACATGCACACTACCTCCAGGGACATCAATATCCTGCAGCATTATACAATAAATTATGTTCCATGTGCCTTAAGGCAGGAAAATACATTTTTACATAACCAGTATCTTTTTTCTTTAAACTATCAAAAAACCTAATATAAAACTGAAACCTAAAAAAGGAATAAGCCTCCGCTAGGTAGAAACCCGCAGCGTGTGGAACATTCCATCCCTCAACAATGTCATAAAAGAGGACGATGATACTGAGTCCAGAGGCCAGGTAACAAACTAGAGAGGGAGCCATTTCCGACCTGCACAAATAAATGTATAAGTGTAACAATTAGAACTTTTAGGCAAGGTGTCAAAACATAAATTATTCCTGTTCTGCAAAGTATATAGAATCTTCAGCACTAACCATACTAAAAACAAATGAAGAGAGTATATGTATCACTTGGAATTTACACCAATTTTACACTAAGAATAACCCCTTGTCACCTGGGTAAAAGTTCAGATGGAAAGAACACAAATGATGAAATAAAGGTGGTGAATAGGAGCAATGCCACTAAAGAAACCGCACAGCTGACAGACGAGAAACTTGCACAAAGGTTGAAGAAGAAAGCAGCTGAGAGACATGACCCAATACTTAGAAAGCGTCTGGTTACATACACTCAATCTTAACTTGTTCTTGCTTCTCTTGTTGGGCAAGTCGTGCTGCAACTTCTTCAGGTGGCCGCTCCCTTACAGAAGTTGAGGATGCTTCCTCTTGCAGCAAAAGTAAATAAGAGGAAATCAAATTTCAGCACAGAATTTCAACAGCTAATGGGGACACAAAAACACCATCATTTGTATTTGCCAGCTATATCAACTTGAGGGCATTTTTGTGATAAAGACTATAAAACCACATCATGACTGAATGATTCTAACATGAAGAAATACAGGGTCAGCGCTAAAGCCCCTTGTTTTCAAAGATTTATTCTCTGAAATATCAAAAATTAGCTAAGCAAGGCTGCAGACCTAAAGACAGTATAAATGTGCACTTAAGAGTGTCTAGCAATTACCTAGACAGTACACAGTTCTGATGAACACATCATTTATAAAACCACATATACAGATAATTTAACTACCTGAAGTTGCAGGCTTGGGTTTTCCTTCACCAGTTTCAGGGTGATCACTTTTTATAAGTTCCTCATGCTGAACCACAGGGGCTGGGACCGACAGTGTGTCACCTGCTGCAGAGATAATTTGAGCTGCCTCTGTAGGTGCTATAAATATATGTTACACACGGTATATAGTTCCTGGGTTAACAGAGAACACACAGGAATCTACTACTACTACTGCCACTTCACATCTAACTCCTTAAAGACACAAATGCATGTGATGCCACTACTCAAACACACAAATTAGTCAGGGGCTCTGTCCACTGCATAAATCCACAAGCAATGAACAATGGTTGGGAAAGCACAAGAGAAAGGAGTCTGGTCAGCATCCATATGTATTCTAACCATCATTCTCAGCCAAGGCTTCTAGTAATAGTACTAAATGGTACTAATACTTAACATGAGAAGGGGACATAACATGTGAAAATAATAACAAAGGGGGGAAAAGAAGCCTGTAATGAAGAAAGTAAGCAAAAAAAAAAGTAACCAAAAACCATTTTTTAATTACTTTGAAAAATGGTAGAGATGAATGAAGAGGTGTGAACAAAAACAAGATGGCAATTTTAAACACAGAGGAAAAAAGTTCACAGTTTAGATGGTAAGTTAGAGAACTCAGTCAAAAAACTTATGTCATAGACATATTTTTAAAGAAAGGAAGGTTTAAAAATCAAGAGCCTATAAATTACAAACAAAAGTGTTGATGGAAAAGAAAGTGATTAATTCTGAAGACAGAATAGATGTAGGGGACAACAAAATGGAGAAAAAAAATTTTTAAATAAACTGAAGGTCCCATTTAAGAGTTATAGTTGGATTATCACAAAGCCCACTAACTGGTCTCCTTGCTCCTTGTTTCCTTTGTCTATCCTCCACAATAGCCAGCCTGCATATGTGCTTAGTTGCTTGGCAATGCCCGACTCTTTGTGACCCTATGAACTATAACCTGCCAAGTTCCTCTGTCCATGGGATTTTTCCAGGCAAGAATATTGCAGTGGGTAGCCATTCCCTTCTCCAAGGTATCTTCCTGACCCCAAGATCAAACCCAGGTCTTCTGCATTGCAAGTGGATTCTTTACCATCTGAGCCATCAGGGATGCCCACAATAGCCAGTGCCAGTAGTCTTATTAAAATAAAAGATATCAATCCCCCGACCTATAACCCTCCCAACAGCTTCCCATCTTACTCAGACTAGAAAGGAAAACTCTTACGATGGTCACTAAGATCTGACATGCTGGCTTTCTGCTCCCTCTCTGACCTCATTTGCTGTTCTCCGCTTACTCCAGCCCAGCTTCATTTACTCCTTGCTTGAACATGCCAAGTCTGCACTAGCTAATCCTTCTACCTGGATGCTCTTCCCCACAAGTCTTTTACATGACTGACTCCCTCATCTCTTTCTGGTCTTT